>NC_133363.1:55773391-55942354 GCF_049309525.1 Garra rufa
ACATCTCTTTAACAAATTTGCTTGTTTTATTTATCCGGTTCACCTCTGTTGTCGGGAACTCAACATCTGAACACTTCCGGACACAAACTTCCCTTCAGACAAGGCTATTATCTTCAAAGTCTAGCGTATGCGAAACCCCCTGCGACGACCAGACTCCGTCTTTCATTGTGAACATGAGGCAAAGGAAAAGCCAAACACAGACAAACACACCCTGCAGCAAACTTGCTTTTTCTTCTTTACTGTAATTTATGAATCAGCCAAGATATAAAGCCTACAGGTAGAGAATGAATGCTGGATGACCCTGCTCTACTTAACCGTGCAGAGAAAAGCATTGTGTTGACAGATGCCTGGATTGAAGGAGATCACTGACAGACAGACAAAACGTGCAATTCAAAAGAAACTGGTGATGAAATGCTTTGATTCATGCACAACATAGAAAAACACTGAGGGTATTGCGAAATGCAGCAATTCATAACTCAACGCAAGTTGCATTCTCAGCATTACCACAAGAGGCGCCATGGCGGCCATTAGCGTGAACTTGTCTTCTACATTTAAATTACTCTTTCAGGGGAGCATTTCCCAAAAGCATCATCAAACTGTGGTTGCAATGTTGCTGTTACCAACATAGTTCAACGAATCAGCGCTTCCAACAAACATTCGCAAACAGCATTGCATAGCTTTGTGGTTGCAACTACAGTCTTAACCTATGGTTAGAAGCATATTTTCTTTTTGTTTACAACATGTGGATGTAAACAGATTGGCAAAATGACAAACATTACAATCTATGTTTTTCATTGAGTGGTTAATAAAATGGAATTCAACACATGAATGATGTTTGTGTCATTTAACATTTTAATTATTGCAAAGTTTGCATTTCACTGTTATATTGTGGAATACTAAATCAGTTGTTGTTGAAGTGATACAAGTAAACGCATGTTCACATTTAGTCTAGAACTACAGTAAGCATCATGTTTACACGCCACACACAACTCCTTTGCAGTTACTCCCGATTTCTCTCAACATGCAGAGCTGTTAGTCAATAAATACGAAAACAGCTGGCATTACTTATTTAAAAAAGTAACTAGTTACTTGAAAAAGTAATCTGATTACATAACTCCCATCACTTGTAATCTGTTACCCCCAACAATGCATCAGTAAGTGTCATTACTTAGTTGGAAAAAGTAACCCAGATATTTTCTTGTAAATTTTTAAAAAAGTAATGCAATACCTTACTAGTTACTTGAAAAAGTAATCTGATTACTTAACTCCCGTTACTTGTAATGCTTTACCCCCAACACTGTCAGTAACTGGCGTTACTTATTTGAAAAAGTAACTCTAAAGTAACTGTAAATTTAAAATTTAAAAAGTAATGCAATACCTTTTAGGTATAACTTTAAAAAACAAAAACTTGAATTTAACAAACAAAAAGTGTTCCAAATATATCTCTAAATTAACTTTATAAACTAAAGGAACGAAAATAAATGTAATCACTTTGCTATTAAAAACAGCAGCTGTGTAATGAGGAAGAGAAAGAGAAAAAAAGACAGTCGGACTGGAAATTCAGTCGGCCAAAAATTGATGAGCTGTCGGACATTTTTACAAGGAATGTTTGTTTAATAGCCTATTTAATACTCTTAGGCTACTTTCTTAATTAAATATATTATTTCTTTGATTTATTTTGGCATTTTTAGGCTGCTTGTTCGCTGACTGAAGTAGGCTATATATAAAAAAACAACGTGCCACCGTCACAGCCCTATTCAAAACTGAGACGATTTCACCTCAGCAGAACTCCTCTTTCTCCTTACGGTTGTGGTATGTTTTCGACACATTATACAGACAGACAGTGTTACAAAAACTATAGAAGTAGTTTTCTCCATCTCCACTATCCAACGACCCGTACAGCAGCTGTTTTGCGATCGAGCATTGGCTGCTGTGAAAGTACGCTAGCCATAGTAGGCTTAAATATCAAACATGTTTGATATAAATCGGGGCAGCATATATATATAATGTAGAAACGGTACTTTATGCTCAAATGTTCCAGTTTTGCGCATATGTTAAATTCGCATTTTTGGATGGAAACACAGCTTATGAGGTGCCGAACTCTGCTGGCATCAGTGCGGGAGAGAGACCGAATGTGTCCACTCCGCTCTGCGCTCAATTTTTTTTTAAAATATATATAATAACAACCAAATGTCTCTGCGTCGCGCGACACAACGAATCGATTATGAAATTCGTTGCCAACGCTTTTAGTAATCGATTTTTATCGATTCGTTGTTGCAGCCCTATCCCGTTACTTGTAATGCTTTACCCCCAACACTGTCAGTTACTTACTGGCGTTACTTATTTGAAAAAGTAACTCAGATATTTTCTTGTAAATTTAAAAAGTAATGCAATACCTTACTTGTTACTTGAAAAAAGTAATCTGATTACTTAACTCCCGTTACTTGTAATGCTTTACCCCCAACACTGTCAGTAACTGGCGTTACTTATTTGAAAAAGTAACTCAGATATTTTCTTGTAAATTTAAATAGTAATGCAATACTTTACTAGTTACTTGAAAAAAGTAATCTGATTACATAACTCCCATTACTTGTAATCTGTTATCACCCAAACACTATGTCAGTAACTGGTGTTACTTATTTGGAATAAATAACTCAGATATTTTCTTGTAAATTTAAATAGTAGTGCAATACCTTACTAGTTACTTGAAAAAGAAATCGGATTACGTAACTCTGGTTACTTGTAATGCGTTACCCTTAACACTGTGTCAGTAACTAGCATTACTTATTTGGAAAAAGTAACTCAGATATTTTCTTGTAAATTACAAAGTACTGCAATACCTTACAGGGCTCTACGCTTACTTTTCTTGTTAGGAGCACAGTCAAAATTTTAGGAGCACATTCTATCTAAACAATAATCAAAAAATCTGATACAAAATTAGCTTTCCCATTACGAGGTGATATTTAACTCCTTAAAGTGATTTACAGGGGATTTTTGTTTTTACCTTTGTTTTTACCTTTTCATATGTTTACTGAGGCTCAGAGGTGGCATGAGTGCAATCAAATCCATAAATTCATGTTGAGATTAATGTTTTAAAAATAACATTTTGAATACAGAAATATTAAAGATTTAAATAACTGAAAAGATGTGCCAGCAGGTGGCGGCAATACACTGATTTAATTACTGAATCATATAATTCATTTGATTCGTTCGAACGGATGGCTCATTCATAAATAAAGCAAGTGAATATCTGTATGAATGGGAAATTGAAGCATTTCACTAGATTTGTTTAAAAACGCACGTTTCATTCATAAACGAAACACCGCTGTATTTGAATGGAGATGCACAGCGGCTCAGTTGTGACTTGTTTCAGACTACTTTTGTAAATTTAAAAAGTAATGCAATACCTTACTAGTTACTTTAAAAAGTAATCTGATTACATAACCCCCGCTACTTGTAATCTGTTACCCCCATTAAATTAAATGTTTATAAAACCAGATCTAAATTCCACTTGGGACGTTATATGTAAAACAGCACACAAAATGCACAATACTGCCAATATTCACCTACTCTTAATTTCTTTACTATAGCATCCAACATCCAAACATAAGACCACACTGTCTGAAAAAATGGATCACATCTTAACAGCTGGCCTACAAACCAGGCAAATACTAAAAAACACCCAGCAACTCACCTTTCTGGCAATGGTTGGAGGTCCAGCATCTGTAATTGTCATTGCCGTTGAAGTTCGTCTTGATACACTGAGGGTTGTCCTCCATGATTCCCGGGCAAACATCTCCACACTCCTTGGACTGTTTATTTCCAGCAATGTAATTGTTAAATTCAGCATCCATAATGAGAGACCAGTCCACGGAATCCAGGTAGCAGAGCTCGGGATTCTTCTCGATTCGTATCGCACCCCTCGTGATGTTCCGCAGGTTGTAAAGGCCGATGTCCTTCAGGCTGGTTAACTCAAATAGGACCAGGGCGTAGTTGTAGAACAGATTACGGCCTCGGATCACGGCGAGGTTTGGAAACAGGGTGCTGAGGCTGTCCAGCCCGGATACGCGGAAGAGGAGAAGGTAATCCGTAATCATGGTCAGTTTGGGGAAACTGAGGGTGCGGAAGACCTCCTGGTTGTTATTGTTTTTGCCTCCGATGAGGAGAATCTGCAGGTATCCCTCAACCACCGTACAGTTCTCCAGCCGCTTGAAATTACTGATGTCATTGCCAATGTCAATGCCTGGACCACAGACTGCAAGGAGGAATACAGAAATCATCACATGATAATCAATGCAGATTGTAATATTCAAGTCACAGATGACTTAAAAAAAAAAAAAAAAAAAAAAGTGACCTTCAAAATTTAAATGAATAGTTGGATTCATGGAAACGTAACAATCTGGAGGTGATTCTTTTCTGTTATGGATCTTAGTCAGGGGTAGACAGGTTTAATTTGATGCGTATGTGAAGGAAATTTATATAGTCACTGAACAGACTGTACAAGTTTCCCTCACATACGCATCAAATTAGTTGTACTAGAGTCTTAAAGAGACAGAATGCTCAAAAATATGCTCAAAATGTACTAATCCTGTATGACTTTCAAGAGTTTTTGTCAATACAATGAAATTCAATGGGGTTCAATGTTGTTTGTGTTCAAAATAGGGGTGGGTGATATGGCGAAAACATCACATCATGATTTTTTTCAGAAATATCACGATTCACGTTTTTAATCACGATTCTTTTTCATGTTTGGTTTTACTATTTTGCAAGTTGTCTGAGCAGCACAGCCAAACTAATTTCCCTATTCTAAAACCAAAGCCTTACAAGGTAACAAAATAAACAAACTTTACATTTTCAGGTACAGTAGGTGTACTAAATAGAGGTTTGGGACACCATCTAAAAATTAAAATTAGCAGCAATTGTTTGTTTTTAGTTTATTTGTGTTTTTCCTCTCTTTCCTTCGGTAGAAGCACCATGCACATTTTACTTCCCTCTTTTCCTCACTTTAAAAATCTTGTAAAAGTACAGTATGCATTTTACTGTAACTTTAAAATCAGCTGCTATGCGACGTCAAGCACTTTTTTCCCTCATTTCCTCACTCACTTGCTTTTAAATAGCTTGTAAAAGCGACATGCACGTTTTACTTTCACATTTAAATTAAATTAGCGTAAAGTGATGAATTTTAATTAACAAAACGAATAAAAGTACACAATGTTATATGCCTAATATAAAATAATAAATAAATTACACAAAGTTTAACCCTTTAGAACGTACGATCACACGGTGTGATTTGTCTTGGCTGGTCCCTGAAGCGTACGATCACACCGGTGTGATTCGAACGTTCGCCGCATCACGTGATCAGCTGCTGAACTCAAATCTGTTTTGGCGCTTTTGCTGGCTCTGGTGTGTTCACACGGGGCGCAAGCGTCAACGCTTAACGGAAGGCGTGGCTGACGTTTATGGTCATAGCAGCGTCAGCCAATAAAATGCTGCTCTTGAACAAGATGAACGTGATTGGCTGCCGCCTGGCCACTGTATTTGCATAGAGCGATCTGATTGGCTGACGCGGCGCTTCACTGGCGTTGCTCGCGGCAGAAGTTGAACATTTCTCAACTTCTGTCGCGAGCAACGCGAGTGAAGCGCCGCCGACGGATCCACAATTCCTTTCGGCAAAGCTTGGCGTCACCCATTCAAAGTCAATGGGAAGCGTTGACGCTTGCGCCCCGTGTGAACACACCGTGAGCCAGATCGGACGCGCTGAGTGCTTGTCATATTATCACAACTATTCAGTGTTTTCAACCATATAATGCTTATTTTAGGTTTCAGACATTTAAATAGACATAAGTACTAGCAAAACCATACATTTATAGTTTGTAAAATACACACTGATGTCTATGGAAGCGGCAATAATGATCCTACAAATATATTCTGACAGCATAATCTATTGATATCATATACAGATTATGCAGGTAACTATAAAGTTCACTCTCCTCTTCTCCCAGCTCACCAGAGACTTACTTTAATGTCTTTCGGGAGTAGAGGATGCATTTGCGTGTGTTAAATCCCACAGCTCGGATTCAGCGCGAACAAACATGGCGGCGCTCATCACCCGGTATAGATTAACTAACGCGGTCATAATAAAAGTATTTGGATTTTTAAATACATTTACTTGCACATATTTCGAAATCGGAATATCAGATATTTCAAAATATAGCGAGCATGCTTGTGAATATTAATAATAAAAAAGGGAAAACGAAATAAAAGCGATCCAGTGCTGTTGTGGCTGCGGTGTGTCACATGACGCGTCGCCATGGAAACAATAATGCCAAACATTCCAAAATAACGGTCGCCTAAAAAAACTCACTCTTTGGGGTTAGATAGAATATTTTAAACTCACCTGTGAAAAGGTTAAACAGGTACACACAAAATTAAAAATAACTAGTAACCAGTGGAACCAAATAAGTAACGTAAAATGTTCATTAGCTAAACAAATAAGAAAGCCTGGAGGCATGGAATACACCTTGATGTAATATAAAAATAAAAAATAAAAAAAAAATAGACAGTTTAAATAAATAAAAATCAGCAAACACTGTGGAACCAAATAAATATGAAATCCACTATTGCCTTAGATAAATGGCAGAAGTCAACAGGCTTTTGCATTTAGTTTTAAAACTCTTCCACCATTGTCTTGTCTTTCTCACCTCTGTCTTCTTGTCAGACAGCTCGACTCACTCTCTTTACTTTATAAATTAAATCTGATCTGTGATACGACTGTCTTTAGGCAAACTGCATAGAACAGCCGCGTTCAATTTTAATTGTATTGCCTCTTCTCTACCTGAACTAAATGATTTTTACTACTATAAAAAATGCTGTGGGGGCGGTGCCTTGGTGGACAAGTTACAAAATCGATGTTGCAGACTCACACCGGTTTCACCGTCAACACCAACTATCGAAGCAAGCCTAACACCTTCTGAGTAATTTTTTGGTGCATTGTCCCTTTAATGGCAATTAAAGGCTTGAGCCAAGTTTTCATGAGTTGTATAAGAAAAAATGCTGTCCTTGACACGTAAAATTATGTCTGATTGTTCCCATATTCTATATGAGGAATATTAACTTTTGCCATCAAATAGAAGACTGAGAGTACCATATGCTAGAATGAATAGATTACGGAAATCTTTTGTTCATCAGTCAGTAAAACCAATTAACCAGAACTGGGGGGTCAAAGTAGGCAGTAATATTCGGAGGAATGGAGGGTACTTAAGTATTTGAACAGCAGATGGATTTGTATTGACATGTATGTGTATTGTGTATTGTGTAATGTGTATTGTTGTGAATTAATGTTAGACAGTAAACGCAAATAGGATGCAAGACCATTTTTGGAAGAAATTCCAACAATAAAGTGAAATTGAATTGAAATTGAACTGAATAGGCAGCATGTTTAGTTCTGTCGCTTTAAGAGCAGCACGCATCTAATATCTACAGGCGCGTGTCCGTTTTTCTCTCAGCTGCGTACTTTCACTTTAGACATAACTAACTGTGTTTATATGTAATCCTTGTGTGGATTACATATACAGTATTGACAGTATTAGTGAACCAGACGTGAAAGATAGCTTAGTCCAGTAATCAGGTGCTGTTCGACAGGCTTTTAGCGTGAGCGCTTCAGGTCCCTGCTGAAAAAACCAGCATATGCTGGTTAGGTATGTTTTGGTGCTAAGATGCTGGTTTTAGCTGGTTTATGCTGGTCCTTTGCTGGTTTATGCTGGTCCCTTGCTGGTTTATGCTGGTCCTTAGCTGGTTAATGCTGGTCCTTTGCTGGTTTATGCTGGTCCCTTGCTGGTCATGTTGCTGGTTAATGCTGGTCCTTTGCTGGTTTATGCTGGTCCTTGACCAGCAACATGACCAGCATACACCAGCAAAGGACCAGCATTAACCAGCTAAGGACCAGCATAAACCAGCAAGGGACCAGCATAAACCAGCAAAGGACCAGCATAAACCAGCTAAAACCAGCATCTTAGCACCAAAACATACTTAACCAGCATATGCTGGTTTTTTCAGCAGGGGTGTACGTGCTAATGAAGCGCATGCCAGAACAGCGCGGACGGAAAAACGCTATTTACCGGCAATATTTTTCAAAATCAGATTGTGGAGGCATTTTATTCGTCCACGAGCAAAAATCATCATATCGCATACCCCAAATTTTAAATTACATTTTCATTTAATTTTTGGACCATACAATCAAATTCAATGGAGCTCAATGTTGTTTGCATCCCAATGTTCTTCAAAATATCTTCTTGTATGTTCCACAAAAAAAAAAAAAAAAGGAATAAGTGATCCTGTACCACAAAACCAGTAATAAGGGTACATTTTTTTGAAACTAAGAGATTTATAACTAATCTCACAAACTGAATAAATAAGTGTTCCATTGATGGACGGTTTGTTAAGATAGGACAATATTTGGCTGAGATATTATTTGAATATCTGGAACCTAAGGGAGCAAATAAAAATCTAAATATTGAGAAAATCACCTTTAAAGTTGTACAAATGAAGTTCTTACCAATGCATATTACTAATCAAAATTTAAGTTTTGATATATTCACAGTAGGAAATTTACAAAATATGTTCATGGAACATGATTTTTACTTAATATCCTAATGATTTCTGGCATAAAAGAAAAATCGATCATTTTGACCCATACGATGTATTTTTGGCTATTGCTACAAATATACCTGTGCTACTTAAGACTGGTTTTGTGGTCCAGGGTCACATATGAAATCCGAAACCAACCAAAGCATTTACACAACAATACAGAACGAAGACTAAAACTGAGTCAGACCGAGTAGACGTGAAACGTTTCAATCAACTGCAGTTTTTCTTCTGCCAGTGACACACTGTCATGAGGGAGTTTTATAAGACAGATTTTTGTGTTTTTATGACAAGTATCCTGAGATGAACATCTCTGCTTTCACTACCACCCATTAAGTTGTTTATTTTCCACAGAGCAATATGCCCACAAGCTAATCACAAAGAAAGATCCTAAAACATTTAGTCCAAGCTGAAAAATGAATCCTGGAAAAAGCAGGAAGATAATTATAGAGCTCTTGAATTATAGATCCTGAATGAAACTTTAAAAGATAACATTACCTAAAAGTTTATAACCCTTTAAATCTTAGATAACGCTCTCAGAGAGTCCAATCCGGCTCCATCCTCTCAAAGGTTTAGATCTTTTCTTTTTAATAGTCATCCTTAAATTCAGGTTCTAACAAGTATGCATGGGTGCATAGAAAATACAATTAAACTACGGCAAAAACAATCATCTTTCACCGCCTCGGAAGACAGACAGCACCCAGCCTGTCTGCGGACTCTAACATTTTCACACTGCTGAGTAAACAGTGCTATCTTTATTGCTTTGATGGCGCTCCAAATCTCATGTTTACATTTGATAACCCAATTCCAGCTTGCCATTGCGAACTCTCGTAGGTAGCAGAGTGGAGGCATTTGGAAATTAGGTCATAAACTGATATCATTGTTTAGAAATGAAGCAGAAAAAAAAAAAAAACACACTTAACCCAAGCTAGTAAATCCTAACACTTCAGATTCTACAACAAAACAGATTGCGACAGAAGGCTTTCACATGAACACGTAACCATGTAACAAGGCGACCTCTTATTTTTGCTAACAGAATGTCAGACTGTACTTTGATAGTTGCCTTTGCTCATAATTTCAATGCTGAACTCCTAAACTACCAGGCAAACATTTTTGAACGGTAAGATTTTAATGTTTTTTAAAGAAGCCTCTTCCCGTGCACCAAGTCCATAGTTATTTGATCCAAGGTACAGCAAAAGCAGTAATATTGTGTAATATTTTGACTATTTAAAATAACTGCTTTCTATTTGAATACATTTTAATATGTAATATATTCCTGTGATTTCAAAGCTAAATTTTCAGCATCATTACTGCAGTCTTCAGCGTCACATGATCCTTCAGAAATCATTCTAAAAAGCTGATTTGCTGTTCAAGAAACATTTATTATTATTATTATGAATATTTAAAACAATTTAGTACATTTTGTAACGTTATACACTATACCCTTCAAAAACTTGGAGTCAGTTTAATTTGTGGGTGGATGAAAATTATAGAAATTAATACTTTTATTTAGCAAGGATGCTTTAAAATGATCAAGATAAAGACATGTATAATGTTCCAAAAGATTTCATAGAAATGCTGTTCTTCTTAACGTTCTATTCTATTAATCAAAAGAAACCTCAAAAAAAATCTACTCAGCTGTTTTCAACATAACAATAATAGATGTTTTTGAGCAGCAAATCAGAATATTTGAATGATACTACTGTATCTGTAGCATCGTGTGACTGGAATAATGACACTAAAAATTCAGCTTTGAAATTACAGGAATAAAATACATTTCAAAGGAAACCTGATCATTTAAACTGGTTTTGCTGTACTTTGAATCAAATAAATGCAGGCTTGGTGAGCAGAAACTTAAAAAAACATAAATCTTACTGTCCAAAAACTTTTGACTGGTAGTGTATGTTTGCAAGCATCTCAAATGCATTACAAATATACAAATACATTTCTACAACGGTTTACATTTTTATGTCCCTATAAAATAAGTCTTAATGTACTTGAAGAAACTCAAAAATTACACTTCTAAAAACACAAAATCATATTAGTTAAAAATCACAAAATCAACTAAGGAGTGAATTGTAAATATTCAGTACAAATTTGGCTTTCTAAAATTATAACTGTCATTTCTTCATATTTGTCTTCCACCAGGCTAAACATATAGAGTGTTTTCACAATGCATCATCAATCAGCCATATTGGCGGCACTGAATGTAAAAAATGCCACTAAACCGAACAAAACTTGCATATTTTGCTAATTATTGCGGCTGGAAATGGTCAATTATTGTCATGTTTTGGGCTGTACTAATCGGTCTGACTGGGAAAAACATTTGGAGTACAACAGACTGCCAAAAGTTAAAACAAATCAGGGAGAAGAGTGCAAACAGTCTGAGGAACAAAAGGCATTTGTGGTTGGCCAAGCTGAACCAGGATTTCCAGAGCAAGAATCTTGACAACATTAAAGTTGTTCTTATCATTTCCGGTCAGGTACGTGATATATTAAGCTAATACTGTACCGCCTATTAACTTTTAGTTTGTCAAAATATTGCACCATTTCCTACTTACGAAGTCCTTCTCTATATGATTTAGCAGCTTCCAAATGTTTTTTCCGTGGTTTAGACAGCATAAATAAGCAGAAAAACATATTCAGTAGTACATTAACCTTCTAATCCATGCTGTTGTTTACATCCAAGTATCACCAATATGGACACGCATCGAAGTATCTGACCAAACCGTGACAGAAGTCCAAACCCTCTTGGGAATATTGCTTTAATTTAGAATCACTTAATAGATTTTCATCAAGACCACTTTTGGTCCTATGCAAAAGCAAGTTTTTTTATATGACATCCTCCTCCAAGAAGTGACCATTTTTAGAAGCAAAACAACAGCACAAACATTATTTTTAACAATTTAATTAACAAATTAATTTTTTATTAACAAGCGAATACAACACTCACACAAGAGATACACAGAAAAATGCAAACTGCTTTAAACCAACCAAAAAGGCAGATCAACAAATAAGCCAATGGTCTGGTCTCAACATAAGTCAACCAGTTAACCTGAGCCACATTTACACCCCACTGGGAATCTTTAACCATCCTGTGCCAAGGGAGACAGGTTATACTTAGGATTTCCACTGAGAACCTCGTCTGCCTCACTGCCCTGCAACCGCTGGGGTTAACAGTAAAACCCAATTACACAGACTTCACAAACTCCTCACTCTTCCAATCAACAGAACCCGGTCTGTTTTGCTAGAGCGGGTGTTTTTACACGTTCTATTTTAAAAACACAGATTTTTCCTCTCTCTCTTGATGAATCGGATGAATCAGGGGGTCTTATTTGCAGTTTACTTGGAAACATGGAAATTTTGTGGTGGTCAAACATGAAGGGAAGCAAAAAATTGCTATTCCCGGGGTATTGATTTTAAAGAAACAGAATAAAGAATATTAAACATCTTGCATGTTTTTCACATATGCATGTGCATGGTTTTGCTTAGAAAAACGATGGCAATTTGCATTGCCCGTGTGGGTTAAACTAATATCAATAACTCATTTCCAGTATGTTTGCATGCCATGGTTAATACCTCAAAGAAAGCATGCAAATGCAACACAGCATCATCAACATGAGACATACAGTAACAAGTAAACAAACTTCCCCCGCCGCACAGAGCATGTCAGTGTTATTCCAACATGTCGTCATCCAAAATCACTTTCATTTACTGGGAACCACATCACAGCAGCCCAACACATCCTTATAACCTAACAGTGACCGGCCCACCCCTGATAGCAATCTCGCTAACTGTAATCACACTTATCAATACTATCTGTTGGTTATGTTAACCAAAGTCAACAGATAATAATCTGTGGCAAATCTTTACAGCCTTCAGTGTCAAAGTGAAACTGATTTACCAAATCTACAACGGACTCTTAAGAGCTGTGAGATTACTAAAGTTGTACATGAACTGTGTTCAAGTTCAAACGCTTGCAAATCATTCACCGAGACGCATTAAAAATCAGAACTTGAGATATTCATTAGTGAGCACTTTATGTTATGTTTCAAAGACTGAAAGACAGGTTTGCATAGGGGCAAACACTAGTGCTTTTAACTAATCAAATCGATCAAAAACCTGTTGGTTTGTAACTTTAATAAAACAAGAAAACTCCCCCATGCTGCTAACATGGTGGTGATAACTCAAATTTGACTTTCAAACATCTGCTAAATGTTGATCTATATCTACAGGTGCACATAATTGCACTTGTGAACACAACTGTGACCCTGAACCATAAAAACAGTCGTAGCAATAGCCAACAATACATCGTAGGGTCAAAATTATTGATTTCTCTTTTATGATATTAAGTAAAAATCATGTTCCATTAAGATATCTTGTAATTGTCCTACTGTAAATATATCAAAACTTTATTTTTGATTAGTAATATGCAGTGCTAAGAAGACAACTTCAAAGGTGATTTTCTCAATATTTTGACTTTTTAGCACCCTCAGATTCTAGATTTTCAAATAGCTGTATCTCGGTCTCATAAAATTGACCCTTTTGGCTGGTTTTGTGATCCAGGGTCACAATACACCACACTAGACTCTTATTTTAGAATTATTTGATAGATACGGTAGTAAAATACCTATGAAATTGCTATTATTATGGCAGCGTTAGCATGACTAAACTTGACTTTGTTTGACTTTGCATAGCCAAAACACTCACAGACACTCATGTGATGCATAATAGGTGCTTGTTTCCAGTTGCTTTCTTTTACGAAACATTTAAAGAAAGGAAAGGAGGAAAAACATGCTAGTAACAGGTCTGGATTTTGAGCCAGTGCTCTTTGCAAATGAAAGCTTAAAACACTTTGAAAGCAAATTGAAAGTGAAGGTTTCTTAGATCAGCAACACTTCTTATCTAAATGCATCCATATCACTAGAATAACTTACTTTCTCCATGACAGAGTGTAGAGAGGACCAGGACCAGACCACAAAACAAGGTCCAATATCGCCTCTGTCTGCTAGACCTCATTCCTGTACAAAAACAAGGCAAACACTTGTTTAAAAAAATAAAGGGATTTAAAAATATATAGCAAAAGAAGGGGAGACGGCTCAACCCTTCAAAGTGGATGATGCTTGACTTTTGAAGTCTTCTATCTCAGTACAAAAATATCATCAAAGTTGGTTTATCCAGCTTGGTGCCTCCTTATGGAGGGGATGAAGAAAAAAAAATAGATACACAACAGCTGTAAATAATCAAACAATACCAAATTCTTCCATCTTCGTGGTGTTTTGCTGGGATTAATGACCCTCCAGACACCCTAGCGCGATTATCCAGAAGACTCAGCCCGCTCTGCCCTCACCATGAGGCGGATTCACCCGCACTGATTCTCGCGGTGCTTAAACGTGTTTAATATTATTTCTGGCAGCTTTTCCTCGTCGATATATGCGTAAACAACCAAGAAAAACACGTAACGGCTTGATAATCCGCAATTCCATGCTCCATGTCGTGGGAAAATATAGAAAAACACGTTGTAGCTCTCCTCGCAGGCTGCTTTTAGCTGTAACCCCGCTTAGATCCGCTGGCTAAAACAGTCTGGGCGAGTGTGCGTATGCGTGTGTGATCTTCATCAGCTGCAAGATGCCTAGCACTTCTCATCCAGCGTTTCCAAAGGCCTAAAATCGGTGGAGAAACTCCGAAAGATGCCAAATAATATCCGTCCAGGCTTTAAAATGGTTTCTCTCTGCCTCCCACCATCTTCAGTCTGAGATTTCAGACCTTGATTTTTTTTTTTTCCTTTCAAGACGCGGGCGATGGAGGACGAGGATGATGTGTGAAAGATCGGATCTGTGTTCGTTTAGGAGATGTGAAAGATGTTGAGTAGATCCCGTAGTCTCTCTCCGTTGAATTGACGCTGTAAACAAGGCTCGATCTCTCTCACACACACACTCATGCACTCACACACATAGTAGGCTAACGTTACGTTGGATAGAGGTGTGAGAGAAAGACCGGAATGGATCACGCACAGGGAAAAGGGATTGGGAGCTGATTTAGAAGGTTGCCAGGATTGGTGAAAACACTTGAGTGCTGCTGGCGGTGTCTCAATAGCTTTAGCTGCTTACTTGGAATAGATAACATGCTTGAGCTTCATAGGAGCGTGCTGCACTCTTATCAAGGGAAATATTTATGTAATTAATTTATATATTAATTTATTATAGTCACGTTTGGTTTTGATTTGGTTTGAACATTTTGAAATAGTATTTTCTTGGACTCAATCTTTTTTTATTTACAACTTTGGGAAATATTTTTTACAGTGTATATACCGAATTATATAAAACAATATTGCTATTGTATTTCTATAATGCATATCACAACTTCATATAACATATGTGACCCTGGACCACAAAACCAGTCATAAGTGTAAATTTGTCGAAATTGAGATTCTTACGTCATCTGAAAGCTGAGTAAATAAGCTTTCCATTGATATATTGTTTGTTAAAATAGGACAATGTTTGTCTGAGATACAACTATTTGAAAATCTGGAATCTGAGGGTGCAAAAAAATGTAAATATTGAGAAAATCGCCTTAAAAGTTGTCCAAATGAAGTTCTTAGCAATGCGTATTACTAATCAAAAATCAAGTTTTAATATATTTATGGTATAAAATTTACAAAATATCTTCATGGAACATGATCTTTACTTAATATGCTAATGATTTTTGGCATTAAAAAAATGATAATTTTGACCCATACTATGTATTTTTGGCTATTGCTACAAATATAGACCTGTACTAACTAAGACAGGTTTTGTGGTCCAGGGTCACATATTTCATATAATTTCATATATATGATTAAGTTCTTACAAATATAAGACTCTTAATAAGAGAAAAAACATGTTTTTATATTTATTTAAATCTAATTATTTGTTTGTTTGATTATTCATTTATTTAAAGACATTTTTCTACAAGAGAAAAAATATTATGAAAAGTTTTAATAAAAATAATGTTTTTACATTCCCACATAAGAATAACAATTTTTATTTTTTTCTACAAGATAATAATTATATTTATTTTTATTTATAATAATAATTATTATTTATTATAAAAAGTTAGCATTTTTACGTTTATTTTTAAAAAAGATTTTATTTATTTATTATTTTACATTCAGCAACACATAATAATTACAATATCTTGATGTGTTTTTCTACAAGATATAATAATAGTTTATAATATTTATTTATATTTGAAATTATAATAATTGTTATTTATTATAAAATTATCATTTTTTCATTTATTTTTAAAAACATTTATTTATTTTAAAAGAATATTGTTTATTATTATTATTATTATTATTATTATTTTACATTCTAATTATAATATTGAAATCTATTTTTCTACAATAGAAATAAAAAGTCGTAATTTTTACATTTATCTATTTAACATTCACACATAACAATAACAATGTCATTATGTATATTTTCTACAATAGATAATATTCATATGTATATTTATTTATAATATAATCATTATTAATTATTATAAAGTTATTATTTTACATTTATTTTTTTAATTAATTATTTATTTATTTTACATTCACACACAATAATTACAAATGCGTAATGTATTTTTATACAATAGAAAAAATATACGTTTAATTGTTTTACATTTATTTTACATTCACACAACAATAAAAAAAAATGTATAATGTATTTTCAAGATAAAATAATATTCATATTTATTTATATTTTTATTTATAATAAAATGTATTATACAATTTATATTTATTTATATTTTTTATTCATAATAATTATTAATTACAAAATGTTATAATTTTTTATTTTAAAAATATTTATTTATTTTTATTTACTCATTTATTTTACATCTACACATAATAACAATTTCATAATGTATTTTTTCTACATGAGATAATAATAATAATAATTACAATATTTATTTAATTTTTTATTAATAATTAGTATTTATTATAAAAAGTTATCTATTTATCATTCACACAATAACAATTTCAGAATGCATTTTTTTTAAAAGAGATAATAATATTTATAATATTATCTATATTTTTATTCATAATAATTATTATTATTTATTATAGTTATACATTTTCAATTTATTTAAAAAAAATATTTATTTTACCTTCACACATGACAATAATTTCGTAGTGCATTTTTTCTACAAGAGAGATAATAATAATAATAATAATAATAATATTTATAACATTTATTTATATTTTTATTTATAAAATCAAAAATTAAATATAACTGCAATATAAATTTAAAAATATAACATTTATTTATTTCAATTTTAATCACACAAAATAGCAAAAATGTTATGTATTTTTCCTACAATTCCTACTACAGTCTTAAACACACAGTAAACAGCAAGTTTATTGTCAGGCCTGTTTTGGGAATCAGACGCCGCACTTGTAATTTGGTCTCACAAAGCACACACTGTTTTGCTTGTGGGAAACATTCATGCAGTATGATGTCATACTGTAACATGACATCATTGCTTTTATCCATAATTAGTGCAAACTCATATAGCATGATTTTGCATGTTTTATTACAGAAATAAATACCAAATATATTATGTACGGTAAAATAGCAATATTACAATGTTCAAATAATACTATTTATACTATCACATAAGCACTAAACTATTTGATATATGAAACGTACAGTACAATACAATAAATTCTCTCTCGAACGCGAAGACAAATATTGCATAATTAATTTAAACTAGTTTACATTGGTCATGCTTTCCTTTAAAGAGCTCTTGGTTTGTTTTTGGGGCTTTGGTTGAGGTTGTAAGCACTCTGCTGTCGGTCTATTTCTCATCATTGAGTCATTGCTCAAATAACAGCCGGTTTGGGTTACTTACTGAAAGCACTATTAACTCAAAACCAAAAGCAATGGCTTTGGGCTGTGAGACAAATTATATACGTTTAACACTGACACATTATGAGTTCATCATAATGAATAGTTCCATTAAGCTGTTTTCTTTGAGACACGGCAAAACATGAGACTAAACGAATGACACATCGTGTACTCATACCCTACAAGTCTAGACAAGGAGCGCGCAGAGACGACGTTTTAGGAAAATGCTCTTAATATAAGTATGCTTCTGGCCTGGTATAGAAGTCTTAAGGAATAGTTCACCCAGAAAATGACAATTTGCTGAAATGTAACTTTTTTCCCGTCCGTCTTGTGAAGTGAAAAGCTTTGTTGTAAGAAACAAATCCATCATTAAGACGTTTTAACTTTTAACCATTGCTTCAGGCTAAAATACAGGAGTGGTGTGGATTACTTGTGGATTAATGTGATGTTTTAATCAGCTATTTGGACTCTCATTCTGACGGCACCCATTCACTGCAGAGGATCTATGGTGAGCAAGTGACGTAATATGACATTTTTTGTATCTGATGAAGAAACAAACTCATCTAGATCTCAGATGGCCGGAGGGTGAGTACATTTTCATAAATTTTTCATTTTTTGGGTCACTGAATAAAACTGCCATTGCTTTTTATAAAACAATTACTTTTAAAATTTCATCAGTAACGTTTTTGAGTGTGTGAGCATCTAGACAAAATCATTTTGCATAAGCTTTGAAGTTGTGGCAGAGCTTGTAAAACTGAACTAATTGTGCTTTGAAAATATATTTAATAATTCAATTTATTTACAATATGATGATTCATACAACATTTGTCACATAGGAGATGAAATATGTATTTAATAAGTATTTAATAAACAGCCGTAGACTTTTTTTCTCACAACTCTTGACTTTTTTTTCTCACAATTTTTTCACAATTCACAATTCTTACTGAGTTTATATTTTGATTCTCAATAAATAATGATAAATAATAAGTGTATAAAATAAGTGCTTAATCATTCATATTTTCAACCTTCTACAATATGCTGTCCGTCACAATAATATCATTTAAAAATACATCTAAAATAAAACAAAATGCGAGTTTACATCTTGCAATTCTGACTTTTCCGATTTTTTTATGAATTCTGACTTTACATTTCACAATTTAGTTTGTGTGTATGTTCCCACCAAATATAAAATAAAAAGGGTAATTCCAATTTCCATTTTTTTCTTAGAATTGAGAATTTATATTTCACAACTGGAAGATACAATCTCAGAATTCTTTGTGCTTCGAAAATATAAGCTAATTTAAATTGTTTACAATATGATGATTCATACAAAATTTGTCACATAGGAGATGAAAAATTAGTGAAAAAAAATATTTGAAGTATTTAATAAACAGCCATAGACTTTTTTCTCACAATTTGTTCACAATTCATAATTCTTACTGAGTTTATATTTTGATTTTTAATAAATAATGATAAATAATAAGTGTATAAAATAAGTGCTTAATCATTAATATTTTCAACCTTCCACAATATGCTGTCCATCACAATAATACTAACAACTATCATTTAAAAAAACATCTAAAATAAAACAAAATAAAAAATAAATTGCGAGTTTACATCTTGCAATTCTGACTTTTCAGATTTTTTAATGAATTCTGACTTTAATTTAATTCTGACTTTTCTCAGAATTGAGGTTTTATATTTCACAACTGGAAGATATAATCTCAGAATTCTTTGTGCTTCGAAAATATAAGCTAATTTAAATGATTTAAAATATGATGATTCATACAACATTAGTCACATAGGAAATGAAATATGAGTGACAAAAAATATTTGAAGTATTTAATAAGCAGCCATAGATATTCTTTTCTCACAATTCTTTCACAATTCTTACTGAGTTTATATTTTCATTTTGAATAATAATACTAACAACTATCGTTTAAAAATACATCTAAAATAAAACAAAATGTGAGTTTACATCTTGCAATTCTGACTTTTCCGATTTTTTATGAATTCTGACTTTACATTTCACAATTTAGTTTGTGTGTATGTTTCCACCAAATATAAAATAAAAAGGGTAATTCCATTTTTAATAAATAATGATAAATAATAAGTGTATAAAATAAGTGCTTAATCATTAATATTTTCAACCTTCCACAATATGCCGTCCGTCACAATAATACTAACAACTATCATTTAAAATACATCTCAAATAAAACAAAATGCGAGTTTACATCTTGCATTTCTGACCTTTCAGATTTTTTATGAATTCTGACTTTCTGACTTTTCTCAGAATTGAGAATTTATATTTCACAACTGGAAGATATAATCTCAGAATTCTTTGTGCTTTGAAAATATAAGCTAATTTAATTTATTTACAGTATGATGATTCATAAAGAATTTGTCACATAGGAGATAAAATACGATTGACAAAAAATTATTTGAAGTATTTAATAAACAGCCATAAACATTTTTTTTCTCACAATTCTGACTTTTTTCTCTCACAATTCTTACTGAGTTTATATTTTGATTTTTAATAAATAATAAGTGTATAAAATAAGTGCTTAATCATTAATATTTTCAACCTTCCACAATATGCTGTCCATCACAATAATACTAACAACTATCATTTAAAAAAAAAAAACTCAAATAAAACAAAATGAAAATACATTGCGAGTTTACATTTTGCAATTCTGACTTTTTTTTTAGATTGTTTTATGAATTCTGACTTTTCTCAGAATTGAGAATTTATATTTCACAACTGGAAGATATAATCTCAGAATTCTTTGTGCTTTGAATATATAAGCTAATTTAAATTATTTACAATATGATGATTCATACAACATTAGTCACATAGGAGATGAAATATGAGTGACAAAAAAATGTTTTAAGTATTTAATAAACAGCCATAGACTTTCTCACAATTCTGACTTCTCACAATTCTTTCTGAGTTTATATTTTGATTTTCAATAAATAATAAGTGTATAAAATAAGTGTTACGGGTGTGTGCAGGACGAGACGGTATTCAAACAAATAACTATATTTAATATCAATCTTCAAGAGGAACAAGGCAGGAACAGAGATCTTCACACACTTCAGACAACATTAAGGACCGACAATACACTGAACTCAAAGACAGACTTTTAAAGACCAACTAATCATTAAACACAGGTGACGGGAATAATCAAAGACAGGTGCAGGGAATGACAATAACGAGGGTAAAACCAAATGACACAGCTCTACAGGGGGAAACAAAAATGGAAGAAACCAAGTGGAAAACAGACATGAACGTAACATTACGCCCCCCTCTGCATAGGCGCGTCCTCGCGCCGTAGACAGAAAACAAAACAGACGAGAGGGGCGACAAAACAGGATAACAGAGTCAATAAAGGAGGAGGCTTGGGTTGAGGACGCAACCCCGGGAGGGGGACCAAAACAAGTCAACATAGTCCAAGGGGGCGACAACGGAGGGAGGAGCCAGGGAAAAAACAGGAGGGACCTGAAGCAGGAGAGCAGGACCCAGATCGCAGCCAGGATGACGGCCCACGGTGGAGCCGACGGAGGGAGGAGCCATGGTGGAAGGAGGACCGCCGACTCCAGGGGGCCGACCGACAGAGGCAGAGCAGTTGGTGAAGGAACCCGAGGCGGAGATGGAGAGCCGAGGGACCAGGGCGACACCGCGGATCCGGAGGGCCAAGGCGGAACAGGAGGCTCTGGCGGCTGAGGCGGAGGCGGAGATCCGGAGGTCCGCGGCGGAGCCGGAGCGACAGAGGACAAAGGCGACGCTGACGGGAAGGAGGAGCCTGACAGAGCCGGAGGGACGAGGCGAAGCCAGAGGAGTGGAGTCCCGAGGCGGCGGATCGTCGACGACTGACCAAGGCGGAGCCGGAAAGACGATGGAGCCCGGTGGAGCTGGTGGGTCGACGGTGGAGCTGAGGGCGTAGAGAGCAGTGGTGGAGCCGCAGGGTCGGAGGTCCGAGGTGGAGATCTGGGTTGCGAGGCTGGAGGCGGAGCTGAGGGATCCTCCAGCCCTGCCACCGATGTAGCATGGCAGCCCTGCGGCGAGCCCACTGCATGGATGGTGGGCTGAGGGTGAGCAAGGGGACTGGCTGATGAACTCAGGGACTCTGGACAGCTGGACGGAACCAGCGGGGACTCAGGATGGCTGGGCGGAACCAGCGGGGACCAGGCAGATTCAGACAGAAGAGGGCGGGTGGGAGGGAAGTTCATGCCAGCCAGTGGCTCAGAGAAAAAGTCTATTAAATCAGGCGTGTTATACTCCACAACTTCGGAGAAAAAGTCAATTAAGTCCCCAGAGATGTCTTCCAGCTCACCCCCAGCGGTGTTGCAGTGGGCAGGGCTCTCCATTTCCCTCACCTGCTCCACGTCGCAATCCACCGTCGCAGATGTAGAAACCGGCTCACGCACCTGATCAGTCGGAGAGGGCTCTGGCTCTGTCGCTCGCGGCTCTAGTCCCTCATCCGCAGTGTGCTCGGGTTTGTGCTCTGCGTGTCGGGGTGATGGTTTGCTGCTCTCTGGCTCAAGAGTGGGGCTGACGTCCTCCTCGATGAAGCAACCAGTCCAGGAAGATCTACAGGACGCCAGCACCCACTTGATGTATTCGGCGATGCTCTCTCGAGGACCCTCCCCGGACAGCTGCGCTTTGGTGGTGGTGTTAAGTCCCTTACGGTAGAACGTGCACAGGCAGCTGTCCGGGTAATGTGTCAGAGGTGCGAGGAACACAAAGTCTCTTGTGTGGTCCTCGAGAGAGCGGTTCCCCTGCTCCAGGAGGATAATGAGGACGTTGGGGTCATCCATGAGGGGAAAAAAAATAAATAAAACACTGATACAAAAAACGGAAAAGAAACGCAGGGGAAGACGCCGTGAACTGTTTCGGTTGGTCTTTCTGTTACGAGATGTGTAGAGCGAGACGAGACGATAGACGGTATTCAAACAAATAACTGTATTTAATATCAATCTTCAAGAGGAACAAGGCAGGAACAGAGATCTTCACACACTTCAGACAACATTAAGGACCGACAATACACTGAACTCAAAGACAGACTTTTAAAGACCAACTAATCATTAAACACAGGTGACGGGAATAATCAAAGACAGGTGCAGGGAATGACAATAACGAGGGTAAAACCAAATGACACAGTTCTACAGGGGGAAACAAAATGGAAGAAACCAAGTGGAAAACAGACATGAACGTAACAATAAGTGCTTAATCATTAATATTTTCAACCTTCCACAATATGCTGTCCGTCACAATAATATCATTTAAAAATACATCTAAAATAAAACAAAATGCGAGTTTACATCTTGCAATTCTGACTTTTCCGATTTTTGATGAATTCTGACTTTACATTTCACAATTTAGTTTGTGTGTATGTTTCCACCAAATATAAAATAGAAAGGGTAATTCCAATTTCCATCTTTTTTTCTCAGAATTGAGAATTTATATTTCACAACTGGAGGATATAATCTCAGAAATCTTTGTGCTTTGAAAATATAAGCTAATTTAAATAATTTAAAATATGATGATTCATACATATGAGATGAAATATGAGTAACAAAAAATTATTTTAAGTATTTAATAAACAGCCATAGACATTTTTTCTCACAATTCTGACTTTTTTTCTCACAATTTTTTTCACAATTCACAATTCTTACTGAGTTTATATTTTGATTTTGAATAAATAATTATAAATAAGTGTATAAAATAAGTGCTTAATCATTCATATTTTCAACCTTCCACAAAATGCTGTCCATCACAATAATACTAACAACTATCGTTTAAAAATACATCTAAAAATAAAACAAAATGAAAATAAATTGTGAGTTTACATCTCGCAGATTTTTTATGAATTCTGACTTTAATTTAATTCTGACTTTTCTCAGAATTGAGAATTTATATTTCACAACTGGAAAATATATTCCAGAATTCTTTGTGCTTCAAAAATATAAGCTAATTTAAATAGTTTACAATATATTGATTCATACAAAATTTGTCACATAGGAGATGAAATATGAGTGACAAAAAATGATTTGAAGTATTTAATAAACAGCCATAGATATTTTTTTAACTGGCTGAATTTATCAGCTGCTCCACAGCGTTCAACACTCACTAGATTTTCCGTGCAATAACTATCACGGAGTGATTAATATCAGCTGAGGAAAATCAAGTCATGCAAATGTGTTGAAGATTACAAAACAAGGAAAATCTGAAGCACTTACACATTCAAATGCAATGTTCAGTGTAGACAAATTAGCCCTGACTCTTACTGACTGAACATCATACTCTATATCAACAAAACTGTACCATCTCATAAAGGCTGTGAAAAACAAATCTGTTCTGGAATCACTTTATTAGGTTCGTTATTAGGAAAAGTGTGAAATCTTATCTAATATATATATACATTTTACATTTGATTTTAGTACTTATTGATTTTGCTCATAACACCAAACACAAAACAAAGAAAAAAAAAACTTTGAAAAGATACACAGAACAGAATCAAAGCATACTATAACCATAACAATATTTGAGCAGGTGAACCAGCAACAAATGTATAGGTCTTGTGTAAGTAAATATTTATACATATTCACATACAGTATACATTTTAAATGATTAATATAAACATATAAACTAAAACCAAATATGACTAGAATTTATAATAATAATTTAAAAATATGTCTACAGTAAAACAAAATGCTTTCAATAAAAATGATTTATATTTATACAAATAAATAATAATATAAAATGTAATCAAATCAAAAACACATTCAATAAACAAACAAACAAATAAATAAGTAAAATAATAAGTGCTTAATCTTGAATTTTTGCATCCTCCCACAATATGTTGTCCATAACAACAATCATTTAAAAAACGCATCTAAAATAAAACAAAATGGAAATAAATCATTTTGGTTTACATCTCACAATTTGGACTTTTCGTCTCAGAATTGTAAGTTTATATCTCACAAATGTAAGTTTACATCTTGTAATTCTGACTTTTCTGATTTTTTTCTAAATTCTGACTTTATATCTCATAAATTTGTTGTCTGTGTGTGTTTCCACCAAAGAATATAAAATAAGCAGGGTAATTGCAACCTTTTATCTCACAATATTGACTTTTTTTCTTAGAACTAAGAGTTTATATCTCTCAATTGTGAGTTTACAGTTCTTGCAATTCTGACTTTTCAGATTTTTTCTGAATTCTGACTTTAGATCTCACAATTTCCTTGTGTGTGTATGTGTGTGTGTGTGTGTGTGTGTGTGTGTGTGTGTGTGTTTCCACCAAAGAATATAAAATAAACAGGGTAATAGCGACTTTTTTTCTCAGAACTGAGAGTTTATATCTCACAATCGCAAGTTAACATCTTAGAATTCTTTATTCATTCTACAAAAATAACTATATATTGAATAGTTGAATAGTTATCAATTAATCGCAGCATGAAAATTGATACCGGCATATCCCTATGCAATTTGCATATTTTTACTTTTATTATTTAAAGAAACCAATGTATCATTGACATCTGTGGCAATGAGAAAAGCAATAAAAGTTTTTAGGAAGAGTGTTTTCAGCTTGTTTTTTATTTCTATATAAAATTATGGCATGCAGTTGCTTCAAACAATGGTATATTGTGTTATGTAATGGCAATTACAATTTCAAGGTCTTGTCTTAATTGTGCAGCCCTAATTTCTATGATTATTTTCAGGCCTCCACATCACAGACGGGTCCCCTAAATTTTGGAGTATATTAGGTAGAGACAGGGGTCAATAGTCTGAATGGGCATTATTGCTTTAGAGATGGTCCAAAACCAATTCTTAATTTATATTTACTTCGGATGCTGAAGATCATGATTTAACCCTGTGGCTGATACGGTGCGTTTTCAAACAAACAGGAAGATAGAGAGCACAGCGAGCTCGGGGTTTGTTTGGATGTTGGTGGTCCTTTCTCTAATGAAATAAGAAAAGCCTTTTTGCTGAAGTATAATCTGTGACAGTCTTGATTATCAGCATAATTACTGAGCTCTTTGGGCCCAAAGAGGAGAGCACAAAAGAACTGTGTTAACGCGGCACAAATAACTGGATCCTGGCACACACATTTAAGGCCTTGTCACATTTGGAAAATTATAGGGAGAGAGCACACATACACCCATTAAACAATGGACTGTACATCCACGGCCACCCAAGACTACGACGGCAGCGATCCGGCCTCGAACCAGCACAAACTGTACCGGCGTGCCCTTCCGATCTCCCCCACCCGCTCGGTGTTTTGCCTGTCCTCTCGCATTTGTTCAATCCTCATAAACCGTCCCCATAAAGACGGCATACAGCCCACCTACCTCGAGCGCCTCTTGTTGGTTTAATTCCCTCTCTGCGCTCAAGTGGAAATAAATGTGTTTACCACCAGCGGGTCACACATGCTAATGAGCCGCTGTTTGTTTTTCAGGAGGAATGGAATTTGGGATGAGATGGGAAAAGGGGTGAAAAATTAGAAATCTGCCCCAATCCAAATATCTCCTTACGCTCCTAAAAATAAATGTTGTTTATTGACATCAATGGTTCCACAACCAGAACCATTATTCAGGGAAAGTTTCCATTTCAGGAAAGGTTCAAAAATATACTTTAGATTACTAAAATGTTCTTCAAACTAGCCACATATTGTGGCTAAATACTGTTGTCAATTCACCTTTTAGTGCTTAAGTTAACATCTTATAATTTCAATTTCAACTTTTTTTCTCTGAATTGTGAGTTTGGATTTTGCAATTCTGACTTTTCAGATTTTTTCTCAATTCTGACCTAACATCACAGTTTAGTGTGTGTGTGTGTGTGTGTGTGTGTGTGTGTGTGTGTGTGTGTGTGTGTGTGTGTGTGTGTGTGTGTGTGTGTGTGTGTGTGTGTGTGTGTGTGTGTGTGTGTGTGTGTGTGTGAGTGTGTGTGTGTGTGTGTGTGTGTGTGTGTGTGTGTGTGTGTGTGTGTGTGTGTGTGTGTGTGTGTGTTTCCAATACAGAATTTAAAAAAAGGGTAATTGCAACTTTTTATCTCACAAATCTGACCTATCAAATCTGAAAATAAAAATGTAATTAAGACCTTTTATCTTTATCTAATTCCTCATTTTTAATCTCACAGTTTTGAGTTTTTTCACAATTCAGATTTTTTTTTTTTTAATTTTGCAATATTGATTTTCTTTCTCAGAAGTATAAATTTACAGCTTGCAAAGTTTTTTCCCCACCACAAAATAAAAAAATAAAAAGGGTAATTGCAACTTTTTATCTCACAAATCTGACCTATCAAATCTGAAAATAAAAATGTAATTAAGACCTTTTATCTTTATCTAATTCCTCATTTTTAATCTCACAGTTTTGAGTTTTTTCACAATTCAGATTTTTTTTTAATTTTGCAATATTGATTTTCTTTCTCAGAAGTATAAATTTACAGCTTGCAAAGTTTTTTCCCCACCACAAAATAAAAAAATAAAAAGGGTAATTGCAACTTTTTATCTTACAATTCTGACTTTTTTCTTAGAATTATGAGTGTTTTCTCACAATTCTGACCTCTTTTTTTTTCAGTTTTAAGTTTATCTTGAAATTTAGATTTTTTTTCTCTCAGAAGTACAAATTAACAGCTTGCAGTTTTTCCCCACCACAAAATAAAAAAGGGTAATTACAACAATTCCTACTTTTTAACCTCACAATTTTGAGTTTTTTCACAATTCTGACAATTTTGGGGGGGAATTTTGAGTTTATCTTGAATTTTTTTTTTTAGTTTAAGTTTACAGTTTGCAATTTAGTTTTTTTAGTTTTGTTTTTGTGTTTAGTTTCCACCACAAAATAGAAAATAAAAACAATTCACAATTCTGACCTGTTCTCAGAATTAAGAGTTTTCTCACAATTCTGACCATTTTTTATTGAAATAAAAAATAAAAATGGTAATTGCAATTTTTATCTTACAATTCTGACTTTTTTTTTTTTTTTTTTGGAATTTATTGTTTTTGTTTACAATTTTGACCATTTCTTGAAATTTGGATTTTTTTTCTTAGATGTAGACATTTACAGCTTGCAATTTAGTTTTTCACCACAAAATAAAAAATAAAAAGGGTAATTGCAATTTTTTATCTCACAATTCTGACTTTTTTCTTGGAATTAAGAGTGTTTTCACAATTCTGACTATTTTTTAAATTTTGAGTTTATCTTGCAATTTCTTTTTCAGAAGTATGAGTTTACAGTTTGAAATTTAGTTTTAAATTAAAAATAAAAAGTGTAATTGCAACTTTTTGTCTCACAATTCTGACTTTTTTTTTTTTTTTTTTGGAATTTATTGTTTTTGTTTACAATTTTGACCATTTCTTGAAATTTGGATTTTTTTTCTTAGATGTAGACATTTACAGCTTGCAATTTAGTTTTTCACCACAAAATAAAAAATAAAAAGGGTAACTGCAATTTTTTATCTCACAATTCTGACTTTTTTCTTGGAATTAAGAGTGTTTTCACAATTCTGACTATTTTTTAAATTTTGAGTTTATCTTGCAATTTTATTTTCAGAAGTATGCATTTACAGTTTGCAATTTAGTTTTAAATTAAAGATAAAAAGTGTAATTGCAACTTTTTATCTCACAATTCTGACTTTTTTTTTTTTTTTTTTTTTTTTTGGAATTTATTGTTTTTGTTTACAATTTTGACCATTTCTTGAAATTTGGATTTTTTTTCTTAGATGTAGACATTTACAGCTTGCAATTTAGTTTTTCACCACAAAATAAAAAATAAAAAGGGTAACTGCAATTTTTATCTCACAATTCTGACTTTTTTCTTGGAATTAAGAGTGTTTTCACAATTCTGACTATTTTTTAAATTTTGAGTTTATCTTGCAATTTCTTTTTCAGAAGTATGAGTTTACAGTTTGAAATTTAGTTTTAAATTAAAAATAAAAAGTGTAATTGCAACTTTTTATCTCACAATTCTGACTTTTTTTTTTTTTTTTTGGAATTTATTGTTTTTGTTTACAATTTTGACCATTTCTTGAAATTTGGATTTTTTTTCTTAGATGTAGACATTTACAGCTTGCAATTTAGTTTTTCACCACAAAATAAAAAATAAAAAGGGTAACTGCAATTTTTATCTCACAATTCTGACTTTTTTCTTGGAATTAAGAGTGTTTTCACAATTCTGACTATTTTTTAAATTTTGAGTTTATCTTGCAATTTCTTTTTCAGAAGTATGAGTTTACAGTTTGAAATTTAGTTTTAAATTAAAAATAAAAAGTGTAATTGCAACTTTTTATCTCACAATTCTGACTTTTTTTTTTTTTTTTTGGAATTTATTGTTTTTGTTTACAATTTTGACCATTTCTTGAAATTTGGATTTTTTTTCTTAGATGTAGACATTTACAGCTTGCAATTTAGTTTTTCACCACAAAATAAAAAATAAAAAGGGTAACTGCAATTTTTATCTCACAATTCTGACTTTTTTCTTGGAATTAAGAGTGTTTTCACAATTCTGACTATTTTTTAAATTTTGAGTTTATCTTGCAATTTTATTTTCAGAAGTATGCATTTACAGTTTGCAATTTAGTTTTAAATTAAAGATAAAAAGTGTAATTGCAACTTTTTATCTCACAATTCTGACTTTTTTTTTTTTTTTTTTTTTTTTTTTTTTGGAATTTATTGTTTTTGTTTACAATTTTGACCATTTCTTGAAATTTGGATATTTTTTCTTAGATGTAGACATTTACAGCTTGCAATTTAGTTTTTCACCACAAAATAAAAAATAAAAAGGGTAACTGCAATTTTTTATCTCACAATTCTGACTTTTTTCTTGGAATTAAGAGTGTTTTCACAATTCTGACTATTTTTTAAATTTTGAGTTTATCTTGCAATTTTATTTTCAGAAGTATGCATTTACAGTTTGCAATTTAGTTTTAAATTAAAGATAAAAAGTGTAATTGCAACTTTTTATCTCACAATTCTGACTTTTTTTTTTTTTTGGAATTTATTGTTTTTGTTTACAATTTTGACCATTTCTTGAAATTTGTTTTTTTTTTCTTAGATGTAGACATTTACAGCTTTCAATTTAGTTTTTCACCACAAAATAAAAAATAAAAAGGGTAATTGCAATTTTTTATCTCACAATTCTGACTTTTTTCTTGGAATTAAGAGTGTTTTCACAATTCTGACTATTTTTTAAATTTTGAGTTTATCTTGCAATTTCTTTTTCAGAAGTATGAGTTTACAGTTTGCAATTTAGTTTTAAATTAAAAATAAAAAGGGTAATTGCAATTTTTTATCTCACAATTCTGACTTTTTTTCTTGGAATTTATTGTTTTTGTTTACAATTTTGACCATTTTTTGAAATTATGATTTTTTTTTCTTAGATTTTTTCTTAGTTTTTCAACACAAAATAAAAATAAAAAGGGTAATTGCAACTTTTTTTTCTTTTTTCTTGGAATTAAGAGTTTTTAAGTTTTACAAGTTTTTTAAGTATTTGTTCTTGCAAATTTTAGAGTGTATCTTGCAATTTAGATTTTTTTTCTCCAAAGTATGAGTTTACAGCTTGTAATTCAAGTTTTCACCAAAAAATAAAAAAGGTAATTGTAACTTTTTATCTCACAATTCAGATTTTTCTTCTCACATCTGCAAATGAACCTTTCTCTAATTCCGATTTCAATTCTGTGTTCATAATTGCAATTTTAAGTCTAAATCTGAAAATCTGAAAATCTTTTCATCCCTTGGCAGATACAAGCTTCCATACAGTATATACATGACTCATCCATGTTGCCAGATCTTTCTAACAAATAACAGCAAAACAAAAACAAGCCCAGAACAGACATAAATAAATCCAAATGCTTCATTCTGTAAATAAGACCAAAGGATCACAACCTGCACCTGCCCAATTCAAAACCTAAAACTCAATCGCTTAATGAGCCAAGCCCAAAACTGCACTTATATAACAAGTGGACATGGCAACACTTGAAGAAAGCAAACAGGATGACTCTGTCAACAGTGGTTTAGTTAAAATAGCAGAACCTAATGAATCTTTAGTTGCTGTAATATTACTTTGGTCAAAAAGAAGCAGATACCAAATGCTTGAGATGCCAGGATGTTGCTCTGGTTACCATGGTGTCAATCATCGCAATTGCCTACGCACACTAAACAAAAGACTAAAGGATTCACTCATATATTTAAATGCATTGGACACTCTTAAAAACTTTACAGTGTGTATGTGGCCTAAGAAAAAAAAAAATCAAGAACTATTTACTGAAAAGTTCTCTGGGGAACGTATCATGGTTGTGCACTGCTGTGAAAGCTCTGAATCAAACACAAAAATATGCAATTGTGCTGAGTCTGACCCATATAAGTAGTGTATTATAAAATGCCTTACTAAGAATCTTCTTGAGGGCGATTCTAGGGAGGGTTTTTTCCTTTATTTCCAGGAATCAGGCGAGACTGTGGCAGACTGAGGCAAAGATTAGTAATCGTGCCGTATCTGAAGTATATAACCAGGCTGACTGACTGTTGGCTAAACAACACGTTGCTATTTTAGTTATTGCGCAAGTCGCTGGTCATCTGGATATCAAAGGCTTCCATCACAAAAACAGTCCAGACATTACACTCTCAGTAAGATGGACTGTACAATCGCTTGGCCAACAAGCATTATGTTATAGGGATGCATATTACACCTCAAAATGCGTTACACTAATTAAATTCACTCTGCAGTAAGATGTGATTCATAACACTGGCATGATGACAAACCAAAGCACTGGAATAGAGTCCTTTCTAACCCAAAAGGGCTTTATAAAAATCACTCTAAAACTAATTGAATATTATGTTACTAGTTCAGGGTAATAAATTACAAGTTATCCCACAGATTTATTTGTAGAGACTTGGCCAAGTTGTAGACTAAGTTCATTTGTTAGTCTGAGCAGCAGAGGGCGCCACAAAACAACAAAACAAATTTACAGCTTTTAGTGCTGGACCAAATCAACCAATGGATGGAACTGGATGACAATATGAAACGAGTCCGACTTTAAATAGATTTCTGAATTAAGTTAATCAAATACAGCATCGAAAGTTTTGTTGGCTGGTAAAAAAGATGATGACTGGATTTCTGAGACAAAATGGTATAATTTTTTTTACACAATTGTTTTAATAATCAGATTTAAAGTAAACAATTAGTAAAAATAATTCACTTTATTTTAGTTGAAACATTTAAAACACCTAATGTAAACTATTCTTAAAATATGATAGTCTCATTTTAATTTAAATATCTGTGTAATTATTTGTCCGGAAATTCTTATAAATTAATATCACTTCTTAGAAAACAATATTATTAAAAATTTATTTTCATATTTAAATTAAATTAAATAAATTACAATTTTAATGAAATAAGATGCTTCTGGAACAAAAGAAAAAAATCTTAATTTCTTAAAAAACAATATTCCTATAAATATATTTAAATTGAATTAAATTTCATAATTATTTCAAAAGTATTTTATAATTATTTAGTAGAAACAAAGAAAGTCCAAAAATTATTATAAATTAATATAACTTCTTAAAAAACAATATTCTTATAAATAGATTTAAATTAAACAAATTAAATTAAATTAAATTTGTAATAAAATAAGATGCTTCTGGCCTGGTATTTCAAAATTATTCGTATCCAAAAGACAGAAAGAAAGAAAGTATATAAGAAAGAAATTAATCAAAAAAAAGAAAATCGTATAAATTAATATAACATCTTAAAAACAATATTCTTATAAATATATTTAAACTAAATTAAATTTAATTAATTAGATTAAATTAAATTAAATTCTAACATATATAAAATAAAATAAAATAAAATAAAATAAATTTAAATTAAATTAAATTAAATTAAATTAAATTAAATTAAATTAAATTGTAATAAAATAAGATGCTTCTGGCCTGGTGTTTCATAATTATTAATTAGAAATAATTCTTAAAAAAACAATATTCCTATAAATATATTTTAATTTAATTTAATTTAATTTCATAATTATTTTTAAAAGTATTTCATAATTATTAATTTTGAAAAAAGAAAAAAAGAAAGAATAAAAGAAAGAAACTTTCTAAAAAAAAATCTTACAAATAAAAATTTAAATATCTTAAAAACAATATTTTTATAAATAGATTTAAATTAAACAAATTAAATTAAATTAAATTAAATTAAATTAAATTAAATTAAATTAAATTAAATTAAATTAAATTTTAACAAAATAAGATGCTTCTGGCCTGGTATTTTTTAATTATTAATTGTCCAAAATGTCCAAAAATTCTAATAAATTAATATAACTTCTTAAAAAACAACATTCTTATTAATATATTTTCATAAATTAAAAATAAATAAATAAATAAAATAAAATTGTAATAAAAAATTTAATTAAATTAAATTTCAGAATTATTTCAAAAGTATTTCATTATTACTAATCAGAAAGAAAGAAAGAAAGAAAGAAAGAAAGAAAGAAAGAAAGAAAGAAAGAAAGAAAGAGCCACTTGATCATTAGACAAGCTGTATATAAATGTGTAAAAAGACAATGTAACACTTTCTTTTGTATTCTACGTATGCAACTAAACTTCAACTAAAGGCTTCCCCCACAGCAATAAGTTCAACCAAATGTCACAATTTTGGATTAAAAATGACATTTCACAGCACTACAGACAATGATACTAATGAATTCAGCATGAGCGAAGAATGTGAAAAGTGTAAAGGGAATCATCAGACTCTCTGGACAGGAAGTCTGGATTTCAGCTATGACACCAGGAGGCTTAAAAGCTTGAGAAAGCTTGTTCAAAAAGGAGAGAAAATAACAAAAACACACATGTGCACACATATCACTATAACACTGCCTGTTCACTTACTCACTTATCTGTCTTTACAAGAACTTAAACTGAATGACATGACAAGATCAGCCTGGTTAGTCACTCAACTCATACTCTGAAGTTCACTTCCAGAATGAAAACTTCCTGATGTCATCCAAGATGTTCATCTCTTTCTTTCTTCAGTCGAAAAAAAATTACGCTTTTTAAAGGAAAACATTCCAGAATTTTTTCTATATAGTGGTCTTCAATGGTGGCAGGTTGAAGATCCAAATTGCAGTTTCAATGCAGCTTCAAAGGACTCAACACAATCCCAGCCAAGAAATAAGGGTCTTAACTAGCAAAACGATCTGTCATTTTCTATAAACCCACTAGTTTTTACAAGTTTAGAGTCAGAAAGACTTATTTTCCTTCCAAAGAAGTCACTTATACTCACCAAGGGTGCACTTATTTGATCAAAGATACTGTAAAAACAGCAACATTTTGAAATATTATTAGAATTTAAAATGACGGTTTTCCATTTTAATAACGTTTTAAAATTTAATTTTTTCCTGTGATGCAAAGCTGAATTGCTCCATTCTTCAGTGTCACATGATCATTCAGAAATCATTCTCAAGAAATTAGCTTTTTAATATTTTTGTGCAAACAGAGACATTTTTTTTTTCATCTTGCATTCTTTGATGAATATAAAGTTTTGACTGAATAAAAGTGTTAATTTCTGAATTACTGATCAACTACTGATTTTTCATAAATATAACATCCCATAAATTAAAGATTTTTTATTTGGTCAGTTTTTGGTCAATTCAAATAGAAAGAAGTTATTTTAAATAGTAAAAATATGTCAAAATTGTATTGTTTTTGCTGTATTTTGGATCAAATAAACGCAGGCTTGGTGAGCAGAAGAGAATTCTTTGAAAAACATTAAAAATCTTACTGTTCAAAAACTTTTGACTGGTAGTGCATTCATATAAAAAAATAAGTTACAAATAATGTTACAAATATTTCTTTGTCAGAAGTGTATTCTGTAGCAATGTTTCTGGAGTACTGATTCCCATACATTGCCTTACAGCCAGTCAATCAGTTAAAGTTTACAAGTTTGAGAAAGCTCCTGCCTTTTTTGTGTATAATATACATCAGACGGCCGGTCAACAGACTGTGGGCGGTCCATGGGTGTGCCGTCTGGACCGAGGGTCTATTTGACAGCGCTTTATCTAAACACCGCTTGTAATGTATCAAAGGTCAGCGTAGGTCAAGTGAACCTGCTGTTGCTCCTCAGATCTCGTGAAAAGCATAACGGCCGTGCAATCAGTGCAACAAGGTGCAATACTTGAAGTGAAAACAGCAGTGGGCTGTCCAGGACACCCAACACCGCTCAGTGGGACAGGTGGGCTGTGTGTGGTGTCCCTGACACAGTTAGACCTTGAACTTCACAGCTGTGATACATCAATGCCATCCGTCTGCAAATACAGCTCTAGTTTGGATATTTGCTAAATGAAAGAATTTGCTGGAGACGTGGCCTGTCGTGTTGTGCAGTGATGGTTTGTCACCAAAATCGGCTTCCTTATTTGAATGCTTGTTTAATTAATAATGCACATTTCTGTTTGTGAATATTTTTAATGAGTTCAGAATAAATTCTGTGCAAAATAAGTGCTACACATTTTATTTAGTTATACATTTATACTGTACAAAAGGGCTTAAACGTATTGAAAAATCTACTAAAGGTATATGAATATAAAGGTAGCTACATGTTTCTAGTTATTTTGTATGTATATGTGTAAAAAATATTTAATGGGATATTATAAAGACAACAAAACTAAGACAAATTAAATAATTATTTCTATAATTACAGCAGGCTATAATATTTATATACGGAGGGACTATCAAACTTCTTTTTAAAATATGATAATCCTCCTCCTAAATTAAAAACATAAAGGTAGCTACATAACAAATAACAAACGAAATAATAACAATATAAATAAATAAATAAAATGTAACTTTGTGAAAATTTTTACGAATTATATTATAAAGACAACAAAATAATGATTAAAATAAATGTGTGTGTGAATGTGTGAAAATATTCAGTTATGATATAAAGACAACAAAATAATAATTAAAACAAATTAATAAAATGTAAGTGTGTGAAAATATTAAGTATGATATTATAAAGACAACTAAATAATAATTTAAATAAATAAATCAAATTTAACTGTGTGAAAAGATTAATTATGATATAAAGACAACAAAATAAATAAATAAAATGTAACTGTGGAAATATTAAATACGATATTATAAAGACAGGAAAAGAATAAATAAATAAATAAAATGTTACTGAAAATATTAAATATGATATTATAAAGACAATAAAGTAATAAACAAATAAATAAATCAAATTTAACTGTGTGAAAAAAATTAAATTTGATATTATAAAGACAACAAAATAATAAATAAATAAAATTTAACTGTAAAAATATTAACTACAATATTATAAAGACAACAACAACAAAATAAATAAATACAATTTAATTATGTGAAAATATTAATTATGATATTATAAAGACAACAAAATAATAAATAAAAATACTTAAAATTAATAATAAATAAATAAATAATAGATAAACAAAAACAAATTAATAAATACAATTTAATTCTGTGAAAATATTAAGTATAATAGTATTACAAACAATACAATAAATAAATAGATAATAAATACATAAATAAAATGTAACTGTGAAAATAGTAAGTATAATATTATAAAGACAACAAAATAATAAATAAATAAATAAATATAACTGAGTAAAAAAATTAAGTATGATATTATAGACACCATAACAAATAAATAAATAAGATTTAACTGTGTAAAAATATTAAGCATGACATTGTAAAGACAACAAAATAATAAATAAATAAATAAATACATAACTGTTAAAAATATTAATATTATAAAGACAACTAAATAAAATAATTCTTTCATTTTAGTACTATTTATATATTCACAGACTTGTGAAAAATATTATGATCCTCTTGCGAATTACCTAAATTTAAAATAAAAAAGTAGCTAAATATTTAATTATTTAAAAAAACAATATTAAATCATATCTCACTATTATTATAATATTAATTTAATATATAAATATTATTTAATATACATTTCAAGTTTACTAAGAACTTGTCTGCCTTCTAAATAAATAAATAAATGGCTAATTTGTCATATATATTCTGAAAAAACACCGACATTTTATTTGGTCATTTTTGTACAAAACTATATGCAGATTAATTATTTAGTTTTAGCTTATTTAGTTTTAGTTATTTTAGTTAAACTAAAGTTAAACTAAAAACGAAAATAAGAAATAAAAGTTAACATTTTTAAATTAAAGTTTTGCCAACATTTTTTTAAACATTTATTAGTTTTATTTCGTTTTTTAAATGAATAATTAATTGTATTATAAAATCAAAAGTAATGAAAAATTAAACGATCATGATTTCTGAATGTCTTTAGAAGCAGCAATATTTTCAAATTTGGTGAATGTGAACAAAAAAAAAAGTGAAAGCATTAAAAATATATGACTAGATATCATATTGATATCAAACCCAAGAGAAATTCCCCTCAACCTGTCACTTTAAAATAAGCAGTGCACACAGAAAATGGTTGTAAATGTGGTACAAAGAAGTGAACAGACACATTAAAACCTACAGAGAACAAAACAAACCAACTATTACAGTATTAGCAACCAGACATAGCAGTGTATTCCTGTAAAAGCTCTTATATGCCACCTACTTTCCTCTATGATTCACATAGAGTTTGGTCCAGCACATGGGAATCGATTTGTGCCAATCCATAGACATTAATAATCAAAAACAGGAGAGCAATGTTTATAAAGGCAAAGCTCTTCACTTACTCATGTCCATTCATTCTAGCACACACAATCCAAGAGAAAGAACACCACAATAAACAACTAAACTTAAAAGACAAGACAATGAACACCAGCTGTTCACGCTCTCATTTAGACAGGTCACAAATGATGTTTGTCTGATGAGCCGTCCAAACTTCTCACAACTCCAACCGTATCCCTCAGCTAAAGTCTCTTAGTGAAAGAGCTTACGTAACACACAATAACAGACACAGTGCCAGCCACCAATAACTTCAGAGTTGAGACAGAGCAAGATGTACTGTGCTCTAATCTGCTCTCAGAAGTGAACAAAGTCAGGCGAGGGGTCCAAATGACCATCTTGCATTCATTTTCACACAGGAAACGAGATTCATGTGTTTTGAGGCCAAGGTATTTGAACTTAACCACCATGAACCACAGAGAGCAAAATGTTCTACATTTTCCTGTCAGTGGTCAAATTCTTTTGTGAAACTGGAAGAATACTAACCCGTTTAAGCGTACTGTCAAATTCTGTCAATCAATCAGCACATTTTTACTCTAATATTTTTTTAGCCATTGTTTGCTTTTCATGTAAAACATAAGACATTCACTTAAAAGATCATCATTTGTTTAACATCATTGATATACTTTTATGGTTTTTTAATTATATTTTATTTTAATATTTTCTGTTTTAAATGTAATTTTAGTTAACGTTTCAGTAAATTTTATTAGTTTTTTTAAATGCCTACAGTTATTAATTTATTTTTAATAGTTTTAGTTATTTCAGAACTTCAGGATAAGCATAGCATTAATTAGTATAAGTTTTAGTTTAGTTTAGTTTTAGTTTAAAAAAAACAAAAAACGTTTATATAGTTATACATTTGTATTTATTAGTTATTCTAGTAATAAAAGTGAGTTTTCGTTAAAGTTTTAGAAATGTTGCTGTGTTTTTGTCATTTTTTGTTTGGTTTTTTAATGTCTGTAGTTTTTAGTTAAAGTTTCAGTAATTTTGTTGGGTTTTTGTTATTTTTATTCATTTTTTTAAATAGGCCTATAGCTTTTTTATTAGTTTAAATTTATTTATTTTTTGTTATTTTAGTAACAAAAGGAATTAAATTAATAAAAGAAAACGTTTTTAGTTAAAGTTTTAGCAATTTTGCTGTTCATTTTAATGTCTGTAGTTTTTACAAAAATAAGAAATGAAGAAAAGTTTTTAGTTTAAATTTAGTAAATATGCAGGGTTTTGTCATTTTTATTAGGTCTTTTTTATATGTCTATATAGTTATTAATTTGTATTAGTTTCAGTTTATTTAGTTTTAGTTAAAAAAAAATTAGTTAAACATTTTGTTATTTAAGTAACAAAAGGAATAAATTTATAAAATAAAAAGTTTTTAGTTAAAGTTTTAGCAATTTTGCTGTGTTCATTTTAATGACTGTAGTTTTTACAGAAATAAGAAATGAAGAAAAGTTTTTAATTTTAGTTTATTTTCATTGTCATTTTCTTAGATTGTTTTATATGTATATCATTATTAATTTTTATTTATTAGTTTTAGCTTATTTGAGTTATTTTAGTGCTGTTATTTTATTTTAATATTTTCTGTTTTAAATGTAATTTTAGTTAACATTTCAGTAAATTCACTGTTTTTGTCATTTTTTTTTAAATACATGTTTATATAGTTATTTAGTTATTTTAGTAACAAAAAGAAATAAAGTAAAAAAGTAAGATTTTAGTTATTGTTTTAGCAATTTTGCTGTGTTTTTTTTTTTTCTTCATTTTTATTTGCTTTCTTTTAATGTCTATGTAATTTATACAAAAATAGAAAATAAAAATTGTTAAAATTTTAGTAAATTTGCTGGGTTTTGTCCTTTTTATTTTTTTTTATATATATGTCTATATAGTTATTCATTTGTATTAGTTTCAGTTTGTTTAGTTTTAGTTATATTAGTACTTAAATGTAACATAACGAAAATACAAAATAAAATAAGTTTTTAGTTCAAGTTTCAGTAATTTTGTTGGGTTTTTGTCATTTTTATTAGTTTTTTTATATGTCTATAGTTATTTATTTTTTATTTATTAGTTTAAATGAATGTATTTCTTAGCTATTTTAGTAACAAAAATAAGAAATAAAATAAAGTATGTTTTTAGTTAATAATAATAGTTTTAATAGTTAATAATATTTTGCTGTTTTTATTTTTATTAATTTTAATTTAATTTAAGTACATTTGGATTTATTATTTTCAATTTATTTAGTTTTAGTTAAACTAAACGAAAATAAGAAATAAAATAAAATAATTGTTCAGTTAAATTTTTTAAAAGTTTTTTTAAATAAATCAGTCTATGTAGATATTACTTTGTATTTATTAGTTTCAGTTTATTTCGTCTTAGTTATTTTAGTCAAGTTAAAAAAAGAAACAAAATATAATAAAATAAGTTTAATATTTTAGTTATCTTTAAGTTTTTTAAGCTAAGTTTTAGTAATTTTGCCATTTTTTATTGTTTTTTTAATGTCTATATAGTTATTAATTTGTATTAGTTTTAGTTTATAGTTTTAGTCATTTTAGTCATTCAAATTAAACTAAACGAAAATAAAAAGCAAAAAACAAGATTTTAGACAAAATTGTATAAATTTTGCTGTTTTTTATTTGTATAATTATTACTTTGTATATTTTAGTTTCAGTTTATTTAGTTTTAGTTATTTTAGTACTTCAAGTTGAACTAAATGAAAATATGAAATAAAATAACTTTATTTAGAGCTTTAATCATTTTCTTTTTTTTTGTCTTTTTTAATATTTTAAATATGTTCATATTGTTATTAATTTGTATTTATTAGTATAAGATTTAGTTTTAGTTATTTTTGTACTTAAAGTTAAACTAAACAAAAATATAAGAAATTAAATAAAATAGTAATTAATTAATTATTAGTTTCAGTTTGTTTAACAAAAACTAAATGAGTACTTTAACAAAATGAAAATAAGAAAAAGTTTACATTTTTATTTAAAGTTTTAGTATTTTTCTGTGTTTTGCCATTTATTTTAATACTGTATGTCTACATAGTACATTTGTTACATATGTAGTTATTAATTTGTATTTATTAGTTCCAATTTATTAAGTTTTAGCTATTTTCATACTTAAAGTTAAAGTGTAGTACATTTGTAATTCAAGTTTGAGTAATTTTTGTTTTTGTCATTTTTTAATTAGTTTTTGTTGTTGTTTTGTTTAAATATACAGAAATAAAATATTTTGTATATTTTTTCAAATCTTTAAATGTTTAAAAGGTACATGTTATAAAGGGTTTATTAGTTGTTGTTTTTTTGTTGTTTTTTGGTTAACTATAATAACACAGAATTATCCTAAGTCTTACCAAAACCTGTATGACTTTCAATATTCAACATTTTGAGTTTCGCCTTTTTTTTTGGCAACATAATTAAATTCAACACGGTCTGAAAACGTTTGGCAAATAAACGCCTATCTAATTAAAGTACTGTGACAAAGCAGATTTTCTTGAATGTGATGTATAGGGCTGGATAAATCTACAACTGACAACATCAAAGTAATATACTGGCATGGAAAAAGGTTTTCATTTGGCTTTCTGAAGGGTTATAAAGAAAACAGTAAAGAAATCTTTGAAATTGAAGTCGCCAATTGAAAGAACCTACAGTCACCATATTGACAATTCTTTCTGTCATTCAATATTTCCATGAGTGGCTTGTAAACGTATATCATTTGGTTAAAATAGATCACGACTGAATGAACCACATGATTTATGGCATGTTGCTCAAACTTCCTGTACTTTGAAATGAGAAAAAGTTTGGAAAAGTATACCAAGCAAAAACAACCTCAAAATGAACCTCAAACATGTGCTTCCTACATAACCTTAGTGAAAGAAATTCACTAGTTGTCTGCATGTAGTACCTTTTGCTTATGTGTGTATTTTAAGCAAACTGTACTTTCATGCTGGCCACTTAAAGAGTGATTTTTTTGGTTATTGCAGTTTGAAACACAAAACAGCAGGAAATTGCATTTCTTTGCAGGCACCATCCCTGGAGATGCTTTACAACTCAGTCGCAAGTAAATAGAGGTAGATCTACAACACTTTATGCAACGACACATATTCACACTTCAAAACTTCATCAAACAATCCCCATCAGATTTAGAGCTAAAGATATCAGAACCCATTTGAATCATCTCCTGAAACAATACGAGGCCATCAAGCCTTTCTCTCTGTTTATCTGTTTGGCATTCCCTGTGCAGTGCATTTCAGCTCAAATGGTTTATTGTATCCTGTTGGGAAAACACTATCACATGCATACTGAGAACAGATGAGTTTCTATGAATTTCAATCTTCTCTGTAATTTTTGTCTGCGTTTGAGCCATAAATTCTGCACTGATTTCAGCCATTTAAAATGTGTTCTCTAACTCCTTTACATTTATTCATTTAGCAATTCTTTCAAATATACACTATCTGTGTGGCAAGGATGCATTAAAATTGATTAGAATGCTGTTCTTTTGAATTTTCTATTAGTCAAACCATCCTGACAAAATTGTACCATGGTTTTCACAAATATATCAAGCAGCACAACTGTTTTCAACACTGATAATATAAGAAATGTTTCTTAAACAGCAAATCAGCATATTAGAATGATTTCTGAGGGATTATGTGACACTAAAGACACTAAAGTAATGATGCTGAAAAATTCAGCTTTGCATCACAGGAATAAATTATATTTAAAAATATATTCAAATAGAAAACATTTATTTTAAATTGAAATAATATTTACAATAGAGTGTTTTCACAACACATCAGTTGTCCATATTGGCGGCAAGGAGTGTAAACAATGCCACTGAACCGAACGAAACTTGCATATTTTGCTGATTATTGCTGCTGAAATGGTCAATTATTGTCAAGTTTTGGACTTTACTAATCGGTCAGACCAGGAAAAACATTTGGAGTACTATAGACTGTCAAAAGTTATAACAAATCAAGGAGAAGAGTGCAAAAAAACTGGGGAACAAAAGGCGTTTTTTGTTGGCCAAACTGAACCAGGATTTCCAGGGCAAGAATCTTGACAACATTCAAGTTTGTTCTTATCATTTCCGGTCAGGTAGGTGAAATATTAGGCTAATATCTTAATTAATGCTGTTTGTATGTATCTTTGTTCAATACTGTTTGTATGTAAGCTGTTCTCAGATTCTTGGCAGAGTGATGTAGTTGCACAGCTGCACAGGCCCCTCCCACAATTGTTGATTGACACGGCTGTCTTACCTTAGACCCGCCCTAAGTGAGCTGTAAACAGTTCACCATTGTTTCGACGTCAGAACAGGAGTAGACAAGAATGTCTCCTAAGCAACTAAGGTGTTTTGTTGTTGGATGTATTAAAAGGGTCCTATTATGCTTTTTCCCTTTTTGAATTTTAGCCAGTGTGTGATGTATGTTTGGGCATATAAAACATCTACAAAGTTACAAATCTGAAAGTCCACTCCAAAGGGAAATATTTAGTTTAAAAAAAAAACCCTTTTCAAGAACTACAACGAATGGCTCATTTGGACTACAGCGTTTGTTTTCCGGGTGCTATGATGTCACAACGCGATCCATTAGAATATCATTCAAATAAATCCCACCTACGGAAATTCGAATCGTTGGTGGGAAGGGACAGTAAAAGCCTCCTTTAGCGATCCGATGTGTTTTGTAAGAATAATATCCATATTTAAAACGTAAGAATCACTTTAATCTAGCTTGCGCTAACAGTTGTGCACGGACTTGCTGCTTTGGGAAGGGGCATAGCAGGACTGAAACGCTATCTAAGCTGTTCGCCAATTGCAAAGCAGTGGGACTATTAACCAATCACAACACATTTAATTTTTAGGAAGGCGGACCTTCATCAAACCCTAATCGAGCCATTTGTGCCAGCCTGGGGAGAAAGCTATTGTAATAATGTAAATTTTGTGAAAAATAATGTTTTTGAACCACCAAGCATGAGAGCATGTTCTAGTGCCCTAACAAAATCAAGACTTTGTAAAAGAGCAAAAAAAAAAACCTTTTAATGAACATATGTGACCCTGGACCACAAAACCAGTCTTAAGTCGCTGGGGTATATTTGTAGCAATAGCCAAAAATACATTGCATGGGTCAAAATTTTTGATTTTTCTTTTATGCCAAAAATCATTAAGAAATTAAGTAAAGTTCATGTTCCATGAAGATTTTTTGTAAAATTCCTACTGTAAACATATCAAAATGTAATTTTTGATTTATAATATGCATTGTTAAGAACCTAATTTGGACAACTTTAAAGGTGATTTTCTCAGTCTTTTTTATTTTTTTGCATCCTCAGATTTTCGATTTCAAATAGATGTATCTCAGTCAAATATTGTCCTATCCTAACAAACCATACATCAATAGAAAGCTTATTTATTGAGCTTTCATATGATCTATAAATCTCAGTTTTGTCAAATTTAACCTTATGGCTGGTTTTGTGGTCCAGGGTCACATATATAGTCGTCATTTATTTCCCAACATCTGAGCCGCTGAAGATGTAGAGAATTAACGTTACTTTTGTTTTTGAAGGGCAAGCGCCCGCTGATCTACCTAAATGCATTTATGCGTCTTATTCGTGATCTAGCATCACCTACAGAAGAAGTGAGTATAAGGTGTTTAATAAATCTTTGCAAATAGCCTTTCCTAATAACGTGCTAGTTAGCAAGTTCCACGACGAATGCGGCTAAATGAATGAATAAAAGTTTACAGTCTCTTAGAGAACCACTTGACACCCCATGGAAGAGAGGGATGGGGTGAGCAGAGCTCATTAGCATTTAAAGGGACATGCACTGAAACAGCTCACTTTGAACAAAGCTGGTTTTGACAAGGTAAAAAGGGTGTTGTTTTACACTACCATTGAGATATTCGAACTAAAGTATGTTATAGACTTTTATTCATTAAGACACTAAAGAATCATATCAACTTGTTGACAATGGGCATCTGATGACCCCTGTAACTGATCATCTCTTCCCCTTTACTAGTTATAGCATGAAATAAACATGGATGAACATCAGAAGCTATTTTGTTTCAACCACGGAAAGACTCTGACAGACTTTGTCAGATTCGACAATATGATTGGTCAGATCGGCTGTCAATCAAACTCCGCGAAGATTTAATAGAGGATATTGCTGGTACTCAGACGTTAACAACTGTATGGATTGCAGTTAATGTACTACCGAATATATGTTGGTCTGCTAATTTATGCTATAACACACACACACACACACACACACACACACAAAAACATGTGGAAGCTGTTTTTCATATGTGACCATGGACCACAAAACCAGTCATAAGGTTAAATTTGACAAAACTGAGATATATACATCATATGAAAGCTCAATAAATAAGCTTTCTATTGGTATATGGTTTGTAAGGATAGGATAATATTTGGCCGAGATACATCTATTTGAAAATCTGGAATCCGAAGGTGCAAAAAAATCAAAATACTGAGAAAATCACCTTTAAAGTGGTCCAAATTAAATTCTTAACAATGCATATTACTAATCAAAACTTACATTTTGATATATTTATAGTAGGAATTTTACAAAAAATCTTAATGGAACATGATCTTTACTTAATTTCCTAATGATTTTTGGCATAAAAGAAAAATCAATAATTTTGACCCATGGTATGTATTTTTGGCTATTGCTATAAATATACCCCAGCGACTTAAGACTGGTTTTGTGGTCCAGGGTCACATATAGAAAAGGACTTAGTAAGCAGGAAATTGTGAGATATTTTGAGAAACTAAAGTAAATAGGTGGTAAAGATCAGTATTAATTATGACGAGCAGTATTAATTAAGATATTTGTCTAATATTTCACCTACCTGACTGGAAATGATAAAAAAAACAAACTTGAATATTGTCAAGATTCTTGCTCTTGAAATTCTGGTTCAGTTTGGCCAACCACAAACACCTTTTGTTTCTCAGACAGTTTTTTGCACTTTTCTCCTCGATTTGTCATAACTTTCATAACTTTTGGCAGTCTTTGGTACTCCAAATGTTTTTCCCGGTCCAGCTGATTAGTACAGCCCAAAACATGACAATAATTGACCACTTTAACAGCAATAATCAGCAAAATATGCAAGTTTTGTTCAGTTCAGTGGCATTGTTTACATTACATTGTCAACATAAAAACACTCTACTGCGATACTTAAGGTTAGCGAATCAGCCTATAAAGTTTTAAACTGTAAAACTTAAATATTAAACTTTGTCCAAGTTGTTTTTCGAGTATTTGTGACCATTTTTGTTTCTTAAAAGAGAAAAAAATAAACAGTGGGAGACTTTAATATAATCAAATCATGTCGAAATCACCTTTCAAGATCAGAGCTGATGGCAGACTGATGATAAACAGTATAATGGCTGTATAATGAGTTTCAATTTTGCATGTTTGTGCAAAAAATACAAAATATAGCCACAGGACAAAAATCTAAATATCTCTTCATATCTTATTTGACTTTTGAAAACACCTTTGTAATATCCAGTGTGCCTCCATTAGAGGTTTCAAACTGTGCTCAGTTTGAGCTATCAAAACACACTTAGGATGATCATATTTTCCCCTTAAAACTCCTCGACAAAGATTTGGCAGAGAACTCTGTGTGTGTGGAAATGGGTTTGGGGTGTGTGTACATTTAAAGAGAAAACTTGAGCTTCGTTTCGCCCCTCCTCCCAAACGGGAAGGAGTGTGTGTGTGAGAGTGTGTGTGTTTGTTTTTCCCATCAGCCTCATCATCTACACCGACTCTCCCACTTCTGTGACTTTCCCTATGGATACCTGGTATGTACAGTGTTGCTCTCTTCAGTGTCAGTCGAGTGTGTGTGTGTGTGTGTGTGTGTGTGTGTGTGTGTGCATGTTTATTTGATTTGACTTTTACCTCACACACAAGAAGTAAGAAGTCTTTTCACGAAAGAAAAAGAACTGCTGCAAGATTCCTGCGCTTCTGCCCTGCTGCATGCATGGATTTTTTAGACAGAGTGATTTAGCATATGGTCAACGGATGTTTCTTCGGTTTGGACTGCAGTGTGGGTGTTTCATATTTTAGAGGGTAACAGAGAATTAGTTTATGTGTATTTACTTACCTCAAATAACTTCCAGGTGGAGATGGTTGTACGTAGTAGAACGAAAGGCTTAAGACTCGTCAGAGTGCGTAAGACACAAGCGTTTAAGCAAAGTGGTTTTACAGCTGAAAGGTGAGAGCAAAATAGTCATATCAATGATTGCATGAATTTGGATATGCAAAGCAATAATATGCAATAAAGGCTATGGCATTCATGTTAAGATTAGTTGAGACCAGCATGCATTTCCATACTAGTTTGCATGGCCACACTGTAAATATAATAAAGACTACAAGAAAATAGCTTTTCAGTCTACTTCAAGTACCTTTCAAATAGCATGAGCATTTTTAACTATGAGTAATGTAGGGTATTTCTTGTTTTTTAAGGCAAAGCTTATTGGTCTATTGATTATATTTTCATTGCCCCCGTATGTGACCATTGCAAAAACATCTGCATGTTGAACTTTCACATACATTTCCCACTTACAACGAGAAAATCTTCTTAGGAAAAGACTCACGTTATCCATTGGTCTAATTGAGAATGAATCAGCCGAACAAGGAAGGTATCCCATCCCATTCTTTCCTGCACCAATCAGAAGGTCGATCACAGGAGGGCATATTTTTGCCCTTGTTTCTGCTTACTAACACATAAACAGCTGTTAAAATATGTGTTACAATATGTGCATGTGATTGTTGATTGAACTCACATAAGAAGGTAACAGGAGAATGATAAATGAGGTCAGGCATCGAGAGGAAGCACCTGTGAGAAAGAGCACAACAGTAATTAGTGCTTTTGATTATGCCAGATGTGCATCATGTGACTTTTTGTTTTAACAAAGCTTAAATTAAGGTTAACAGAGTTCAATTTTTATTCCTCACCACAACCATCTTAGATTTAGTCTTAGTCTTAGTCATTTGGACTAAAATGCTTCTTAGTTTTAGTCAAATTTTAGTCACTTCTATATGTGATAGTTTTAGTCCAATTTTAGTCGACGAAAAGTCAAAAAGGTTTTAGTCTAGTTTTAGTCGACGAAATGTCAAAAAGGTTTTAGTCTAGTTTTAGTCAAAAAAAGGGAAAAAAGTAGTCTTTTAACAAATTAATGTAGGTCAGTAAGTATTTTGCTGTTGGGTAGTGTCACTTATAAGTTCTGAAAATAGCAGACCTATAGTTCAACACAATGTGAGCTTCCGGATCGACTATTTTCACCAATAATTACAATAATGAAGGAATGTTTTAGAACATAAAAGACAAACAAGGATGGAATGCTAAAACGGCTTGCCATACTAGTACAGCAAAGAGTATTTAATGCTAAAACGGCTTGCCATAGCGTCAGATACTTTTTAAGTTTTAATTGGCATGCACAATAAGCAGAAATGTCATGCATTTTAAACGTCTGACGGACCACCCACTAACATTTTCGTCTATTCTCGTCTCGTCAACGAAAACTCACACACGTCTCGTCATGTTTTAGTCATCAACGAGCCATTTTTATCTCGTCATCGTCTCGTTATCGTCATGAAAAAAAGTGGCGTCAACGAAATGATTTCGTCATCGTCATCGTTGACGAAAACAACACTGCCACAAAACAAAAGAGCATTTAGTCAGCAAACTGCTCAAACATCATGTTTATTCTGAGTTAAAATGAATATTAAATTAAATTAAATTAAATTTACTGAGCTCCAGAAAAATTATTATAAAACTACTGTAAAAGTTGTCCATATGGCTTGCAAACTATTCATTAGTTGTGGGTGAGTAAAATTTGTTTTGTGTTTCATATTTGAATGTTAGACAGCCAGTGTTGTTATTGTGAACTAAAACTACAACTAAAAGTAACAACTAATAATCTAGTACAAAAATTATATTTATATATGTACAGTATATGAGGTCAAAAGTGTACATACATCTTGCAGAATCTGCAAAATGTTAATTATTTTACTAAAGCAAGTTTTTATTTAGTACTGACCTGAATAAGATATTTCACATAAAAGATGTTTACATATAGTCCACAAGAAAAAATAATAGTTGAATTTATAAAAAAAGTTTACATACATTTGATTCTTAATACTGTGTTGTTATCTGAATGATCCACAGCTGTGTTGTTTTGTTTATTGATAGTTGTTCCTTGTTTGTCCTGAACAGTTAAAACTGCCTGCTGTTCTTCAGAAAAATCCTTCAGGTCCCACAAATTCTGTGGTTTTTCAGCATTTTTGTGTATTTGAACTCTTTCCAACAATGACTGTATGATTCTAAGATTCATCTTTTTACACTGAGGACAAGTGAGGGACTCATATGCAACTATTACAGAAGGTTCAAACACTCACTGATGCTTCAGAAGGAAAAAATACACATTAAGAGATGGGGGTGAAAACTTCTGAATCAGGGAAAATTTAACTTGTTTTGGGAAACATGTAATTATCTTCTGTAGGTTCTAAAGGGCAGCACTATGAAAAAATATGACATTTAGGCAAAACAAGACAAATTCTTTATTATGTTCAAAAGTTTTCACCCCCCTTAATGCCCCTGGAGCATCAGTGAGCGTTTGAACCTTCTGTAATAGTTGCATATGAGTCCCTCAGTTGTCCTCAGTGTGAAAAGATGGATCTCAAAATCATACATTCATTGTTGGAAAGGGTTCAAATACACAAAAAAGTATTGAAATTAAAAACCAAAGAGTTTGTGGGACCTGAAGGATTTTTATGAAGAACAGTGGGCAGTTTAACTGTTCAGGATAAACATGGGACTCAAGAACAACTATAACTAAACAAAAAAAATAAAATAAAATAAAAAACACACAGCCGTGGATCATTCAGGTAACAACACAGTATTAAGTATAAAGTGTATGTAAACTTTCGAACAGTCATTTTTATAAATTCAACTATTATTTTCTCTTGTGGACTATGTAAATGTCATTTGTGAAATAAAAAATAACATGCATTTGTATGATTCCTCTTATTTCGGTAAAATAATTAACATTTAGCAGATTCTACAAGGTGTATGACCTCAGCTGTGTGTATATACAGTATGTGTGTGTGTGTGTGTGTGTGTGTGTGTGTGTGTGTGTGTATACATGAAAAAAAAAAACTAAAATTTTTAACTAAAATTACATTTCCATTGTTTGGAAAAGAACAGCATGAATTTTCTTCAAAATATCTCCCTTTGTGTTCATAATAATATTCAAGTCATTCAATTTTTAAATAAGATTTTTAGATGATTTATTCCTTGAATCATCTTGAATATATAATGAAACATTGTTTCTTCTAGGCATTTACATCACCGAAGATGGAAACCATCTATTTGTTCTTGTTGAAGGCACTGTCATGCTAGCATCATCTCAACAACACAACAAAGTAGTAAAATAAAGGACACCACCAATTTCACAACTCAGACCGCAGTGAACAATGGGGAAAGGATATTACATCAGCAAACATCTGGCCACAGCAGCCATGGTGCTGGCTGCAATAGCCCTGGTGACCATCATTGCATTATCAGTGGTTTACAATAGAGAAAAGTCCAAAAACACAGCCAAATTCACTAATGCATCTATATTGCCAGTACCTCCCACCCCGAAGACTTCCAACGAACCCTGGGACAAATACAGACTGCCTGATACTCTTTCTCCTGAGTACTACAATGTGACTCTTTGGCCACGTTTGGCTAAGAACGCCAATGGGATGTATATTTTCACTGGGATCTCTGGGGTGATGTTTACTTGTGTGAAGAAAACAGACCTGATACTAATTCACTCTAACAAGCTGAACATGACTTTGTTTAATGGGCATCATGCAAAACTCACAGGTCTGAGCGGCGTAATGGCTCCGGCCATAAAGACAACCTGGTTTCAGGTGGAAACACATTACCTGGTGATCCAACTAGAGGGAAACCTGAAGCCTGGGAAGTCCTACTGGCTCTACACAGAGTTCACAGGAGAGCTTGCTGATGATCTAGAGGGTTTCTACAGGAGCGAATACATGGAAGATGGTGAAAAAAAGTGAGATGTTGTTTATCGAAGCAATAGAGCTTCCACAAAAAGAACATAAGCAGCTAAAAATGTCAGAATGTTATTTCATTAGACGCAAAATATCAAACAAAGTGGCATCTGCAAACAGATAAAACATCTGCTAGAGATTTCTCAGAACTAACTCTGAGACATTTCTGAGACATTTCTGCAATTACTTCTAAGCAACTGTTTTTAAGGATGTTTCTGAGAATGTATACTATGAAGTCAGTTCCTTTCACGATCCCTAGACGGTTCTAGCAGACAAACCACAGGTGTACTTTCCTTCATGTTCAGCAAACAGAAAATGTCATTATAACTCATATTTGCATTCATTCTGAATAGCATGTACACTACTTTTAAAAAGTTTAGGGGTAGTACCATTTTTTAAAATTAATATTTGTAGGATGCATTAAATCGACCAAAAGTCATAGCAAACATGCATAATGTTACAAAATTAATGTTATTAATGTTATTTCAAACACTCATCAAATAATCCTGAAAAAAATAATAATTAAGATTTGGACAAAAATACTAAGCACAAATGTTGTCAACATTGATAATTGTGACCCTGGGCCACAAAACCAGTCATAAGGGTAAATTTTATTTAGCTGAATAAATATTAAGCTGTCCATTGATGTATGGTTTGTTAGGATAGGACAATATTTGGCTGAGATACAACTATTTGAAAATCTGATATCTGAGGGTGCGAAAAATGTACTAAATATGTTCATGGAACATGATCTTTACTTAATATCCTAATGACGATAATATTGACCCATGAAATGCATTATTGGCTATATATATATATACATACACACACTGCCGTTTAAAATTTGGGTTCAGTAAGATTTTTAAGTCTTTTCTGCTTATCAAGGCTAAATTTATTTGATTAAAAATACAGAAAAAAATGTAATATTGTGAAATATTATTACAGTTTAAAATAATGGTTTTCTATTGTAATATACTCTAAAAATAGAATTTATTCCTGTGATGCAAAGCTGAATTTTCTGCAATATTACTCCAGTCTTAAGTGTCACATGATCCTTCAGAAATCATTCTAATATGCTGATTTATTATCAGTGTTGGAAACCGTTGTGCTGCTTAATATTTTTTTGTAACTTGTGCTACTTTTTCATGATTCTTTGGTGAATAAAATGTTAAAAGAACAGCATATATTTAAAATAGAAATCTTTTGTAACAATATACAACTGTTCAAAGTTGGGGGTCAGTTATTTATTTTTATTTTTTTCCTTTGTTGAAAGAAATTAATACTTTCATTCAGCAAAGATGTGTTTAATTGATTAAAAATGATAGTAATGAAATGTATTGAATATATATAATATTTGTTTATTTTTTGAATAAATGCTGTTCTTTTTACCTTTTTATTCATCAAAGAATCCTGAAAAAAGTGTCATAGGTTCCAAAAATTATTGATAATAAATCAGCATATTAGGATGATTTCTGAAGGATCATGTGACATTGAAGACTGGAGAAATTATGCTGAAAATTCAGCTTTGCATCACAGAAATAAATTCTATTTTAAAGTGTATTAAAATAGAAAACTGTTATTTTAAATTGCAATAGTATTTCATATTTCTGTATTTTGGATCAAATAAATGGAACTTTGATAATATAAATAAATATTAATATGTATAAAATAAAAATTATAATTTTGAGCAGCAAATTAGCAAGATCATGTGACACTAAAAATTCAGCTATTTGTCACAGGTAAAACACAGGTTTTACCATTTAAAAATTTAACAAACCTCTGTTTTTCTGAAATGTTTTGCTTAATAAGTGCACTATATTTCTAAAAAATAAATGCCACTTGGGTTGATGTTTTTATAAAGCAAACAAAACAAGACATGTGACGTATGTTACTAAAAATAATTTAATTTATGTTGTTCCGTTAAATCGTAAAAAAGATTATTTAAATTTAGAAATATTACATATCTCACTGACAAACAAAAAGTAATTAAATCTATTAATAAGTACAGCTGATATACAATGGTTTAAACATCAGTTTATGGTTTTGTGATTGAACAAAACATGTTCTTATGTTTTCCAGGATTATTGCCATTACTCAGATGCAGGCAACTTACGCTAGAAAAGCGTTCCCGTGTTTCGATGAACCTGGCATGAAAGCTGTGTTTCATATCACTCTCATCCATGACCTGGAGATGACAGCATTGTCAAACAGCCAAGAAATTAGTAAGAACAAACAATCAATCACTAAGCCTATAAAAGTTCCTCACTAATTACATTGTATTTGCGCTCAATGAAAGATTGAATGTATAATCTGTGTGTGCTACTCAATTGTTTTATTTACTTAATTTAAATGTTTAAGAAAATATAGATTATTAACTTCAAATTGGAATACATTAACTACAAAAAAAGCCTAAAATAACAATAAATGAAGAAAAAAAATTATCAAAATTACAACAAATTAAGAATAAATAACTATACTATAAACATTAAATGTTCCATGAAATGTTTTTTTTTTTTTTTACATTCTTCCTCTCAGACCACAAGAGTCTAATTGAGCCGTAACTGCTTCCTGAGCCAGTTTTTAGTATACTTAAAACTAAAAGAGTCAGCTTATATCTAGAAACTGCCTTGAAGTTCACATCTTGAATTTCAGTCTTTTTTTTTAACATACAAGCTTAAGTGAACTGGGTCTGTAAAGATCCAAAAATAAAACACCACAAAAATGTAATCAAAAAAGTCTATCCCTGTGTCCCAATGTTCATACTATCCATCCTAAATAGTATGTGAGATTACAATAAGTGTGTCCCAAAACATAGTATGCTGAAAAGAGTATGCCAAAAGTCCCCAGATGGTCTACTATTTCATGTCGATTTTTTAGGTGTGGATCCGTGCACACTCTAATGGCTAATGTTGCCCACAATCCATTGCGCTTTGGCAAAGGATTCGGTCCAGAACTACAAATGCGAATAAAATGCGTTACAAAACTACAAGCATGTGTTGCCAAGTCCGTGGTTTTCCCGCGGAATTGGGCTACTTTTATACTGTTGCCGCGGGTTTCATCTTCGTGGGTTGAAACGACCCCAATAACGTAATATTTATCCCCTGGAGAGCTAATTTGTATACCAAAAAACTTGTATTATACCCCCTGAAACGCAATTTTTACCGGGGGACCCCCCTCGAAACGCTTTTGGCCTACTTTTGGGCTAGTTTTAAGTAGTAATTGGGCGGGTTTTGTTGTGAAAACCAAAGCTTGCCTACTCCTCTACTATACACTCAAAAGTGTGTACTTCACCAAAAAAGTACATACTTTAAAGGCGTAGTATAAGTATGAACATTGGGGCACAGGGTATGTGACTTGTGCTCTGAAGCCACATATTAGCTTTGTATCATAGACTACAAAAATGGTGAATAGACAGAGAGCCACTGCAGAGAGGACGGTTTTCAGTAAATAAGGACTTCAATTTCAGTCAACTCAGTACAACAACAAAAAAGTACAGCTTCAGAACATTAAAAAAACAGAGCAGGATATTCAAAATAATCCCCATCTGTAAACCACGGAAGAAAGAGTCATGAGTTTAGAACAACATGAAAGTGATGACGACTAATGAATTATTCCCTTAAAGTGCAAAGTTTGCATATTCACTCACATGTCTTGTGTGCTTATTCGACAGCATCTGTCCTCCTGATGTTGGCATTTACTTCGGCTGTGTTTGTTTTCCCTCATCTGCCATTGGCTTCAAACCTAATCTTGACTATCTGAACATGAGCAAAAAACAGGCAAACTTTTGCCTCAAATCATGTTTTAGCTTGCAGGGCCAATTTCAAATCAAAACAGCGTTTGTGTATCCCATTAATCAAACCCTGTCAAGATTTTCGAAAATATCCTTCTTAAAAATGCTTTTCAACCGCAAAAAGGATTGCTCCGGACTGTAGGCCTGTGATAGACTCATGATTAACAATATGGATATATTAAAACTATTTAAAGGTCTATGTATTCAATAATTTGGCTGCCACAACACATCTAATGTAGTTTAATTATCTTGATACTCAGACAGTTCTAAAATTACAATTTATTTGATTAATTAACTGCTTAAATTACTGCTTAAACAGTTAAAGCAATGCCAATGTCATGGGTTCGATTCCCAGAGAATGCATGATAACTGATAAATGTACAACTTAAAGGCATAGTCCACCCAAAAATGAAAACTGTGTTATCTACTTGCTCTCTTGACCTTTAAAAAACTCTAGACATTTCTTTATTCTGCAGAACACAAAGAAATATAATGTTTGTTCCCAAAGAGGTTTGATTCCCGCTTAACTGCCATTGTATTTTTGTCCATATAATGAAAGTCAATGGGCACCAAAAATATTTGGTTACCAACATACTTCAAAATATCTTTTTTTGTGTTCCAAAAACTTTAGAACACTTTAACTCCCTATTGCAAATTTATATCTCAAAAAAAAGTCAAAATTGTGAAATATAAACTCAGAATAGCGAGAAAAAAGTCAGAATTAAAAGTTACAAATCACATTTCCAAGAAAAAAAAGTCAGAATTTCAGGAAAAAAGTCAGAATTGAGAGGAAAAAAAGTCAGAATTGCGAAATATAAAATTGGAATTGCACGAAAAAGTCAGAATTGTGAGATACAAATCGTATTGCCGAGAAAAAAAAGTCAGAATTGAGAGAAAAAAAGTCAGAATTGTGAAATATAAAATTGGAATTGCATATAAAAAGTCAGAATTGTGAGATCGCATTTCTGAGAAAAAAAAGTCAGAATTAGGAGAAAAAAAGTCAGAATTGCGAAATATAAAATTGGAATTGCAAGAAAAAAGTCAGAATTGTGAGATACAAATTGCATTTCCGAGAAAAAAAAAGTCAGAATTTCAAGAAAAATAGTTAGAATTGTGAAATATAAAATTAGAATTCCAAAAAACAGTCAGAATTGCAAGATACAAATCACATTTGCGAGAAAAAACTCAGAATTGCGAGATATAAATCCCATTTGCAGGAATAAAAAAACAGAATTGTGAGATACAAATCGCATTTGCGAGAAAAAACTCAGAATTGCGAGATATAAATCCCATTTGCAGGAATAAAAAAACAGAATTGTGAGATACAAATCGCATTTCCGAGAAAAAAAGTCAGAATTGCTGAGTTAATAAAACAGTCAGAATTGCAAAATATAAACTCAGAATTGCAAGAAAAAAAGTCAGAATTGTGAGATACAAATCGCATTTCCGAGAAAAAAAGTCAGAATTGTGAGATACAAATCGCATTTCCGAGAAAAAAAGTCAGAATTGTGAGATACAAATCGCATTTCCGAGAAAAAAAGTCAGAATTAGGAGAAAAAAAGTCAGAATTGCAAAATATAAACTCAGAACAGTGATAAAAAAGTAATTTTTATCTTGCAATTCTGACTTTATTTCTTGCAATTGCAAGTTTATATCTTACAGTTCTAAGAAAAAAGTCAGAACTGTGAGTTTTTATCTTGCAATTCTGACTTTATAACTTGCAATTGGGAGTTTATTTCTAACAGTTGTGACAAAAAGTCAGAATTGTGAGATAAGAACTCACAATTACCTTTCAAATTTGCTACATTTTTTCTTTTTTTTTCATCTTAGAGACAGAAAATGTCATCATCGATGGAACCACTGTTGCCAGAACGATATTTGGACCCACAAAGAGGATGTCAACGTATCTCGTCGCGTTTGTTGTCAGTGATTTTACGTTCATCAATTCTAAAGACAAGAAGGGAGTTTTGGTAGGACCTCCACACCAAATCATAAATCTAAATATTTTATAGACCTTTTATAGACATGACATTTATTTCAAAACTTGTTTGTTTGGCTTGTCAAAGGTCAGAATATGGGCAAGAAAAAAAGCCATTGAAAGCGGTCAAGGCAACTATGCGCTCAACATCACTCAGCCAATACTGGAGTTCTTTGAGAAATATTACAACACCAGCTATCCGCTTTCTAAGTCAGGTACGTCCAAATTTTTCAAGAAAGCCTTTAACCATCAAAGCACAGTAGAATAAACAGTTCTCCTCCTGTTTTCTTAGACCAGATTGCGCTGCCTGACTTCAACTCAGGAGCCATGGAAAACTGGGGTCTAGTCACTTACAGAGAGACGGCTCTTCTATATGATCCGCGGATGTCTGCCAATGCCAACAAGCAGAGGATTGTGACTGTTGTTTCTCACGAGCTGGCTCATATGGTACGTGTAGGCCCAGTAAAGGGGACTCTTGAGTACTTTTTGCTTCCCACAGTTTGCCATGTGATTTATGTCTTCCAGTGGTTTGGAAACCTTGTGACGCTGAAATGGTGGAACGATCTGTGGCTGAACGAGGGGTTTGCTTCATACGTGGAGTATCTGGGCGCTGATTATGCTGAGCCCACCTGGAATATGGTAAGAACATCATTCAGAGGATTTCTGTGAAATAGTCTGTATACTCATCAAGGTCCTTACATAGTTAAAAAAATGTGCTTATATTTAAAGTTGAAGTGTGTACATACTTTCTCTATTCCAATGTAAAGAACAGAAACAACTAAAAGTAACAATCTGTAGGCGCTTTCAAAACATCAGTCTGTTTGTTTAAGCAAAAGGGTCAAGGTTTGGCCGGTTAGAGTGGTTTTGATAGTCCTGCTGATGAATGCTGTAACTACACCACCCGGACCAAACAGTACCTTTTTCCCTTGAGGGTCATTCAGAAATAGCCATGTATTCTAAAAAAATATATAAAATGTCTGACAAAACAACATATAAAAAGTGCCTGTTTATTTTAACAAGCTCTTGGTGAACCTGAAACATAAATATAAGGTGTTTAGGAAACCTAGGGGAGAATTGTTGTTTTATTTAATGAATAAATTAATAAATGAATATGTATACAGGGGCAAAGCAGTTTTTGGTGATCCTGAAACATTTATTAAAAATGTATTTAGCTAGTTTTATTTAGTTAGAAGGCAAACAAGTTCTTATCATACTTGAAGCATATATGAAATATTATTTATATATTATATTGATATTATAATAATATATTATAACAATTTATTTATTTACATTTATTATATTATTATATTTATTATATATTATTATTTTTTGGCTAGGTTTTTAGGACACCTTTGGAATGAATGAACTAACTAACTAACTAACGAATAAATAAATAAATAAATAAAGGACAAATGAGTTCTTCTATTTATTTATTTATTTACCAATTTATTTAGAAGGCCAACAAGTTCTTAGAAAACTTGAAACATATATGAAATACTATTTTATATATTATAATATTATTATAATAGTATTATTATTATTTTTTTATTCAGCAAGGTTTTGGGGGGGAAACCTGAGGAATAAACAAACTGACAAACAAACGAATAAATCAACTGTGAACCTGAAATATTTATTTATTTATTTACTTACTTATTTAGAAGGAAAACAAGTTCTTAGTAAACTTGAAACATACAATAAATATTATTTAATATATTATATCAATATTATAATAATAGTAATATTGTTATTTATGTATTTATTTATTTGGCAAGGTTTTTTTAAACCTGGGGAATGCATGAATGAATGAATGAATGAAATGCCAAATGAGTTCTTGAGTTCATTCATTTAAAAATACTATTTATGTACCAATCTATTTATTTAAGGCAAACAAGTTCTTAGTAAAATTTGAAACATATATGAAATATTATTTTATATATTATATTAATATAATAATAATATTATTATTTATTTATTTATTTGGCAAGTTTATTTTGCAACCTGGGGAATAAATAAATAAATGGAGGAGTTCTTGGTGAACCTGAAAACCTACAAAATAATTTTTTTTAATTGTTTAATTATTTACTTTATTTAGAAGGCTTAGTCGTTCTTAGTCAATTTAACATATTGTTACAATATTAATAATAATATTTATTTATTTGGCAAGGCTTTTGGGAAACCTGGGGAATGAATGAATAAATGAATGAATGAATGAATTAAGGCGGTCTTTGTAAACCTGAAGCATTTATGAAAAATGTATTTATTAATTTATTTACTTACTTAATTACATGTTTAGAAGCAAACAAGTTCTTAACTTAAAACATTTATGAAATATTATTTTATATAATACTATCTAATATATATTTTTTTGTATTATTTATGTATTTATAAGGCAACAAGTTTTTGGTAAACCTGAAATTTTCATAAATGAATAAATAGGTAATTATTCATGTTTCGGAAACAAACTAACTTGGTAAACCTGGACACATTAATTATTTTTTCAGTTCCATCTACAGCTGCTAGTGGTGCAGAAGTTACACACTTCACCTTTCAGAGAGGATGATTGTTGCATGCTGTAGTGCAGCCAAATGTATAGAAGAGACACACATAACATGTACCTGCCAATCATCTCTATCCCTCACCAGAAAGACCAGATCATTCTGTACGACCTGCAAAGAGCGTTTGCTGTGGATAGCTTGACTTCCTCTCACCCCCTCTCTCGAAAAGAGGAAGAGGTCAACACACCCGCAGAAATCAGCGAAATGTTCAACACCATATCCTACAGCAAGGTACAAAAATCTACTGTTATCATGAGACCTAGCAATTTAGTACAGAACAACCACTTAGCAACATCCTGGCAACCATTCACAACAGTGGGATTCATTACAACATTAAAAACGTTTGTATCTTTATGTTGGGTTTCAGCTTGAGCACTGATAAGTGCACTTCATATGTTTGTCATTACAGGGAGCTGCAGTGCTTAAAATGCTCTCGGAATTCCTGACAGAGCCTGTGTTTGCCAAAGGACTTAGTGTAAGTCTTACTGTACTCTCATGTTTTTGAACAAGTTCAAGAGTTCATGCAACTTTCACATCGTATTTCATGGCCTTGTGTTGTTCTTCTCCCACAGAACTATCTGAAGCAGTTTGCTTTTGGAAGCTCAGTGCATTCAGATCTCTGGGATCATCTTCAAAAGGTGGGCTGTTTAACTGCTTGAGATTTATATATGGTAAGGCTAGGCAATTGGGAGTTATTAAGTCCGAATTGTCAGATATAAACTCACAGTTATAAGAAAATAGTATTTTTTTTCCTCAGAATTGGACTTTAATTCTGAGAAAAAGTCAGAATTGCAGGAAAAATTGCAAGATATAAACTCACAATTGTGAGAAAAAGGTCAGAATTGCAAGAAAAAAAGTCAGTCTATATGTTGCAACTGTGAGAAAAAAGTCAGAATTGCAAGAAAAAAGTCCGTTTATATCTCTCCATTCTGGTGTTTTTTCAGTTCTGAGAAAAATATCAGAATTGTGAGATATAATCTCGCAGTCATAAGAAAATATATTTTTTTTCCCTCAGAACTGTACTTTATGACTCGCAATCTCAATTTTGAGAAAAAGTCAGAATTGAAAAAGTCAGAAGAAAAATTTTGCAATTCTGATGTTTTTTTTCTTCTCAGTTGCAAGTTTATATTTTGAGTTTAAATTGCAGTTGTAAGAAAATAGTTTTATCCCTCAGAATTAGGCTTTATAACTCACAATTGTGAGTTTATACCTTAATTCATAGAAAAGGTCAGAATCGCGAGAAAAAAGTCTCGCAATTCTGTCTCAAAATAGTCCTTTTTCCCTCAGAATTGTGGTTTATATCTCGCAATTCTTAGATTTTTTTCCCACAATTGTGAGTTTATATCTCACAATTCTGAAAAAAGACAGAATTGTGAGATATAAAAATGAGCAGTTATAAGGAAATAGTCTATCTTCCCTCAGAATTGGACTTTATAACTTGCAATTGTGAGTTTATATCTCACAATTCTGAGGAAAAAAAAGTCAGAATAGGAAAAGAAAAAAGTCTGATTATATTTCGCAATTCTGAGAAAAAAGTCAGAATAGGAAGAAAAAGGTCTGTTTATATTTTGCAAATTCTGAGAAAAAAGTCAGAATAGAAAGAAGAAAGTCAGTTTATATCTCCCAATTCTGATGGTTTTTTTCTTGCAATTGTGAGTTTACATCTCAAAATTGTGAGAAAAAAAGTCATAATTGTGAGATATAAATTTGCAGTTGTAAAAAAAGAGTCAGAATTGCATATTATAAAGTTGTAATTGCGTGTTATCAAATCAGAATTTCAAAATATAAACTTGCAATTGTAAAAAAAGTATTTTTTCCCCCAGAACAGGACTTTATAACTCACAATTGTGAGAAAAATAAACATCAGAATTGCAAAAAGTTTGTATCTTGCAATTCTGACTTTATAACATTGTGATTTTATACCTCACAATTCTGAGAAAAAGCCAAAATTGTGACATATAAAGTCGTGCAGGAAAAAAAAACCGTCAGAATTGCAAGATAAATAATTGCAATGACCTTCTTTTATTTTTTGTTCAGTGGCAGAAACATTACTTTGTTTAAGACAAGCTTGTAGTATATGTGTGTTTGTACAATTCAATGCACCTTTTCCACTTTTAACAAGTGAGTTTGTTTTACATCTGCTTTGTTCTGGAAAAATTACAATTTTACAATTCTTGCCATGTTGCTCAGCCCTAATATATGGTGTAGAAATGCTGGAACTCAGTTTTAGTTTTCACATCTCAACCAGGCAGTAGATCAAACTCCAGGGGTGAAACTGCCGTATAGTGTTCACGAGATCATGAACCGCTGGATACTACAGATGGGTTTTCCAGTAGTCACCATTGACACTCAAACAGGAACCGTCAGCCAAAAGCACTTTCTTATGGAGCCAGAAGCAGTAGTGGACAGGAAATCTGAATTCAAGTATGTTGTCAAACATCATCATTGTAATATAACATTTGTAGATCCTCTGAAAACCCTTCTTATAAATCTAACTGCTGTGTTAAACCTCAGTTATGAATGGTTTGTGCCCATCAAATGGATGAAGCAAGGTCAGGCACAGGATCAGCTGTGGCTTCTACAGAAATCAGGTACATTAAACCTTATTAAATCACTTTATACTTTGCATCTACTGTACCTCAAGCCCTTGCAACAAGTTTTACAGACTCTCGCTCAGCCAATAAAATCACAGGTCACTCGGTTCTTGCAGTTTTAGGTCTCAGCACTCCAACGCAAGGGCATCCGGCCAATCTATAGTAGGCAAAGAGTCAAATCTTACTTGTTATTCTACAAGGGGCTGGAGATGTATGAAATTCTGGATTTGCTTTTGGACGACAAGAGAGCCAAGCTTACAAAACGATTTGGGCTCAAGAGAAAGCTTTGAGTGCATGCATTCGTATTTACATTTACTGAAGACCAACTGAAAAGTGTTTGACCATGTAAAACTCATTCTGGGTTGTTGCTTACCTACTGGCCCAAATTTCAGTTTTGTTTTTGCACTTCCAGTACTGTAATTTTATGTCAAAATTTAGCATTGCATCACAGGAATAAATTACGTTTTGAAATATATTACAGTAGAAATCTGTTATTTTAAATTGAAATAACATTTCACGATTTTACAGATTTTAACTGTATTTTTGATCAAATAAACGCAGCCTTGGTGAGCAGAATAGACTGCTTTCAAAAACATTAAAAATCTTACCAACCCCAAGCTTTTGAAAGGTAAAACCTGAACAACTTTAGCCCTGGAAATATGAACACGAGCGAATATAAATAACACTTGCATATCAACCACAAAAGAGCTCAAATCATCCCTATTAAAAACAAACACGACTTTAAAACTAAGGATGCAACAATACCATTTTTCAGATTCAATCTTACCATTACTAAAGCAGTTTTCATCCCACTGCTAGTAATGACACACTTACAGAAGAAGCTCTGTGTCCTACAGTCAGAAACCCAATTGCAGAGTCAATGCAAATTCAGAAAAGTGCCCCTTTATACTACTGTTTGAGAGAAATTCATACTTTTGTTCAGCAAGGATGCATTAAATTGATGAAAAATGACAGTAAAGACATTTATAATGCTACAAAAGATTTCTGTTTTAAATGAATGCTGCTCTTTTGAACTTTCTATTCATCAAAGAATTTGAAAATAAAACGTTTCTTAAGCAGCAAACAGCATTTTAGAAAGATTTCTGAAGGATCATGTGACACTGAAGATTGGAGTAATTTGAAATGTTTTCTCCCTGCATGAAGATACTGTATAAAATATGACCTTATTTTATCTGCTCCAAGCTATACATAAACCCATGAAAGTCACAAGCACAAATGAATGGGTGCTGGCCAACCTCCATGTGTCGGGATATTTCAGAGTGAACTACGATCTTGGGAACTGGGAGCGACTTCTCCACCAACTGGAGTCAGATCACCAGGTCCTGCATAAAAATTATGAGAAAGAACAGTCACAAAAGTGCCAAAAAACATATAAACTATTTTTTATGTTTTCTTTATATAGGTTATACCTGTGGTCAACAGAGCTCAGATTATGGATGATGCATTCAATCTGGCAAGGTGAGTTATTGCAAATTGCATTAAATGAATCAAAAGTGACTGTAAAGACATTAATATACCAGTGAGAGACAGCAGTGCACTAATATGCTGGTAATGTGCAAAATAACAACAGAAGAAGAAATGGAACGTTTTTGAGGTGGGGTAATTCTTAATAGGTTGTTTACTCATTTCCTTCATGTCTGTGGTTATCTTTCTTTCATCTTGAATGTTGAACTTTCAACACAACTGAAATATTTGTGAAAACATCACATAAGCTGACTTCATAAATTGATGTTGATTTAAAAAACATTTTTTACTTACCATTAGATTAGTGTTCCCTTTGGTTGGGCAAATCTATCCATATCTATCCAGTAATTAAAAACAATTTAGCACGTCATCAAAATTCACTGGTAAAAAACCTGAATGACTGTATTTCATATAAAACTCTCATTTTTGTTTATTCTTCCAGAGCATCCATTATAAACATAACACTCGCCTTGAGAACAACTAAGTATCTTCTGAAGGAGCGGGAATTCATTCCATGGGAGGCAGGGCTTCGAAATCTTAACTATTTTTTCCAGTTGTTTGATCGCAGTGAAGTTTACGGTGCCATGCAGGTTGGTTAAATCTCATTATTATAGTCAAAGCTGCAGTAAAACAGACAGATTACAGGGGCTGCTGTTTGTATTTCTTTCAGACGTATTTTAAGAAACAAGTCAAACCTCTGTTTGAGTATTTTGGGACTATCAGCTCAAACTGGACAAGAGTTCCGACTGGCCACACTGATCAGTAAGGACAAATCTTTCATATGTCACACATTTCCCAGAATGTATATTAGGTAAAGTTATGTTTAATAAAAAGCTGATTTTATCCTCAGGTTCACACAGATTATTGCACTGTCTCTAGCCTGCAGTACAGGTGTGGAGGGATGCAGAGAACTAACCAGAGGCTGGTTCAAGAAATGGATGCAGAATCCTAATAACAATGCGTGAGTGCAAACTTCAAATGAAATTGAGCAATTTCCTATATGGATGATTGTGTAGCGTGTCTTAAGCAATTTCGAGATTAGTAACTTATCCCACCAGTTCCTTTGAAATGTCAAGTTCTTCAAAATGTTGCATTGTACAATATGTGATGTGTTTTTTTGAGAAGTTTCAAGTGCATTTAATATCAGTGGAGGAAACTTATTTTTACACAGTAAACAAATTATTTAAATACTACCTGATTTTTTAAAGAAAAGTTTAAAATTCTTTAATCCAGAGTGTGCTGAGAATCATTTTGTGTACAGTTAGTTAAACTTAGGTCTTAAAGCCAAACACTACTGACAACTGATGTTACTTCCATAATGTGATGCTGAATTTTAGAGTGGTGAGTGTAAAATGAGAGTGTTATATAGCAGAATGGAGGCAGGTGACTGGAAGAGAGGGGTTGAAAAATGCAATTTGTAACATAATCATTACATTTTGATAAAAGATAATAAATGCAAACATATTTTAATGCAGTGCACCAATATTGTGCACAATAAGACCAGAAACAGCTTTGATATTGTAACACACCTCTCTGATGCAAAATTAAAATATAAAAAAAAAAACATGCATATTGCACATTGCATGTACACTACAGTTCAAAAGTAAATTTTAAAGTTTAAAAAGAAATGTTTACATTTCTTCAGCAGCGATTTATTTAACTGATGAAAAGTGACAGTAAACACATTTCCAAATAGATTTCTATTTCAAATAAATGCTGTTCTGTCAAACATTCTATTCATCTAAAGATTCTGAAAAAATGTATCACAGTTTAAAAAATAAATAAATAAGAATCACAACTGTTTTCAACATTTATAATACAAAGAAATGTTTGTGTTTCGTGTAACATTGAAGACTGGAGAAATTATGCTGAAAATTCTGCTTTTTCAAAACAACTAGTACCAATATTTTACACTTTTTGGTGCTCAAGAAACATTTTCTGTATTTTTTGATGAAATAAATAAATAATGAGAATAAATTCCGTACAGGATTCATCCTAACCTGAGGTCAACGGTGTACTGTGACGCCATCGCTGCAGGCGGTGCAGATGAATGGAACTTTGGCTGGCAGATGTTCCAGAAGGCCACAGTCGCAGTTGAAGCTGTCAAACTGAGATCGGCTCTGGCCTGCACCAAAGTGCCCTGGTTACTCAACAGGTAGCTTTGGAAAAGCATATTAAGGGTCAAAGACGAAACTTTTCAAAGACAAAGACATTTTTGGGGGTGATCTATGTAATAAACCTAAACAGTACTTACATTGTCACATCATGTTCTGATATTTTTATGCATCCCATCTTTATATCACTGTATATCATTTCAATTTTCTAACTTTTTGAGATTTCAGCCTTTTAATTGTACCTTTTTAAGAGAGTCACTTTTTTAAGCCCCACAAAACAAATATCAATTAGAAATATAGCTGTAAGCAGCGATTAGCGGGGTTCAAGCGCTTTAAGACATTTAAGCACACACGAAAAAAGACATTACATATTATTTCTCAAGCCTGTAACAAACTAAATCAATTATATAAAAAAGCTTTTTTGGAAAATCCTGGTGATTTACCATAGAAATATGTTTTTTAACGTTTATGACAGTTATAGTGCCAGCAGTGGTCCGATTTTCCTACAACGTTGCATGATGGTTTAGAATTTTGATTTAATCAATTTGATTAACAGCAATGGTTTTAAAGGCAAAGTTGTTCAGAATAAGGAGGTCTATCATATGATACAAATATCGTGCGTATGTGAGAAAAACAGCACAATATACAATCGTTTACACCCTTGAAAAATGTGATATTACCACCCAGTGGCCGATTTCTTTCAAATTTGTCACAGACCTTTAGGGCCATGAGTCAACGGGTCCACTGAGTTTCGTTCCAATCCATCTGCCTATGGTGGCCATGTTTTTTGAGGTATGCAAACGTCTTTATAGCCACTTGTGGCACTTTGGACCAAGATAGTGCATACCGTTTTTCATGTTGATAGGACAACCGCTTGCGTAGTTATGGCCATTTTTTTCCCTCTTATAGCGACACCAAGTGGCTAAGCTCTGCGACTTCTTTCACATGACCTCAGATTTAGCTCTTACAAACGCGTTGTGAGTTTGGCAAAGATATCTCATTCTGTTCAAAAGTTATTGCCATTTAAGTGAAGGCAGACCTGCCTCTTTCAAACGTTTTGGCTTTCCTTTGCAATAGAGAGTTGAAAGTTCCACTTTTTTGATAATTACTGAGCGTCACTCTCCAGAGAATATTTCTGCCCTGGTTTGGTTCCAATCAGGCGAAAAAACTATAGGACTAGTTTGCAAAAGTAGGTCTTTCAAAAAATGCTTAATACCACAAACTTGGCAAAAGATGAATCTGACATATGTTTTGTCCACTGTGAGCCAAGGAATCCAATGACATAAGACACATGAGTCTGCAACGAACGGTTTAGGAGTTATTAGCAATTTCAGACTTTTATTCGCTGTAGCGCCCCCGTCAGGCCAATTGGGGTGAGTCTTGGTGACGTTGTAGACAGTGTGAGTACTACCATCCCTCCAAGTTTCAAGTCTCTACGACTTACAGTTTAGTCTACCCAATCAGTTTTATGTTGAGATTGCTGATCCTTGGCTATTCTAACAATAACAATAGGTTTTTAGCGCTATGTGCTTGAACCCCTAATTATATTAATATTACAATATCAGTTAGAAGCAAGTTTATTATAGAAATTGTGTTCAAGTCATCGCCTGTCTGAATTGCATTTCTAAAGTATTTTTTTAACACTTTGCATACATGCATTGTAATACTCTATGATCTGTGAAGTATAACTTGTAAATTGTTTTGTTTTATTGAGGTATCTGGAATATACTATGAACCCAGAAAAGATACGCAAACAGGATGCCACTTCAACCATTGGGTTCATTGCCAGTAATATTATTGGCCAACCTTTGGCATGGGACTTTGTCCGTGCAAACTGGGACTATTTCTTCAAAGTGTAAGTATGCCAAATCCCTAACACACACAAGCACAAAGACAGAGAATGAGAAAAATATGTCAAAAGTACACACACTTTTGCTATTTCTCAACAGGTATGGCACTGGATCATTCACTTTCTCCAGATTAATTAGTGACATCACCTATAGATTCTGCACACCATTTGAACTCAGTCAGGTACCTTTGACCTTTCAATGGCACACGGCACAGCTAAAAACTACTGCATGTACCTGTGAGAGGCTTATAAGACATTACCTGACTTAAGTGTTAAATCCTTGCTGTCTTTGTTCAGTTGAAACGCTTCCAAAAGGATAACGCTGAGACCGGATTCGGCTCAGGAACTCAAGCGCTGCAGCAGGCCATTGAGAAGACAACAGGCAAGATTAAATGGCTGGCGGAAAACAAGCAGCCAGTTCTGCAGTGGTTCCTCTCAGAATCAGCATAAAACTCACATCTGTTAGCTGTGAGATCAAAGTAAGTTCAAGTATTACTTCAGTAGTGGATGCACTTAAGTTCAAAAACTCACTTACTTGTCCTCTTGTCGTCCAAACCTTTTATTCTGAGACAACTAACACTAAACAAAAAAACATAGCTGTGGATCATTCAGGTAACAACACAGTATTACGAATCAAGTGTATGTACACTTTTGAACATTCGAAAACATTCGAAAATCTTACTGACACCCAAACCTATGGAAGTGAATATGCCAGAATTTTCATTTTTGGGTAAACTATTCCTGTTAATCTTCGTGTGTGTGTGTGTGTGTGTGTGTGTGTGTGTGTGTGTGTATTGCAGGACCAGCTCTAGCCTCACATGAATTCATCATCCTGTAACCTGATGTAATTTAAATGAATGGGTGCTAACAGGAGTTTGGCAGGTTGTTTTTACCCAAGCATTCATATCACAAGGACAGCCCTCCTGGAGTAACCTGAGAAATGCCTTTCTCAAGAACACAAGAGCGCTCCAATATTTAACCACTAGATCACATCACTCAGATACCAATGAGGAGGAATTTACATTAAAGACTATAAAAAATACACTGACAATGGATCCCTCAGTATTAAAAAAAAAGCAGGGAACCTGTTTCAGGATTTGTGTATAATAAACGTTTCTAAGTGTTTGGACTTCCTATAGACTTCCATATGATCCAAGCTTGGGAAATCTGTTTATTTTTTTACTTAAGTAGCATCTTTGCAAACACCCTGACGACACAAACAACCTTATAGCAATGCACACTCATAAACAATTGTGTATAAGCAACCATATGAGCCACTCATATTTTCTTAATAAAATGTAAAAATCTGTTTATCTTTTTTATTGTTAACTTGCTATTATTGACCGGATTCTGCATTTTTGATAATATGCTGTCATTAAAAAGTATAAACATACAGTACCGTTCAAAAGTTTGAGGTCAGTAAATTGTTTTTGTAATAGTGATCTGAACTTTCTATTTAATAAAGAACCCTGAAAAACAAAGAATCATGTTTTCCACAAAAATATTATGCAACATGATTGTTTTCAATATTAATAAGACTACGAAATGTCCTGAGCTGCTACAAATTCAGCTTTCTGTGACAGGAATAAATTAGTTTTAAAATATATTAAAATAGAAAACAGCTATTTTAAATTGTAATAATATTTCACAATATTACTGTATTTTTGATCAAATAAATACTGCAAAAAAGGCTTTTCTTAGTTAGATTTTTTGTCTTGTTTCCAGCCAAAATATCTAAAAATTCTTAAATCAAGAAGGATTTTCTAGACGAGTACAAATTATTTTTGAGTTTTTGCTTTGAACGAGCAAAATAATCTGCCAATGGGGTAAGAAAAAAAACTACTTTTTACTGACCACAAACGTTGAAACGGTAGTGGCACACTGCAAAAAATGCTTTTCTTACTTAGATTTTTTGTCTTGTTTACAGCCAAAATATCTAAAAATTCTTAAATCAAGAAGGATTTTCTGGACGAGTAATAATTATTTTCTTGTTTTCAGAAAAAACAAGCCAAAATTAAGTTATTTTTTCTTAGAACAAGCAAAATAATCTGCCAATGGGGCAAGAAAAAAAATCTTATTTCAAACAGAAAACAAGATTATTTTTCTTACCCCGTTGGCAGATTATTTTGCTTGTTTCAAGCAAAAACACACTTAATTTTGACTGTTTTTTTTTTTTTTTTTCTGAAAATAAGACATTAATTTTTACTTGTCTATAAAATCCTTCTTGATTTAAGAATTTTTAGATATTTTGGCTGGAAACAAGACAAAAAATCTTAGTAAGAAAAGCATTTTTTGCAGTGCAGTAGGCATTGTACAAACTGTTTTTGAAGCCTTTTTTGAAACATGTACTTTTACTGTCTTTAATAAACAATGAAGTTTTGAAATCATCATTTTGAGTTGTGTAACCTTGTCTTCCTCTTTTCTGAATGAGCTTATACAATGTCATAATGACAAGTTGACCACTTAACTCAAAATGCGTTAGCAGATACAGTGCTGTTTGGTGGATGTCATTTTCCTATGTCATCCACTGTCACAACCCCTTGAAAGCCAGGAGGCTGTTTCATAATATTTGAAATAATAACTTGGAACTGGCATAAAGCGATTTCAAGACTGGAGAGTAATGTAATTACCCCGAAGCGATCGCTAATAAACCCTATGACCCAGTTTAACTTGGCAACCGAAACTCACATGCAAAGTCAAGTCAAATGCAAAGAATAAAGACATATTTGCCATTGTTTTGTTTACTTAAAAATGACAACTATGCAAATATTTGGAGCTTGAGCAACTGTTTTCCGCAGAAGTGGCATGGATATGACCACAGCATGATTCATCACAGTCACCACTATTTAATCACACATACTTCATGGCTGTCCGCATAGACTTGATCCTGTCCTGGCCCCATCATTAACTCCTGTATGTTTCCTCACAACATCTCCTGAGACTTCATTTTAACTCTGCGGTCATGGGGAAAGGTTTTTATATAAGTAAGCCTCTAGGGTTGGCGCTATTTGGGTTGGGCGTCGGGGCCGTGCTCACCATTTTTACTTTGTCAGTGGTCTACGCTCAAGAGAAACGAAAAAACGAGGTAAACGCCATAGACGGGACACGTATGGTGATGACTCCAGCACCCCAAGGCACCTCAGCACCATCGAACGAGCCCTGGGACAAGTACAGACTGCCTGACACCCTTCTTCCTGAGTACTACAATGTGACGCTTTGGCCTCGCTTGGTGCCGGACGAGCAGGGCATGTACGTTTTCACTGGGAAATCGGGAGTTGCGTTTAAATGCGTGAAGGAGACCAACCTGATCATTATTCATTCCCATGAGCTGAACTTCACCTTGACCTCGGAGATGCACCATGCGAAGCTGACGGGTTTGGGAGGGACGAGCGCTCCGGCCGTACTGAAAACCTGGTTTCAAACACAAACACAGTTCATGGTGATTCAGCTGGAAGAAAATCTACAAGTTGAAAAATCCTATTGGCTTTACGTGGAATTCCGTGGAGAGCTGTCAGATGGCCTAAGAGGATTTTACAGAAGCGAATACAAAGAAAATGGTGTGAAAAAGTAAGACTAGTTACTACTGCAATTACGTAATTTAATTACAAAATAAACGTAACTGTAATCTCTTACAGCTGCTGGGGGAAAAAATGTAATTAAATTAGTTACTTATGAAAATGTTTGATTGATTTCTTTCCTAAATTGCATAGACTGCTCTAAAATATGAGACACAGAATAGGGCACATGCTTATTTGATAACTGTTTTATTTCCTATTTGGATTTATGTATATGCTTTTTTAAAGGATTTTTAATTAACTGTATTTTCCAAAGCATTGTTAGATGCCAGTATTTCACTACGCAAAGATTTGATTTCAAAAACAGCATCAGAGCTGTTTAACTATATCTTGTTATGATTTTAAACCAGTATTTAACAGAAGAATGATCTCAAAGTGAAAAGAGGGGCAAAAGTCTGATTTTGTGTCATAATTGCGCTTTAAACTTGAATTATTATAATTCAAGTCTGCAAGGTTACCCTGCTTTAAATGTTTCAAAATGATTAACAGTTGAAACTTTCATTAGAACTATAGAAAGTAACAATAAAGTAATCAAATGTAATCAGTTGCATTACTTTAATAAAGTACCAGTCAAAAGTGTTTGCACAGTAAGATGTTTAATGTTTTTAAAAGAAGTCTCTTCTGCTCACCAAGCCTGCATTTATTTGATTCAAAGTGCAGTAAAAACAGTACAATTTTGAAATATTTTTTACTAGTTTTCTATTTGAATATATTTTAAAATGTAATTTATTCCTGATTTCAAAGCTGAATTTTTAGCATCATTACTTCAGTCAGTACTCTATTATATATGTTAAAAAGTTTTCTTTGTTGAATAAAATTAAGACAAACAGCATAAATTATACTGACTCCAAGCTTTTGAATAGTAGTGTATAATATTACAAAAGCTTTTTTGTTTCAGATAAATCTGAAATAAATCTTTCTATTCATCAAAGAATCCTGAAAAAATGTACTCAACTGATTTAAATATTAATAACAATAATAAAAGTGTTTTTTGAACTGCAAATCAGCATTTCAGTTTTACTTTTACTATTAATAGTAAAAATATTTCAATTTTTTACTGTTTTTGATGTACTTTGGATCAAATAAATGCAGGCTTGGTGAGCAAGTGACTTCTTTAAAAAACATTACAAATCTTACTGTTCAAAAAATTTGACTGGTAGTGTAGTTACAATACTTATTGCAAATTGAATAGGGTAACTTGTAACCTGTAACCTATTACATTTCCTAAGTAACTTTCCCAACACTGGACGTGTTGTAGCTTTAAGTACTATGCTGACATTACTTTCCTAAGACAGGGTTGAAATGTTTACATTTTACAGATTTTTTTTTATTCAACATTAAAATAAGTACTTATAATACGAATTAATTGTCATACAAACTTATAATTGGGAGCTTGACTTTTTTTTACAAATACTTTATGCCCATTTATTTTTTAAATGACCTTTTTAACAATTTTATTTCTATTTACCATAAACGCATGTAAATCAAAAGTATTTTAGGTCCTGATTTCTTATCCAGTTCATTTCATTCGTACTGTGGTATGACAAATTAATTTTAAAAATGTACAAATATTTTATGTGTCTCAATATATAAAAACAGGGCAAAAATAAATTTGAGCATTTCTAAGAAAATAAAGAAGAAATATTTAATGTTTAATTAAAAAAGTTAAAAGTTGATATCATATCAAACCACAAACCATTTTTTACTATTTTATTATAATTATTGAAAAAATATTATTATTATTGTTATTGAATATTGAATAAAAGTGCCTGCTAAATGCATAAATGTGTACTGAAAGTTGGCACACTGGCAAGTTTCCATTGAATTACATACTGAATTTTAAACAAAATATTTATGATGACTTCGCAAGCTGTATTACTTCCTACACACTTAACTGAGATACCTTTATTTTGGCAGAGTTGTTGCCACAACACAAATGCAGCCAACTGCCGCCAGAAACGCTTTTCCATGCTTTGATGAGCCATCAATGAAGGCCGTCTTTCACCTGACTCTCCTACACCCTCCTGGAACTGTGGCCCTCGCTAATGGCATGGAGCTGGGTTAGTGCTCACATCAATGTGACAAGCTGTTGAGGGCATGATAATATTATGTTAGAAAATCTTAGACAATATTGACTGAAATATCTTGCTAAAATAATTATCATATGAGTTATGAAATTAAACATGCATATCTTGTGAAATGACTTTTAGTGTTTTTTTTAATTTAAAACCAGTAGTCTTTAAATCACAGGATCTACATCATGGACTTTTAAGACACACTGGCAATCTGAGATTCTGAGCTCACAAATCTTTTGAATTTGAAGACACGTTGCCAGTCTGAAAGACTAAGTTTAGACCTTACCAATTATGTCAGCTTGACTGAAGTTTTTCCAAAGTTGTGTAATTGTAGCCTTGATTGTTCGGTGGCTTATAACCTGCTGTTTAATCACTTATCGAGGCCACATTTTCCCCTCAGCGTGTTATACAAGCACTGACAAGATTAACATTTAACATTCCGAACAATTATTTTTAACTTTTTTTTTCTATCTATGTCTGCTGTTCAAAAGTCTGGCGTCAGTAGGATTATTTATTTAGAAAGAAATTGTGTTTTTATTTACTAAAGGATTTGCAATATTACAAACAATCTGTCTGAAATAAAAGCTGTTCTTTTGAATAGGGGTCAAGAAATGTGACCCTGGAATACAAAACCAGTCATAAGGGTTATTTTTTTAAAATTGAGATTTATACATCATCTAAAAGCTGAATAAGTTTTCCATTGATGTATGGTTTGTTAGGATAGGAAAATATTTTGGTTGAAATCTGGAATCTGATATATCAAATATATACATCAAAATATTGAGAAAAGCACCTTTAAAGTTGTCCAAATGAAGTTCTTAGCAATGCATATTACTAATCAAAAAGTAAGTTTTGATATTGAAGTTATGAATTTACAAAATATCTTCATGGAACATGATCTTTACTTAATATCATAATAATTTTTGCATTAAAAAAAAATCTATAATTTTGACCCATACAATGTATTTTTGGCTATTGCTACAAATATACCCATGCTACTTGAGACTGGTTTTGTGGTCCAGAGTCACAAATGTGTTTTTCAGGGTCATTGGCGATACCGATTATAACAGATCAACCGATAAACCATGTTTTGAATCGATATACATGTCTGGTTTAAAATGAAAATGAATGTCAAAATTAAGAATAACAAAGGCCTCTGACTAAAACTTTCTTTACAGTTTTTTAAATCATTTTACCTGCAAATAGTTTTTGAAAATGACGATACCGATAATCATAAAAAAGCTTAATATGAGCACCAATAATCGGTCGACCACTACTTTATAACTAGGTTTCCAAAAAAATTGGAAAAAACTGTTTTCAGCCTTGATTATAATAAGAAATTTTCTTATTATAACAAGGGCTCTGACAAAAACATTCTTAAAATCCTTTTAAATTATTTTATCGGTAGATCGGTTTTAAAAACGACAATACCGATTATCATAAAAATGCTCAATATGGGCGCCGATAATCAGCAATGCCGTTAATCGGTCAACCCCTAGTTTTTAACTAGGTTTGCATAAAATAATTAACCAGTGCAACTTTCTTCAGCCTTGATTATAATAAGAAATGTTTCTTGAGCAGCAAATAAAATGATTTCTGAAGCATCATTTGACACTGAAGACTGAAGTAATGATGCTAAAAATGCAGTTTTGCATCACAGAACTGAATTACATTCTAAAAAATAGTTTAAATTATAATAATATTTCCCAACATTACTGTTTCTAATGTATTTTCAATCAAATAAATACAGCTTAAGAGAAAACAACAACAAATCTTTTAGACCCAAACTTTTAAACAGCACTACTGTATACTTTTATAAGATTAACCGTGGACACATTTTAATTCTTCACTCATGTCCTGACTTTCCCTTTTCTAGACACTGAAAACATCACCGTAGATAATCAAGAGGTTTTACGGACCAGATTTGAGCCAACTGAAAAAATGTCAACATATCTGTTGGCCTTTGTCGTCAGTGAATTTACCAACATAAGATCCCCACCCGAGGCCAATGTTTTGGTAGACAAGCACTTTCTTTCTCCCTCCTTTCCTTTTATATGTGTTTTAAATGCAAATAACAAATGAAATGAGTATTAAATGCATTTTATTTTTATTATGTGATTTTTTAGATCAGAATCTGGGGGCGTAGAGAAGCCATCGAAAGTGGACAGGGAGATTATGCTCTTAATGTGACACTCCCTATTTTGAAGTATTTAGAAAACTATTACAACACCACATACCCCCTATCCAAATCAGGTGAGAGTTTAAACATGCAAGTTCATTCCAAACTTTGTGTCTCAATGCGTAAACACTAGGCCACTGGGTAAAAAAGCAGTCAGACTAATACTTTCCTATCCTTAGACCAAATCGCACTGCCTGATTTCGCTGCTGGAGCCATGGAAAACTGGGGTCTGGTCACATACAGAGAGCTGTCGCTTTTCTATGATCCTAAAGTGTCCTCTAATGAAGATAAAGAATGGGTGGTCACTGTAATTACACATGAACTTGCACACATGGTATGTGAAGTACATTTCTCTCTCTCTCTCTCTCTCTCTCTCTCTCTCTCCCTCTTTCTCTAAAAATGATGTTATTTAACTAATTTGAATTAATGTAATTAATTTATGTGAGTCAAATTATTGGCTAGTGGTTTGGGAACCTTGTGACCATGAGATGGTGGAACGACCTGTGGCTCAATGAAGGTTTTGCAAGTTATGTTTCATATCTTGCAGCTGATTATGCAGAACCCACCTGGAATATTGTAAGTGTTTATTTACTATATTCACCAAATAAAAAAAATCATGTCTATGATCAGAAATTAGTATTAAACATTATGCGACTATAGACCACAAAACCAGCTGTAAGTGTCAGTTTTTCTAAATTGAGATTTAGACATCATCTGAAAGTTGCATAGAAAAAGATTTCCATTGATGTATGGTTTGTTAGGATAGGATAATATTTGTCAGAGATACAAATATGAAAATCTGGAATCTGATTGTCCAAAATATTGAGAAAATCGCCTTTAAAGTTATCCAAATTAAGTCTTTAGCAATGCAAAATTAAGTTTTGATATATTTACGGTAGGAAATGTACAAAATATCTTCATGGAACATGAATGATTTTTGGCAGATTTTTTTAAAAGACATACTTTTGGCTATTGGTAAATATACCGGTCCTACATAAGACTGGTTTTGTAGTCGAGGGTCACATATAATAACATTAACAGTTACACTACAAAACAGAAGGCTTGATTTTTATTAAAAACTACGTAATGCATCTAACATTACGCAGACGACGTCACACTGCGTTTGGTCGACTCATTTTGCATTGCTTTCCATTCAGGTGACGCTGGCGCGTTCTTGTGTTTATTCTGGTTTTAACCTGCAGTTTAATTGTGTTTAATCGGATTGTAGTGTATATTACCGTCTTTCGCCAAGAACCGTTTGAGTATCGCGTTAAAAATAGTCTCGTCACGTTTACATTCCGGTGCGCTCCGCCTGTTTGATTTCCAAAGAAAAACGTCCTCTCTTTGATTCCCGATAAGTCATACAGATGATAGTTGGTAAACTTACGTAACAACGTAAAGTTGTTTCATTCTTAAATCATTCATGAACCATACACTCAAAATAGTAAGGTGTCTTCATTTTCTAGCTTATTAGTAACGTCTTTTTTTTTAAACGCATGTAACGTACTTCACGTAACGTAATTAATATTCATAAGCAACGTGAGGTCGTTACTTGATACAGACTACAAAATGTAATCTGTATGGAGTAGATTAATATTTGTGGCTCAGAAAACAAAACCAGTCTTAAGTAGGATGTGTTTGTAGCAGTAGCCAAAAATACATTGTATTGGTCAAAATGATTTTTTTATGCCATAAATTATTAGTATATTAACTAAAGATCATGTTCCATGATGATATTTTGTAAATCATTTTCTACTGTAAATATATCAAAACTTATCAGAACTTAAATTGGACAACTTTAAAGGCAATTTTCAAAATATATAGATTTTTTGCACCCTCAGATACCAGATTTAAATATTTGTATCTTGGCCAAATATCGTCATATGCTAACATACCATATACATTATTGTAAAGTTGATCTATTCAGTTTTCAGATGATGTATAAATCTCAATTTTGCAAAATTGACATGACTGGTTTTGTGTTGCAGGGTCACATTTTATATAGACTAGCTACTGATTTGTTAAGGTGAGACACTGCAGGTGAATAGGGTAAAAAAAAATAACGAATAGGCCTACTTATCATCTTACTCAGTTGATTGATTACATTGTTAATTGCAAACATTTGTTGTATTACAAGTTTTCTAAAATGTTAGGTTTAAATATGCAATTGAGGCATTATTTTAAAAAATATGCGCAAATTTGCATGAATTTCTAGTACAGTAACGTTAGTACACTCAAAAAAAAAAGGTGTTGAATGAACGTAACTAAATTATGGTAAACTTTTCCATCCAATTGAATTGCGTTTCTCTAACAAAATCTAACCAGTTTGAAATGATTTGTTGTAATCTTGTTAGATGAACATAAATTTATTTAATCAAAACAACAAACTAAAATTTGGTCATTCCTACTTGATAATGTTTTGCCATGCCTAATAGAGAAATTCTTGTCAGATTAACTACATTTAATTTCGCCATGCATAATGAATAAAATATTGCCATATTAATTGCATTTTTTTGTCAGAGTGTAAACTACACAAATTTTTGTCCTGCTTACAAGATAAAATTATACCTACATAACATAACAAATGAGACACTTTAAATTAAGTTTCAGTAAATTAAAAACTCTTTTTCATAATTATAATAAAGTGTACATTTATAGTCTGCTGTAAAGAAAAGAAGAAGTTTCAGCACAAGCTTTTATACATGAACACTTATCATACAAACCTCAACAGTGGTGACAATAAATATTCATACTACAGAGCATGATAGGAGTTTTGTACCATGATGTTACCCAGCATGCATTGCAGTGTGAAGCATTTTGTTGATTGTCACCATTGTTGAGATTCATATGCTGATTCTTCATGTGTGTGTCTATATGACACAGCTATTCAAAACATTTGCATGTACATGGGTTGAAACTGATTTACGATAACAGATGAAATACGTTACTCTGAAACTATGGTATCACAGAAACATTACACAGAACCTATATTTAAACAAAAAAATGAACTTATGCAATCAGTGATCAGACAATTTACATTTGTCTCATCACACGCAATGGATAACTGCACAACATAGAGCACTGATCTCACTGTTGTACAACAACATATGTATCATTGCAATGAAAAATCTAATATCGCAAGTTAAGGGTCAGGAGCCCAACCAAAGTTAACCCTGATCTCCATGATGGTGACATTGTTTTCTAAACAAAACATTTAAACTGACCATTCTCAATAAGATCTTCTGACAAAAATATGGTCAGACTGGTAATTAATGAGTGAAGCTGGTGCTACTATTTGACTATATGTGGAGCGGTTTAATCCTCCTCTGCTGAGATCTTGAGAGATTTAGTATCTTTTATCTCAGTTGATTTCATCTGAGGCTGTTGCTGAAGTCAGTTGTAGTTCTTGGTTCTTCGGTAATTCAGCTTGGTTAACAGCAGGTGTTCATGATTAACAAAAAATGTTCATGTTGACTCAACTAGAAAAAATATTGTAAACCTATTTTTCTCTAAATTATGTTGACTAAATTAAATTCAATTAAGCTCAAATGATTTTAATCAATATTTAAGTCATATCTACTCATTTTAATTACTTAAATTGAACAAACAACAAAAATTAGTTTTTTGAGTGTAGATTAAATCAGTTTTAAATTGTTCAATTTATTTGACATATTAGAGTTAAATGTTTTTACAGAGGGAATTTGTATCACTCCATTATTCAGAAAATACTTAGAACAGGCAGAAAACCATATATATATATATATATTTTTTTTTTTTTTTACAAAATTGGGGGAAATAAAATGTTGTATAAAATCAAGCAAATTATAAATGAACAAATCCCTCTGTAAAAACCTTCAGGATATGGACAGAAATAAAAATGTAAAGTTTGGTGTGTGTAAATTCTACTAAAGTGGAGATTTATGGCTTAGTGTAGGAGAAAAAACTCATTTTTCGAAAACGGACTTTAAAAATACGTATTGCAGTTGAAATCTATTGACACAAATAGATAAAGTGCTATAAAAGAAACACTTAACAGTGTCTTTTGGAAGTTTTCTTTCCACAAGTCTGAAAAAACACTTTATGCTCAACCAAAAAGGCCATAATCTCAAACTTGACAGGTGCATGAAAAAACTGTGCTTTTGCCTGCAGTGTCTCCCCTTAAGTATTATTCATATATATTATAAAGTGTGGGGTGTTGTTAATGCCGCCTGTCAAGATATAACAAATTTGCTATATGTTCTTTCCTGAAGAAAGATCTGATGGTGCTGCAACAGGTTCAGAGGGCGTTTGCCATCGATGCTCTTGTTTCCTCTCACCCGCTTTCTTCTAAGGAGGATGAAGTTGTCACACCGGATCAAATCGACCAGCTATTTGATACCATCACATATAGCAAGGTACCCATCATGCGCCAACTTGAAATAACACTATTAAGCAGTGTAATATTGCAGTGTTTGTTGGTAAATTGTTGTTGTTTCAGGGGGCAGCAGTATTGAGAATGCTGTCTGAGTTTCTGACAGAGTCTGTCTTTGCTAAAGGACTTCATGTATGTATGAAGGGTTTGGGGTTTTAAAGATGGAGATATTATGATGTATTCATGTGACTGTCTTTTTCTCAAAATAAAATTATAACCTGTACGTTATTTCCACAGAACTATCTGCATGAGTATGCATACAGCAACACTGTGTACACAGATCTTTGGGGAAAACTCCAGGAAGTAAGTTACAAAATTGATGCAATGGAATCCTTAAATATTAGTTTTAAGTTTGTTTGTTTTTACAACCATATGTGACCCTAGACCACAAAACCAGTCATAAGCAGTATCGGTATAGTTGTAGCAATATCTAACAATACATTGTATGGGGCAAAATTATTTATTTTCTTTTATTGCAAAAATCATTAGCATATTAAGTAAAGCTTATGCTCCATGAAGATATTTTGTAAATTTCCTAATGTAAATCTATTTAAACTTATTTTTTGATTAGTAATATGCATTGCTAAGAACTTCATTTGGACAACTTTAAAGGCGATTTTCTTAATATTTTGTTTTTTTGCACCCTCAGATTCCAGATTTTCAATTAGTTGTATCTCAGCCAAATATTGTCCTATCCTAACAAACCATACATCAGTGGTTTGTTAGGTGATATGTATTTCAAATAATTGACTGTTATGACTGGTTTTGTGGTCCAGGGTCACATATATTATATTTCATTATACATCTTTTCCAGGTTGTAGATGCAGATTCAAGCATACGGCTCCCAACCTCAATAAATGAAATTATGAATCGCTGGATTCTTCAGATGGGTTTCCCTGTTATAACCATTGACACTCGAACAGGAAGTATCTCTCAACAGCACTTCCTGATAAACTCAGAGGCAGTAGTGGACAAGCCATCTGGCTACAAGTATGTTTACACTGACAAATGTGTGGCAACCTTACGTAAGAGTCCTGTACTTCTAAAGTGTACTGTGTTTATCTTCAAAAATGTTTTGCAGTTATGAATGGTTTGTGCCAATCACATGGATGAAGAGTGGCAGTAACATGGGCCAGCACTGGTTGCTTGCTAAAAACGATTCATATAAGCCCATGAAGACAAATACTGACTGGTTATTGGCCAACCTGAATGTCACGGGATACTACAGGGTTAATTATGATCCCCAGAACTGGGAACGTCTCGTTACACAACTCACTTTAAATCATAAAGTAGGTATCTCATCAAAGTAGCATACCTGAATAACAGGAAAATTGCAAATTGCACATTAAAAATGATCCATTTAGCAAAACTGTAACAAAAATTATATAGTTATAGTATATGACATAGTATTAAATATTACAACATTTATGTAAAGTGTTCTATTATATAAACTGTTATTGTTCTAAATTGTTCTAAATATAATTATACATTACTAGTAATTTGATGAAATTACTAGTAATGTATAGTTACTTTTATTGTAATGAAGTTAATTTTATTCAACCAGCAAGTTTTTTTTTTGACCGGAAATGACACAGGCTTCTCCCAAAAGATAAGACGATGTACAAGAGGCATCATTGTGGCAAAAAAATATTTCTCAGCTTTTATTTACATTTCAACAAGTGGCATGTCCAAAATTATTCATACCCTTTGCAAACTGCCACAGTCTATGGGAAAATCCAAAGTTCTATACCATTCCAAATAGTCCAAGCTGTTCAAAAGCATCCTGATTACCCTGATTCATTGGGAACAGCTGTTTTAATCAACTCAACAGGTGAAAAACACAAGCTGCTGTTGGTTTGTGGACAGTCATGGCTAAGACAAAGGAGCTCACTGAGAACCTGCGGCTGCGCATTGTGGCTGCTCACAAGTCAGGAAAGGGCTATAAGACCATATCTAAATGTTTTGAAGTTCCAGTGGCTACAGTGCGAATTATTATTAAAAAATACAAGACGTTCCGCACTGTGAAAAATCTCAGAAGACGTGGTCGGAATCCAAAAGTGACACCTGTGCTGGCCAGGAGGATAGTGAGAGAGGTAAAAAAGAATCCAAGGATCACCACCAAGGCCATCCTGATGAATCTGGGCTCTGCCCGCTTGGCCTTTGCAAATGCTCATCTGGACAAAGAAGAAGACTTCTGGTCTTCTGTTTTATGGTCAGATGAAACAAAAATGTAATGGTTTGGCCACAATGATGTAGCCTTCATTTGGCGTAAGAAAGGAGAAGCCTTCAACCCTAAGAACACCATCCCTACTGTCAAACATGGTGGTGGGAACCTAATGTTTTAGGGGTGTTTTTCAGCCGGTGGACCAGGGAACCTAATCACAGTAAACGACACCATGAAAAAGGAGCAATACATCAAAATTCTCAACAATAACATCAGGCTGTCTGCAGAGAAACTTGGCCTTGGGCACCAGATGACCCAAAACATACAGCAAAAGTGGTGATGAAATTTTAGCAGACAAAAACATTAACGTTTTGCAGTGGCCCAGCCAGAGTCCTGACTTAAATCCAATTGAGAATCTGTGGAGGGATCTAAAGATCAGGGTGATGGCAAGGAGACCCTCCAACCTGAAAGAGTTGGAGCTCATCGCTAAAGATGAATGGGCAAAAATACCAGTGGAGACATGCAAAAAGCTGGTCAGCAATTACAGGAAGGGTTTGATTGCTGTAATAGCCAATAAAGGCTTTTCTATTGATTATTGAGAAGGGTATTAATAATTTTGGACATGACACTTTTTGTTCAAATGTAAATTCCACAATGATGCCACTTGTACATCGTCTTATTATCTTCTGTGAGACGTCTGTGTCATTTATAATGAAAAAAAAAAAAAAAAAACCTTGCTGGTTGAATAAAAGTAACTTTAAGTCAGAATTTGATTTTCAAAAAGGTTATTCCAGTTCTTAATAGGGGCCAGATCATCGATGATGCATTTAATTTGGCGAGGTAAGCACTCTGCTCCAAGGAGTTTTCATCAATGGGCAATTATTTAGCTGTAAATAATAAAATTGAAAATCTGAATCTGATTATTAATAGGGCAGAGATAATCAACATAACCTTGGCTCTGAGAACAACCAAGTATCTGTCTGAGGAGATGGAGTACATACCGTGGGAATCTGCCATAAGAAATTTGGAGTATTTTTTCCTCATGTTTGAACGGACAGAAGTCTTTGGACCTTTTCAGGTATCTTTGTTCTCTTATTACATAAAATAACATGTCTGACACATACTAGACACTTGTTTTAACATCTATACATTTCTTTAAAACTCTCCAGACGTATTTGCGGAAAAAGGTGCAGCCTCTTTTTGACCACTTCAAAGCTATCACATCAAACTGGACTCAGAAACCACCAAGATTCATGGACCAGTAAGTACATGATTACTTCTTTGTAATTCTATAACCACAAACATGACGAATTTTAGGGATCACATTATGAGAAATCAAACTGTCTTGATGTTTGGATATTAAAGAGTTAAAGTTCTATGAAAACGTTCTTCTCAGTAAATAAGAACCATTTATTGAAACTGAGCAACTCGTTCTGTACTGACGTCAGACAGACCACAAGAAAAAATGACCACCCACATATAAGCATTAAGAAGTAATGAGGAAATATATACCAGTCAGAAACATAAGACAAATGTGGTAAAGTGTGGGAAAATCTGTCATAGCTTGTGCAAAACCACATGTAATTATACATGCAAAGAGGATGTTTACATAGAAGTTATATAGGCACAACTGCAAAAAGAACTCATATAGTCTGGTAATAAAAAATAAATTATTACTGTAATTACTGGTGCAAAAACTAAGTTGAACTCAGTGGAAAAAAAAAAAAAAACATTAAAAATGTAATTTATGTAACATATGAGTTATGAGTTTAAATCACTTCTGTTTTTGCATTAAAATTAGTAATATATGTTCCCTATGATAAATTGCTCACTAAAATATTGTATGGTTTGTGTGACTTCTGTTTATAGATACAACCAAATAAACGCAATCTCAATGGCCTGCAAAACTGGAGTGAAAGAATGTTCAGCGCTCACTATAATGTGGTACAGACAATGGATGAAAAACCCTGACAGTAACCTGTATGGAAACCCCTTCTCTTCACCTGAAATCTGAATTCAGTTTATCCCAGTTCAGATCTTTCTTATTCTGCTAATGCACTTGAATTAATCCACTCTGAATTTAGTTCTAGCCAGTTCATCACTTTCTAGGTCTATTCAGTTCACGTCTTCTTAATTTAGTTTAGCTCATCAGTTTAATTCAATGCTATTTCAAGTCAAAATTCAATTTCAGAGGTCACTTCTTTACTTATTTTTTAGTTCTTTTCCATCTGTGTATGGGAGCTAAATTAAATTCATTTCCCCTCAGAATTCAGTTTAAGCCAGAATTCAGTTCAGCTTTTTCTAGGTCTATCCATAGTATCCATAGTATACTGACTTGAACTGAATTTGGAGTGGAACTGAACTCCCATAAACAAATAAAAAAGAACTAGAAAGAAGTGAACTGAAATAACTTGAAATGAATTCTGACTTGAATTAAAAGAAACTGACAAACTGAACTAAACTAAAAACCAAGAGCTAAACTGGCTTGAAATTTATTGAACGTAGCACCCATAAACAGATTGAAAGGAACTAAAAGAAGTGAACTGCACTGAATGAAACTGAATTCAATAATTGTCCCCTCAGAATTCAGTTCCAAACCACTTTAGCTCTTGATTTTTAGTTTAGTTCAGTTGGTCAGTTTCTTTTAATTCAAGTCAGAATTCATTTCAAGTTATTTCAGTTCACTACTTTCTAGTCCTTTTTTATTTGTTTGTGCAAGTTCAGTTCCACTCCAAATTCAGTTCAAGCCAGTTCAGTTTTTTCTAGGTCTATCCATACTATTGCTCCTTAATACATTTTATTCAGTTCACTTATTTCTAGTTCTTATTTAATCTTTTTATGGGAGTTTAATTCAAATCAGTTTCAGACTGAATTTACTTCAAGCTAGTTCATCTCTTTCTAGGCCTGTTCATAATACTGATTTTAGTTTAGTTCAGCTATTCAGTTACATTCAGTGCAATTTAAGTCGGAATTCAGTTTAATTCAGTTCAGTTAACTTCTTTTTAGTTCCTTTCAATTTGTTTATGGGAGCTAAGTTCAATTAATTTACCCTCAGAATTCAGTTTCAAGCCAGTTTAGCTCTTGACTTTTAGTTTAGTTCAGTTAGTCAGTTTCTTTTAATTCAAGTCTGAATTCATTTCAAGTTATTTCAGTTCACTTCTTTTTAGTTCTTTTTCATCCGTTTATGGGAGTTCAGTTCAGTTCTACTTCGAATTCAGTTCAAGGCAAGCCAATTCAGCTTTTTCTAGGTCTATCCATACTATTGATTTTATCTTAGTTCAGTTAATACATTATTTTTAATTTAAATCAGATTTCAGTTCAAGCCAGTTCACTTATTTCTGGATCTTTTTAAATGTTTTTTTTTATAGAAATTTAATTCAGTTCAAGCCAGTAGTAATCAGTTTCATTCAATGCAATTCAAGTCAGAATTCAGTTTAATTCAGTTCAGTTCACTTCTTTTAGTTGTGTTCAATCTGTTTATGGGAGCTAAGTTCAATTAATTTCCCCTGAGAATTCAGTTTCAAGTCAGTTTAGCACTTGATTTTTATTTTTGTTCAGTTATTCAGTCTCTTTTAATTCAAGTCAGAATTCATTTTAAGTTAATTCAGTTCACTTCTTTTCAGTTCAAGCCAGTTCAGCTTTTTTTCCCATAATATTGCTCCTTGATATATTTTATTAAAATCAAATCTAAATTCAGTTCACGCCAGTTAAGCTCTATCTAGGTTTATTGATATCACTGATATTAGTTTAGCTAATCAGTTTCAGAATTCAGTTCAGTTCACTTCTTTCTAGTTCTTTTTTTATCTGTTTATGGGAGTTCAGTTCAAATCCCACTCTGAATTCAGTTTAAGCCACTTCGGATTTTTCTAATTCTATCCATACTGTTGATTTTTGTTTAGTTCATTTAATATATTTTATTCAATTCAAGTCAGAATTCAGTTCAAGCCAGTACAGTTCACAAATTTCTAGTTATGTAAAAATTTTTTGAAGGAGTTTAATTCAATTCAGTTCCAGTCTGAATTCAGTTGATCTCTTTCTAGACCTATTCACACCATGAATTTATTTTAGTTTAGTTCAGCTAATATGTTTCATTCAGTGCAATTCAGTCAGAAATTATTTTAATTCAGTTCAGACCGCTTCTTTTTAGTTCTTTTTAATCATAGGAGTTCATAGGAGCTAAGTTCAATTAATTTCCACTCAGAATTTAGTTTAAACCAGTTTAGTTCTTGACTTTACTTCAGTTTCCTTAAGTCAGAATTCATTTCAAGTTATTTCAGTTCACTTCTTTCTAGTTCTTATTAAATCTTTTTATGGGAGTCAATTCAGTTCCAGTCTAAATTCACTTTAAGCCATTTCATCTCTTTCTAGGTCTATTCACACTATCGATTTAAGTTAATATGTTTTATTGAATTCAGGTCGGAATTCAGTTAAAGCCAGTTCAGTTCACTTATTTCTAGTTCTTTTTTAAATCTTATGGGAGTTTAACTCAATTCAGTTTCAGTCTGAATTCACTTCAAGCCAGTTAAGCTCTTTCTAAGACTACTGATATCACTGATTTTCGTTTAGTTCAGTTAATCAATTTAATTAAATTTAATTCAAAATCCAGTTAAAACCATTTCAGTTCTTTCTAGTTCTATTCATGCAGATATTGTTCAGTTTAATTCAAGTCAGATTTTTCTATTCTATTCTATTCTAATTTGGTTCAGTTCAATGAGTCAATTCAGTTCTGTTTATTTTATTTTTTCCACTCAAGAATTCCCCCAAATCTGAAGGTCACTGTGTACTGTAATGCCATCGCCGCTGGTGGTGTTGAGGAGTGGGATTTCGGATGGCAGATGTTCAAGAACACTACCATTGCAGCAGAGGCAGAAAAACTGATATACGGTCTATCATGCACTAAAGAGCCCTGGCTGTTAAACAGGCAAGTCCTATATACAGCATCTTAGTATATAAACCAAAAATGTATGGTTTTATTCAATAAATTTATCAAAAGTGACAGTAAACACATTCTATTTCAAATAATAAATGCTGTTCTTTTTAACTTTCTAATAATCAAAGACTATAAGTGTCCACCAATGTATTAAGCAATACAGCAGCTGTCAACATTAATAATATAATAACAGTTTTTTGAACAGCAAATCATCATATTAAAATGATTTCTGAAGGATCATGTGACACTTAAATTGTAATAATATTGCACAATATTAATGATCAAATAAATGCAGCTTTGATGAGCATAAAACACTTCTTTCAAAAAATATTCTTACCGACCCAAACTTTTGTATTGCATAGCATATACTATCTGTTTATTTGAATTCATTTGTTTTAATATTAATGTATGCTTATTTAATTGCCTTTTTATTTCTAAAGGTACCTGGAATACACAATAGATCCAAACATGATCAGGAAGCAGGACGTTACCTACGCTATTGTGTATATTGCAGGAAATGTAATCGGGCAGTCATTGGTTTGGGATTTTTTCAGAGCCAACTGGGAACATATAACTAAAGAGTAAGTACTGTGTTTCCTCCTTTCTTTCTAAATGTATATTTATAATCTCTACTAACACTTTCTATCATGTGATCTCCATAGTTTTGATGATGGGTCCTTCTTTCTTGGAAGACTGATCCAGGGCATCACAAAGAAGTTTTACACAAAATTTGAACTGCAACAGGTTTGTGCTATTTTAACAAGACTTTGTATTTGCAAACACAAAACAAATTATTACACCACTGTTAAAACGTCTAGGGTCGGTATGATTTTTCAGTCTCAAGTCTCGAGTCTCAAGTCTCATGTCTCATGTTCATCAAGGCTTTGTGTTTGATTAAATAACAGTAAAAACAGTAATACTTGAGAAAGCCAACTTACTGTAATCCAACCTAAACTTACAGACAGTTATTATTATTCTTCTGAGACTAAATTTATGAACTCTATCTCCTCCTGGAGCTTTAACTTTACAAACTCCAGTCTTGCTCTATCTTTTCTAACTGATCAGGTTTTCCTAAAAATGATGATTAAAACAGGGAAAAATCCCATAGACTTACATTGACGGATTGTTCAAATGAGCCAACACTATTCAAACTTATTTAAATGAACTTGCTAATCATGTTAAAAACATGCTAGTAACATGCTAGTCATACTAGTAACTTGCTAATCATGCTAGAAACATGCTAGCAACTTGCTCATCATTCTAGAAACATGTTAAAAATATGCTAACAACTTGCTAAATATGTTAGAAACAAGTTCGAAACATACTAGCAACTTGCTAATCATGCTAGAAACATGTTAGAAATATGCTAACAACTTGCTAAACATGCTAGAAACAAGTTAGAAACATACTAGCAACTTGCTAATCATGCTAGAGACATGTTAGAAATATGTTAACAACTTGCTAAATTTGTTAGAAACATACTAGCAACTTGCTAATCATGCTAGAAACATGTTAGAAATATGCTAACAACTTGCTAAACATGCTAGAAACAAGTTAGAAACATACTAGCAACTTGCTAATCATGCTAGAAACATGTTAAAAACATACTAACAACTTGCTAATCATGCTAGAGACATGTTAGAAATATGTTAACAACTTGCTAAATTTGTTAGAAACATACTAGCAACTTGCTAATCATGCTAGAAACATGCTAGCAACTTCCTAATCATGCTAGAAACATGTTAGAAATATGCTAACAATTTGCTAAATATGTTAGAAACAAGTTAGAAACATACTAGCAACTTGCTAATCATGCTAGAGACATGTTAGAAATATGTTAACAACTTGCTAAATTTGTTAGAAACATACTAGCAACTTGCTAATCATGCTAGAGACATGTTAGAAATATGTTAACAACTTGCTAAATTTGTTAGAAACATACTAGCAACTTGCTAATCATGCTAGAAACAAGTTAGAAACATACTAGCAACTTGCTAATCATGCTAGAAACATGTTAGAAACATACTAACAACTTGCTAAATTTGTTAGAAACAAGTTAGAAACATACTAGCAACTTGCTAATCATGCTAGAAACATGTTAGAAACATACTAACAACTTGCTAAATTTGTTAGAAACAAGTTAGAAACATACTAGCAACTTGCTAATCATGCTAGAAACAAGTTAGAAACATACTAGCAACTTGCTAATCATGCTAGAAACAAGTTAGAAACATACTAGCAACTTGCTAATCATGCTAGAGACATGTTAGAAATATGTTAACAACTTGCTAAATTTGTTAGAAACAAGTTAGAAACACACTAGCAACTTGCTAATCATGCTAGAAACATGTTAGAAACATACTAACAACTTGCTAAATATTTTAGAAACAAGTTAGAAACATACTAGCAACTTGCTAATCATGCTAGAAACATGTTAGAAACATACTAGCAACTTGCTAAACATGCTAGAAACATGTTAGAAACAGTAGTATCCATGCTAGAAACATGTTAGAAACAGTAGTATCCTGCTAATCATGATAGAAACATGCTAACAACATGCTAGTAACTTGGTAATCATGCTATAATCATGCTATCAACTTGCTAATGAGGCTAGAAGCGTGTTAGAAACGTGCTAGCAACTTGCTAATCATATTAACAACATGCTTGTAACATGCTAATCAAACTAGAAACATGCTAAAAAAATGTTAATCATGCTGGAAACATGCTAGTCATGCAAGAAACATGCTATATGTCTATATATATCTATCAAACATTAAGCTTTTAAAACTACTTTAAAACTTCAAACTTCAAACTTTTAAAACTTGGACATCTTTTTAAACTTTTTTAAACTGTTCAAACTTTTTACAGCTTCAAACTTTTAAAATGTTTTGGTCCAGCTTTCTCAAGCCAACTTCAAAGTTTGTCTTGCCGAACTTTTTTATCTAGTTAATAATCATTTAGTACTGTAATACATTAAAAATGTAGAATGTGTTTTTTCTGGAAACCATGAGACATTGAAAGTTCTTTACTGTCACTTTAGATCAATTTAAAGTATCTTTTCTAAATAAATGCCATTTCAAATTATTTCAAATGATTAATTTCTGAAAAAATCTTACTGACCTCAGACTTTTCAAGAGTGTATATATGTAATATTTTGTATTTTAAATTTAAGCTTAATATGGTCTGTTATGATGCTATATTCCATTTTTATGTGTGGTAGACTTATTAGAAAATTTAGAAAATGTGGAAATGTGTGTACTTATCCCTTTTCTTTCTCTCTGTTTCTTTGACAAATTTCAGTTACAACAATTTAAAGAGGAAATTGCAGCGAGCAGTTTTAGTTTTGGTACGCAGGCGATAGAGCAGGCCATTGAACAGACAAAAGCCAACAGTAAATGGATGTCTGAAAACAAAGCACAGGTGATGAACTGGCTGATTGAACAATCAGCCTAAACACACTCTCATTAGGAATGTTTCTGTATAATATTTTCATACACAGTCAGATTTAACAGTAAGATGTTTTTTTGAACAAAGTCTCTTCTGCTCAACAAGCCTGTATTTATTTGATCCAAAGTACAGCAAAAACAAAAGAAAATTTAAATATTTTTACTATTTAAAATAACTATTTTCTATTTGAATATATTTTAAATTGTAATTTATTCTTTTGATTTCAATGCTGAATTTTTAGCATCATTACGCCAGGGACATGATCCTTCAGAAATCCTTTTAATATTCTGATTTGCTGCTCAACATTTGTTATTATTATGTTGAAAACTTCTGAGTAGAATTTTTGTCAGGTTTCTTTAATGAATAGAAAGTTCAGAAGAACACAAATATCTTTATCATCATTACTTTTGATCAATTTAAAGCATCTTTGCTAAATAAAAGTATTAATTTCTATAATTTCTTTTCCACAAAAAAAGAAGAAAAAAAAATGACTCCAAGCTTTTTTACTGTATAGTAAAGCTTTTTATTTCAGATAAATACTGATCTTTGGATCTTTCTATTCACCAAAGAATCCTGGAAAAAATAAACTCAACAGTTTTAAATACTGATAGTAATAATAATAATAATACATTTCTGGAACAGCAAATCAGTATATTAGAATGATTTCTGAAGGATCATGTGACACTGAAGAATGGAGTAATGGTGATGAAAGTTTAGCTTTGAACACAGGAATAAATTACATTTGAAAATATATTCAAATAGAAAATGGTTATTTTAAATAATAAAAATATATTTCACATTTTTACTGTTTTTACTGTACTTTGGATCAAATAAATGCAGGCTTGGTGAGCAGAAGAGAAATCTTACTGTTCAAAAACTTTTGACTGGTAGTGTACTTACATGAGTATTACACATATTTATATTTTGAAAATAAATACAGACATTTTCTAATCAAGTTTGATTATCAGCTGTTCTGTGCCTTTGATTATTAAATTAGATCACTAAAATATTTTTGTAGTATATTATAATGTAGTTGTTCATAATTCTAATGTAAGTCTTCCTTTTCTCAAAAAACAAAATTGTATGCATTTAAATATCTTGCAATAAACATGAAATATATTTTATGTTTATAAACACCAGTTTTATATTGTACTGTCATTTCTTCATTTATGATTTATGGGCAATTTCTTCATAGAATGAATAGTTTCATTGCATTTTAAAAGACCATTTTTAGGATTTAATTTTTAATTATATTGTTTTTTGGAGGAAATTAACAGGAAAAATACTTCTTTTGCACATACTGCATATAAAAGATGAACTAATGGTATTCACAGTGAAACAGACCTTCAATAACACAGGCCAAGATGTAACAGGACATCTTGTATCTGTAAATAGATGAACATGGTTAATTCGTCTGTGTCATTAGGGACTCAACAGAGGAAGTAGACAAGACTGCACAAATGGGAGGAAGGGAGGGTGAGGAAGTGATTCATTATTATGGTGTCTGAAAGCAGCTGCTGACTTGTCACCTTTAAGACTCTTACGACTTTTTACCACATATAAATGGACACTGAAGAACAGCTGTCACTCACATAACTAATGGTGCTATTTATATCTTTAATGAAGTCACAGCAAGGTTTTTTGTGCAATGTTGGATGTTGCATCATGAGATTTATTGCTGACATTATGGAATATTTCAACCAAAATCTGCTGAAAATGTACTAATCCAAGATGTAGATAAGTTTGGAGAAATTTAGCATTGCATCACTTGCTCACCAATGGATCCTCTGCAGTGAATGGGTGCCGTCAGAATGGAGGAAGCGTTATTATGGATTATGGACTTGTATTTTGGCCAGAAACGATGGTTTAAAGGCAAAATGCCTTAATGCTGGATTTGTTCCTTACAAACACACAGATTTTTTCCTTCGAAAGATGTTATTTGATGGATTACTTTATTATTGTAATGTTTTTGTCAGCTGTTTAGACTCTCATTCTGACGGCACCCATTCACTGCAGAGGATCCATTGGTGAGCAAATTATATAATGCCAAATTTCTCTAAATTTGTTCTGATCAAGGAACAAACTCACCTACATCTTGGATTCCCTGATGGAATTTTCAAAAACTTTTTATTTTTGTGTCAACTGTTTCTTTAAGATAAAAAAATAATTTAAAATAATCATGAAACCTGTTTATCTTTTTGGCTTGAAAGAGACATCAGTTCTTGCATTTCAGAAGAAGAGCCCCACAGAGCTGCTGAAAATGTACTCATCCAAGATGTAGATGATTTTGGAACAGATTTAAGATTTAGAAATTTAGCACTGCATCACTTGTTCACCAATGGATCCTCTGCAGTGAATGGGTGCCGTCAGAATGAAGGAAGCACTATTATGGATTATGGACTCGTATTTTGGCCAGAAACAATGGTTTAAAGGCAAAATGCCTTAATGCTGGATTTGTTTCTTACAAACACACAGATTTTTTCCTTCGAAAGATGTTATTTGATGGAATACTTTTGAATTATTGTAATGTTTTTGTCAGCTGTTCTGATGGCACCCATTCACTGCAGAGGATCCATTGGTGAGCAAATTATATAATGCAAAATTTCTCCAAATTTGTTCTGATGAAGAAACACACTCACCTAGATCTTGGATTCCCTGATGGAATTTCAGAAACTTTTCATTTTTTGTGTGAACTGTTCCGTTAAGATAAAAAAGAATTTTAAATATCATTAAACCTGTGTGTTTTTTGTTTTGTTTTGTTTTTTGGCTTGAAAGAGACATCAGGCCTTGCATTTCAGAAGAAGAGCCCCACGGAGCTGCTGAAAATGTACTCATCCAAGATGTAGATGATTTTGGAACAGATTTAAGATTTAGAAATTTAGCACTGCATCACTTGTTCACCAATGGATCCTCTGCAGTGAATGGGTGCCGTCAGAATGAAGGAAGCACTATTATGGATTATGGACTCGTATTTTGGCCAGAAACAATGGTTTAAAGGCAAAATGCCTTAATGCTGGATTTGTTTCTTACAAACACACAGATTTTTTCCTTCGAAAGATGTTATTTGATGGATTACTTGTGAATTATTGTAATGTTTTTGTCAGCTGTCCTGATGGCACCCATTCACTGCAGAGGATCCATTGGTGAGCAAATTATATAATGCAAAATTTCTCCAAATTTGTTCTGATGAAGAAACAAACTCACCTAGATCTTGGATTCCCTGATGGAATTTTCAGAAACTTTTCATTTTTTGCTTGAAAGAGACATCAGGCCTTGCATTTCAGAAGAAGAGCCCTACAGAGCTGCTGAAAATGTACTCATCCAAAGAGTAGATGATATTGGAACAGATTTGGAGAAATTTGGCATTGCATCACTTGCTCACCAATGAATCCTCTGCAGTTAATGGGTGCCGTCAGAACAGAGGAAGCGTTATTATGGATTATGGACTTTGGTATATATATATATATATATATATATATATATATATATATATATATATATATATATATATATATTGGTCAGAAACGATGGTTTAAAGGCAAAATGCCTTAATGCTGGATTTGTTATTTACAAACACACAGATTTTCACTTTGCAAGAAGTTATTTAATGGATTACTTGTGAATTATTGTAATGTTTTTATCTGCTGTTTGGAATCTCATTCTGACGGCACCCATTCACTGCAGAGAATCTATTGCTGAGCAAATGATACACTGCCAAATTTCTCCAAATCTGTTCTGATGAAGAAACAAACTCACCTAGATCTTGGATTCCCTGATGGAATTTTCAGAAAATTTTCATTTTTGTGTGAACTGTTCCTTTAAATAAAAAAGAATTTTAAAATATCACGAAACCTCTTTATCTTTTTGGCTTAAAAGATGCATCAGGCCTTGAATTTCAGAAGAAGAGCCTCATAGAGCTGCTGAAAATGTACTCATCCAAGATGTAGAGGAGTTTGGAACAGATTCTGAGAAATTTAGCATTGCATCACTTGCTCACCAATGAATCATTTGCAGTAAATGGGTGCCGTGAAAATGGAGGAAGCGTTATTATGGATTATGGACTTGTATTTTGGCCAGAAACGATGGTTTAAAGGAAAAATGCCTTAATGCTGGATTTGTTATTTACAAACACACAGATTTTCACTTTGCAAGACGTTATTAAATGGATTACTTGTGAATTATTGTAATGTTTTTATCAGCTGTTTGGACTCTCATTCTAACAGCACCTATTCACTGCAGAGGATCCATTAGTGAGAAAATTATATAATGCCAATTTTCTCCAAATCTGTTCTGATGAAGAAACAAACTCACCTACATCTTGGATTCCCTGATGGAATTTGCAGAAACTTTTCATTTTTGTGTAAACTGTTCCTTTAAGATAAAAAAGAATTTAAAATATCATGAAACCTGTTTATCTTTTTGTCTTGAAAGAGGCATCAGGCCTTGCATTTCAGAAGAAGAGCCCCACAGAGCTGCGTTTACAGTCTGAGGGGTATTAAAGGATCTCACCTGTGAGAGTTAGTTTACTTTCCTGCCCACATTAATGCTCACTCCGCAGGGGTGTTTCCTTAAACGTGTGAATTACAACGTGGAATGACCATCACAGCTGTCTCTCATTGGGATGCTGCTTAAACGGTAAGGTAAGGTGCACTCAAAAAATGAAAATTAGCCCATTATTTACTCAGCCCCAAGCCATCTTAGGTGTATATGACTTCCTTCTTTCAGACAAATCCAATCGGAGTTATATTAAAATTATCCTGCCATTTCCAAGCTTTAGAATTGCATGGGTGGGTGTTTCTCTTCAACAAACAAGTCCAATAAAGTGCATTCACTTTATAAAGGGGGTTGAATAAAGGCCTTCTGTAGTGAATCAATGTGTTTTTGTAAGAACAATATCCATATTTAAAATGTAATAATCTCTTTAATCTAGCTTGCGCTCACTGTTGTACACGGAAGCAGCTCTGGGCGGATGATGTAGATTATGTTTTGAATATGGATATTTTTCTCACAAAAATGCATCGATTTGCTACAGGAAGCCTTTATTCAACCCCCGGAGCCATGTGAAACACTTTTTATTATGGATGGATGCACTTTATTGGACTTGTTTTGCACTGATGAAGAGAAACACCTATCCATGCAATTCTAATTCTTGGAAATGGCAGGATAATTTTAATATCACTCCGAATGGATTCGTCTGATAGAAGGAAGTCATACACCTAGGATGCCTGGAGGGTGAGTAAATAATGGGCTAATTTTCATTTTTGCGTGAACTAACTCTTTCAGTGGATCTGCTCTATGGTGTACATTGATTAAAAGGCATAATATTGAAATCATTGGTATGTAATGTTAAAAAACAACTCATAAAAGTGATGTAAGATTTTGCAAGGCTTTATTTGCTGGAAAATTGAGATTATAAATATTAATATATTTTTTTTAATTGAAAAATATAAATATCTGTACAAACATATTTACAAATATATAAGTCTTAAATTTTCATTATCTTACAAACATTTCACAAATTAATATTTGCATTCAGATCGTGCATTTCAGTCCCTTTTGATCAGCACTATCCGTGGAAGAAATTCTGTTGCTCCAGAAGCCAAAAATCCTGAGCTGGGAATGAAAGGAAATCGCCTTCGACTGGATTCTGAGTCTGGAAAATAAAATAGAGATCAAATTAAGAAAAAGAGCAGGAACGTTTTTTTATTCAGTTACATTTTTTAAACACAAAAAATTGAATCATTATTATTATAATTTAAAATTATTTTATAAATATGTGACCCTGGACCACAAAACCAGTCATAAAGGTTATTTTTTGAAATTGACTGAATAAATAAGCTTTCCATTTATGTATGGTTTGTTAGAATAGTACAATATTTGAATGAGATACAACTATTAGAAAATCAGGAATCTGAGGGTGCAAAAAATTTTAAATACTGAGAAAATCGCCTTTAAAGTTGTTCAAATTTCTTAACAATGCATATTACTAATCAAAAATTAAGTTTTGATATATTTATGGTAGGAAATTGATGATTTTTGGCATAAAAGAAAAATCAACAAATTTGACCCATAAAATGTATTTTTGGCTATTGCTACAAATATTTCTGTGCTACTTAAGACTTTTTGTCGTCCAGGGTCACATATAACAGCTATAAAAGAACAAAACAACACTTAAAAGTACAATATTGGCTATAAAGTATAAATTCACTACATATTAAAATATTTCATAGTAAGTATTATTTAAAATAGTATATAAATAGTGTTGAAGTACAATGTACATACCTGATAACAGGCCATAGATGGGAACTGCTGAGCTGGTAAACTTTGAGTAACTGAAGGAGTCGCAGTAAAGCTGTCAAACATGGTTGAAGCAGCATTGACCTCGGCCTGGGCTCCACGATTCGCCTCGTCGTCACCAAGTTCGAGCTGAGCAGACAGGCATGAGATGTACTCAATAGTGAGCCGCAGGGTCTCAATCTTGGTCAAGGTTTTTCCAACAGGAGCCACTGATGCAGGCAGGTACGTTCTGAGGTGATGCAAAGCTTTGGTCAGATCCCTCATCCTCAGCTTCTCCCGCTCACTTGCAGTTTGCCGTTTCACTCCAGGGAATTTGGACCTTGGCCGTCCGGTTCTCTTGGACTGCTGGACCTTGTTCTTTTCCTGCTGTGGAAAGATCTGTGGTATGTCTTGTCCTGCTCCACAAGGGTAGGCCGGAGGGGAGAAACTGCAGGAGTCTATGGAAGAGGCTGGAGACAGGCTGCTGCAGGCGCTGTAGTAGCCTGCATCTGATACGGCATAGCTCTGATCCAGAAGGTTCTCGCAGTCAAACAGGAAAGAGCTGCTGTTTTGGAGCTGAAGGGAAGAGCTGGAGATATCCATGGCTGTTGAGTTGAGAAGGTCTTTGCTGAATGAGGTTGTGGTTGCTGGTGGGCCGTGTTACTCCTGTATATATCCTCTGAGAGGTGCGAGTTGGCACCTCAGAGGATCCCAGTCAGTACTTGAGAGGAGAAGTGACACCAGAACTAGGGGGTCTGTGGGAAAGAGGAGCTTCTCCTGCCTCAGATGTGAGGTGTGAGGAGCAGAAACTGCCTGAGCACACAACCCTTGCAATTTTAATTAAGAGATAGATAGATAGATAGATAGATAGATAGATAGATAGATAGATAGATAGATAGATAGATAGATAGATAGATAGATAGATAGATAGATAGATAGATAGATAGATAGGCAGACTGTATATGTGTAAAATGTAAATATTTTACACATATATACATCTACGGTGATATGGAAAAGTTATTTTGCATATATGTGACCCTGAACTACAAAACCAGCCATAATTAGCACGGGTACATTTGTAGCAATAGCCAAAAATTCATTGTATGGGTCAAAATTACTTCTTTTAAGCCAAAAATCATTAGGATATTAAGTCAAGATCATGTTCCATGAAGATATTTTATAAATTTCCTACCATAAATATAACTTAATTTTTGATTAGTAATATGCATTGCTAAGAACTTGATTTGGACAACTTTCGATTTCTCAATATTTTTATTTATATATTTTTTTATTATTATTATTTGCACCCTCAGATTCCAGATTTTCAGATAGTTGTATCTCAGCCAAATATTGTCCTAAGAAACCATACATCAATGGAAAGCTTATTTATTCAGATTTCAGATGATGTATAAATCTCCATTTTAAAAAAATGTACCATTATGACTGGTTTTGTGTTCCAGGGTCACATTTATATACATTGTATTAAAATACTGTTCTAAATTTAAAGAGCAATTTTTTTATTACATGTATACTTTGTAAAATTAATTTACATGCTCTAAATTACAGACTTAAAGTCACTGCACACTGAGTCCGAAATTTCCGTATGTTTTTTCGTTTTTTTTTTTTCTATATTCGTCATCCATTCCTATCAAAATGCTTGATACGGATGTGAAAAAGCAGAAAACCTGATCTGAATTTTTTTATGATGGACGAAAGTTTTGGAGGCAGTGTGTAAACTCGATTGACATAACGTGAGGTTGTATTTATTTTTTTATGTGCCAAAATTTCAATGGCCTTTAGTCTATATTACAGTATAATTAGGTATTGAGTACATTTTTGGATGTTGTTTATTTTTCATATGTGTGTATTTTATATGTAACTAGTTTATTTTATGTTAATTTTAAGTTGGGAGTTTGGGTGTAGGAACAATATTTTTTCATTATTCTCCTGTATTTTTATCTTGTATTTTTACCCTGTTATTATTATAAAAGTTTTTAAAAAAGTAAGCAAAGTAAGCAAAAAATAAATTTGAACTAATCTCGATGCCCAATATATACACTATTAATTAAATATTTTTATTGCTATTACACTGAAAAAAAATAAGAAATTGCCTGCGTTAACTCGCTAATTTTGACAGCACTAAAAAGTTTAATAAACAAAGTAAGTTTAATTAACAAAGCAAAAAAAAAGTGAAAGATGAAATGAGATCTAAAATATGATTAAAAATCAAGTAATAAAGTAATATTAATATATATATATATATATATATATATATATATATATATATATATGTATATATATTAATATATATATCCCAATATATACACTATCAGATTATATATATTTATAAGTTAAATATTTTTATTTCCGTTAAAATGAAAAAAAGAAATTGCCTGCGTTAATGTGCTAATTTTGACAGCACTAAAAAAGTAAATAAACAAAGTAAAAGTTTAATAAACAAAGCAAAAAAAGACGAAAATGAGATCTAAAATATGATTAAAAATCAAGTATATACATATTTATATATATATTGTATAATTGTATAATTTTAACAGCACTAAAAAGTATATTTAAAAACTTTAATGTTATGTGGGATTGATCGTGATTAATTTCAGAAAAAAATGTCTGATTTATTAGTCAATTTTTTCTTATTGATTGACAGCACTCGTAAAAATGCCATTTAAAATGTAAATATTTATTTCAAAATGTAATTTGTTATTTCAATTTTGTTATTGTTTTCTATTTTAACATTAAAATATTACTTTATTTTTACTTAATAACAGCACAAATAATGCAAAACTATTTATGTGGATGTGAGCAATGTTTGTATGTGCCTTTGATAGAAATTTGTATTTTAATCTTATTATTTAGTGGTAAAAATAAAATAAAAGCATTTTGACAGCACTAATTAAAATATAAAAGTTATTTTAAATTGTAACGATTTTAAAATATTATTATTTTACTGTTTTTTGATCAAATAAATGCTGAATAAAATACTTCTTTATATATATATATATATATATGTGTGTGTGTGTGTGTGTGTATCACTTGCCATTTCAAATACTAAATTTGAAGAGCAACTACATGTAATTTTTTTTAATTCTTAAAATTGCATGTATTTTCAAAAGACTGTTTTAGTGAACTGAAAGAAACCTAAAATATGATCTAAAAATACTGAGAAACATACAGAATAATAATGAATGAATAATGCTAATAGTTACAGCACTTTCCATTAATCATCTATAGATTTTAACATAAATCTTGATGTCCATGTTATTAGTCAGCAACACAGTACAAAGCTAGAATTGAAACGCCAAGTGCAGAACAGTTAAATCGTCACATCTATACAGCATTTCTGAGAAATGCAGCAATGGCTTCAGCGCTGCACTATGTCTGAAGAATTTCTATGTGTGTTTTCATTATGAACTCAGACTCTAGAGCTCAGATGTCCCTGGGTTTTTCAAGGTCAGTGCTTATTTACTACCGATGACATGTTTGATTCAGGTCAAAGATGTTTCCGTCTCAAATTACAAATACAATTCATCCCCTGACTAGCAAACACAGTAGCTCTACCAGCAGATAATATAGGATTTAATCATTAGGATTTATCAGTAAATCTGGCTTCTATCAAAACATGTGAGAAGAGGGGCATGAGAAAAACACAATCCCATCACACCCGCTCCTTCATGTTAACATGATTAACACCATTTTGATTACATTCATAGCTAGACAAGAAGTTTTGACCTCAGGGGTCTGAAAATGACACCTTCTTAGGGCTCCTGTAGTGATGAAGCAGATGATGGTGCTGGACGAGATCACTGACTGCAGTTCCCACAAACAGAAGTGTCGCATTTGACTCCTGCAACAACAGAAACACACATATATATAGATATAAACACAAATTATATATGCTGTAATTTTATACGAAAGATCTCATTGATGTGCTCAATGAATGTGATCACAAATTATGTATTAGTTTAATTGTAAATGACTATTTTAACTAAGAAGATTGTGTAGTTTCTCAATCAAAGGTGTGAAGTCACACCTCAGAAAGGTTTACGGTGTTAGTTCAGAAAGTTCTCATGGACTACTGACAGACATGCTGTTTTGAACTGACATGTGACCCTGGACCACAAAACCAGTCAAAAGTAGCATGGGTATATTTGTAGCAATAGGCAATAATACATTGTATGCACTCTTAAAAATAAAGGTGCTTCACAATGTCGTAGAAGAACCTTTATGTCTAAATGGTTCCATAAAGAACCTTTAACATTTTAAGAACCTTTCTGTTTCACAAAAGGTTCTTTGTGGCAAAGGAAGGTTCTTCAGATTAAAAAGTGGTAAGAAAGAGATGGTCCTTTTTTGGAACCAAAAATGGTTATTCTATGGCATCACTGTGAAGAACCTTTTAAAGCACCTTTTTTTAAGAGTGTGGGTCAAAATTGTTGATTTTTGTTTTTTGCCATTTAGATATTAAGTAAAGATCATGTTCCATGGAGATATTTTGTAAATTTCCTACTGTAAATGTATTAAAACTATTATTAATTTTTGATTAGTAATATGCATTGCTAAGAACTTCATTTGTACAACTTTAAAGGCGATTTTCTCAATATTTTGATTTTTTCGCACCCTTGGATTTCAGATTTTTAAATAGTTGTATCTCAGCCACATATTGTCCTATCCTAACAAACCACACATCAATGGAAAGCATATTTATTCAACTTTCAGATAATGTAAATCTCAAATGTTAAAAATATTAAAAATTTACCCTTATGACTAGTTTTGTGGTCCATGGTCACATATAACACTGAAATTTGATAAACCGAACTAAACTGCGAGAATGAGAGGGTGTCTTAAGAAATGGTTCATCCAAAAATTAAAATCTGCTGAAAATGTACTCAACCTCAAACAGCTGATAAAAATATCACAATGATTCACAAGTAACCCACACAACTCCAGTCCATCAGTTACCATCTCATGAAGTGAAAAAATGTGTTTGTAAGAAACAAATCCATCATTAAGACATTTTAACTCGAAACCATTGCTTCCAGCTACAATATGAGTCCTCTACCCATAATATTGCTTTTTTCCAGTGAAAAGGTTGTCTTTTCTGAATCAGGGGAGAAAAAACAACAGAGAATGACCTTTTTCACTTGAGAAATCGTTATTATGGATTATGGACTATGGCTGGATATGGATTGTGAGGACGAAACTGCACACAATGCTTTTCTTACTTAGATTTTTTTCTTGTTTCCAGCCAAAATATCAAAAAATTCTTAAATCATGAAGGGTTTTTTAGACAAGTAAAAATGATTTTTTTTTTTAAAGAAAAAAGTCAAAATTAAGTGAGTTCTAAATAATCTGCCAATGGGGTATTTTTTATTTCGAACAGAAAACAAGATTATTTTGCTTACCCCATTGGCAGATTATTTAGCTTGTTTCAAGTAAAAACTCACTTAATTTTGAAACAAGAGTAAAAAATCTAAGTAAGAAAAGTATTTTTTGCTGTGTATTTTGGCCAGAATCAAGGGTTTAAAACTTAAAACGTCTAAATGATAGATTTACTGTGATGTTTTAATCAGCTGTTTGGATTCTCATTCTGACGGCACCCATTCACTGCAAGGGATCAATTGGTGAGCAAGTGATGTAATGATACATTTCTCCAAACCTGTTCTGATGAAGAAACAAACTTGAGAGTAAGCTTTTGTTTTTAGCTACAACTATTCCTTTAATTTGTGGGATTTCCACTAACTTTGTTTAACACCCAAGTGATTATGAGCCGATTACCGCATGTACCCTCAGTTCCAGATATTCAAATAGTTCTATCTGAGCCAAAAAAATTTCCTATCCTAACAAATCATACATCCATGGAAAACTTATTTTTCAACTTTCAGATGATGTATAAATCTCAATTTTAAAAAAACTGACCCTGACTGGTTTTGTGGTCCAGGGTCACATATAACACTAAAATTTGATAAACTAAACTAAACTACCAGAATGAGAGTGTGTCTTATGTAACTTAAAGGAATAGTTCATCCAAAAATGAAAATTTGCTGAAAATGTAATCACCCTCAAAGGCCTTCAAAGATGTAGACGAGTTTGATTCTTCATCAGAAGAGATTTGGAGAAATTTAGCATCACTTGCTCATCAATGGATCCTCTGCAGTGAATGGGTGCCGTCAGAATGAGAGTCCAAACAGCTGATAAAAAATATCACAATGATTCACAAGTAATCCACACAACTCCAGTCCATCAGTTACCATCTCATGAAGTGAAAAAATGTGTTTGTAAGAAACAAATCCATCAAAAGATGTTTTACCTCGAAACCATTGCTTCCAGCTATGGGTCCTCTATCCATAATATTGCTTTTTCCAGTGAAAAGGTCATCTCATCTGAATCAGGAGAGAAATATGAACAGATCAAGCCCTGTTAACAAACAAAAACAGTTTGAAACAAGTATGTTTGTGTACTTTGATGTCAGAAAGCAACAGAGAATGATCTTTTGGATTATAGACTATGGATGGATATGGATCATAAGGTCTACACTGCACAAAATGCTTTTCTTATTTATATTTTTTTTTGTCTTGTTTCCAGACAAAATATCTAAAAATTCTTAAATCATGAAGGATTTTTTAGACAAGTAAAATTATCTTGTTTTCAAAAAAAAAGTCAAAATTAAGTGAGTTTTTGCTTCAAACAAGCTAAATAATCTGCCAATGGGTAAGCAAAATAATTTTATTTCAAACAGAAAACAAGATTATTTAGTTTACCCCATTAGCTAAAACTTAATTTTGAAACAAAAAAATCTAAGTAAGAAAAGCATTTTTTTTTTGCTACGTATTTTGGCCAGAAACAAGAGTTAAAAGTTTAAAACGTCTAAATGATGGATTTATTGCGATGTTTTAATCAGCTGTTTGAATTCTCATTCTGACGGCACCCATTCACTGCAGAGAATCCATTGGTGAGCAAGTGATGCAATGATGAATTTCTCCAAATCTGTTCTGATGAAGGAACAAACTCATCTACAGTACATCTTGAATGGCCTAAGAGTAAGCTTTCATTTTTAGCTACAACTATTCCTTTAATTTGTGGGATTTCCTCTAACTTTGTTTAACACCCAAGTGATTATGAGCCGATTAACGCGTGATTGTGACACATTCACACATTTTAATTGTGTATTTGCCTTCCAAGATGAAAGAGCTGAATGTGTGTATTTGACATTGGGATTTGCACATCAAATATCCCTCACAAGCTGGCAAAATAAACTTTGTGGGCTAATTCCACAACATACCGTAATTCACACGCAACTGTTCTATGCATTTGAAATGCAGCTCGCTCACATTAGGACATGAGTATTGCGAGGGCTAGGTTTGAGGCTAGACTTTGTGGTGTGAAGGGCTTTTCACAGTCAGTTGAACTTCATTAGCAGCAATAGGCTTCACTTGTCACAGACCTAATACACATCACTTCTGAAGGATCAGGCCTGGAGCTTGGATGGAATACACTACGACTTACAAAATAACTAATATCTGCGATCAGCGGTCAAAGTGGTTTCCTTTCTGCTTATTGTTTTAGTTCAATTATCCAGGAAACATCACATTTGCTTGGTTATTATGATGCAGTTATGTGCCAGCTTTAAAGTTGCAGTGAATACAATTACAAGATTCATTGAATCAGAACACAACAAACATTCTTTAGTGGCAATACATTGTAAACATGCAAACAGATGTGGAAACAGCGAATGAGGGCGAAATATCGTCCAAAAAGCGGTGAAGATCCATTATGAATAGTTATTAAAGTACAGACCAACAAATAACCAAATCAAGTTTCCATTGATTTTGCCCAAACACTTTAACTCATTGTTTTCTGAGGGAGCCTGAATATTAGTTCAAATGTATTAATGCACAGAATCACAAAATTGGTTTGTAAATGTCTCTTATCATCACCAAGGCTGTGTTTAAATCTGATCCTGGACCACAAAACCAGTCTTAAGTAGTACTCATTTGTATAATAGCCAAACATACATTGTAAGGGTCAAAATGATTGATTTTTCTTTTATGCCAAAAATCATTAGGATATTAAAGTAAAGATAATGTTCCATAAAGATATTTTGTAAATTTCCTACTTTTAAACTTTTGAACATTTTTTTTATTTGTAATATGCATTGATTAATTGAACATTGAACTTAATTTGGACAACTTTTAAATTGCTTTTTCATTATTTAGATTTTTTTGTACCCTCAGATTGTGTCTCTGCCAAATATTGTCCTATTCTAACAAACCATACATCAGTGCAAAGCTTATCTATTCAGCTTTCAGATGACCCTTGACCCTTATGACTGGTTTTGTGGTCCAGGGTCACATATGATCACAAGTAAATGACACTGACAGACAACATAATAATCTTTTTTTTTTTAATACTTAGATTTTTTTTGTCTTTTTCCAGCCAAAATATCTAAAAATTCTTAAATTAAGAAGGATTTTCTAGACAAGGAAAAAATATTTTCTTGTTTTCAGAAAAAACAAGTCAAAATTAAGTGAGTTTTTGCTTAGAACAAGGTTAGCAAACCAAGAAATCTTATTTCAAATTGGAAACAAGATAATTTTTCTTACCCTATTGGCAGATTATTTAGCTTGTTTCAAGCGAAAACACACTTAATTCTGACTTGTTTTTTTTTTCTGAAAACAAGACAATAATTTTTACTCGTCTAGAAAATAACTCTTGATTTAAAAATAAATAGATATTTTTGAAACAAGACAAAAAATCTAAGTAAGAAAAGCATTTTTATTTGCCACATCGAAGTTACTCACAAAACTACGTTGTAAACGAATACAGAATTTCACTTTTACGGTTGTCACAACGTACCTTTGTTATCCTGCTTCGACGAAAGTTTGGTCATATTGTTTACTTCGTTTCTTTAAATACGATTATTTAATATTTTTACCTTCATACTGTGCTTGTCATTGTAAAGACTGCAAGTCTATCTCTCAGTCACAGCCTTGTTTTCATCCGCGTAAAATACAGTATCACTTCTGCGTTGACTGATTGGTCAGTTATATTTCTACACCGATTCAATTTCATTTAGGCATTCAAAATATATATTCAAGTGGTCATTATGACATAAATCCGCCCTCGTATTAAAAATTAGGCTACGTCTTATGAGCAACAGCCAGGTCAAATATTAAAGACGTTAATGTTACGCGGTCAATCATCAATTTACAAACGATAACTACTATATTAAGTAAAAAAAAAAAAAACGTAACATTGTCTTTTGTTGTCAACACTACATTTCTAAAGATAACAAAAAGAAGCATGTTTATGTTTTACTTTTTATACTTTACTGACATCTGCTGGCAGGTTGGATTTTTTTCCTGAATCCGGAAGTAGTTGAGGAGCATAGTGGGACATGAGTTTCCACATTAAGTAACCTAAACCAAAAGTTGTTTACAGGGACAAAATACTATTTGTGTCATTTTATAGCTGACTTTACGTGATTGATCTCTACAAATATAATAGCTGACCACTATATTATGTAAATTTATAAATTATAAAGGCCAGTTTATATAAAAGCTGTATACTTGATGACCAATAGAGGGCGAATTTTAAGGTTTTGTTTAGACCCAAAGGACAGGATAATCACCACACATAAAAAGAAATTAAATAAAAATCTTTTTTATTATTATTTTTTTTTATAGGCTAAACATATACACTACCAGTCTAAAGTTTTTGAACAGTAAGATTTTTTGATGTTTTTATTAAAGAAGTCTCTTCTGCTCACCAAGCCTGCATTTATTTGATCAAAATACAGTAAAATCATTAAAATTTTTATTATTTAAAATCACTGCTTTCTATTTGAATATTCTTTAAAAAGTAATTTATTCCTGTGATCAAAGCTGTATTTTCAGCATCATTACTCCGGTTTTCAGTGTCACATGATCCTTCAGAAATCATTCTAATATGCTGATTTGCTGTTCAAGAATTGTTTTTATCATTATTATTATTATTATTATTATTATTATTATTATTATTATTATTATTATTATTATTATTATTATCAATATTTAAAACAGCTGAGTACATCTTCTTATAAGATCAGCATTTATCTAAAATAAAAAGCGTTTGTACCATTGTACACTATACTATTCAGTATATAGTCAGTATATATATATATATTTTTTTTTTTTCTGGGAAAGAATTTATAGAAATTAATACTTTTATTTAGCAAGGCTTTAATTGATCAAAAGTGATTATAAAGACATAATGTTACAGAAGAAACATAAACGTTGTTCCTCTGAACTTCTATTTATTAAAGAAACCTCAAAAAATTCTACTCAGCTGTTTTCAACATAATAATAATAATAATAATAATAATAATAATAAAATTTTAAGCAGCAAATCAGAATTTTAATATTAGAATATTAGAATGATTTCTGAAGGAGTTGAGTAATGATGCTAAAAATTTAGCTTTGATCACAGAAATAAATTACATTTTAATACATTCAAATAGAAAACAGTTATTCTAAATAGTATATTTAGAATATATAGAACAGAATATTTCTTTAAAAGACAAAACATCTTTGTATTGTGGTCAATATGTCTGAAACTCCAGTGTAGGATTTGTAAATATCAATAAAGAACACAAAATAAGAAGAAACAATTTTGAATAATACATGTTTTATTATAAATACGTATCAAATATAGTTTTGTATTTACATAGAACAGACATGGACAACACATATCATTTAAATTATAAGAATAACAGGATTAACTTTGGTTCACATTTATTGCTTTCACAAGCCAAACATCCACATCCATTAACTGTACACAATACAGTAGTAGGTATTGCCGTTTTGCATTGGGTGTGATGGAGACGTTTCTGCTGTCAGCTCCAGTAAGCTTGAGGAACAAGATGATAGCCAAAGTTTCTGCCATAAACCTGAAACAGAGGATAGAGAATTGGTCAGAATAGAGTACATCTAAGTTTGCTTGCTTGATTTGTTCATTTTTAACTGTGAAATTTGTTCAATATTCAGTATGAAGATAGTTCAAAATCAATTATATTTGTTTTTATCAAGCTATTTATTTCTTTGTTAATTTTCCTTTTATTAATTAATTATTTTCATTTTTTCCCTGAAGGTTTGGGCTATTTAAAGTGCTGAAAAAAGTAAGAATAGTGACCAGTTACATGTAAAGTATCTAAAAATAATATGAACTTACACCAATGAACCAGGTGTTTAGCGACACCTAAAGGTCAGTTGTTCAATTTTTTTTATTTTATTTCTTGAGCTAATTAAACTTAAGCTAAAGTTCAGCTAAATATTTATTTGGTCCTCTCACCTTAAAAAATGATTAAGTAATACTAAAATGTAATGTGATGATTTTGTACATAAATATTGATTATTTTACAGCTTCTACACTATTTATATATCATATCATTTTCCATAATATATATATATATATATATATATATATATATATATATATATATATATATATATATACACATACATTTGATACATTAAATTTAAATGCATAATTATATAATATAATTATAAGTAATACTAAAATGTAATGTATAAATACATGATTCTGTACATAAATATTGATTATTTTACTGCATATAATTTTCCAGAATTTATATATATATATATATATATATATATATATTTATTTATTTATTTATTTTTTAAATGTATAATTATATAATCATTATAATTATATAAATATATATAAATTATATGTAAATATAATACAAATATTATACTACAATAAATTATTTTAAAAATTATATTAAAATATATACAATCATTTTAAGCATTCTTTACATACCTGATATGCTTGTGTTGTTTGAGCACACTGTTGAGACTGGAGGAAGCCGTCTATATTTGCAGAGAAGTTTTGCTCTGTTGAATGCTGCTGTGAGGAACCACCAAACTGATCCATGTTGATCTCATCACATTGCTGTGTATGACCAGAGCATCCCTCATACCGTCCATCATATTGCCCATGCTCAACCCAATCTCCAGCCATAGACCTGCACTGAAAATAACCAACGATCTCTGGAGAATGAGAGCAGGCGCCGGAGTTCATGGAGTTCTTCCTATGGTTCAGCTCTTCTTCACTGAGACCCAGCTGAGCAGACAAAAACGAGATGTAGCGTATGGTGAGGCGTAGCGTCTCAATCTTGGTGAGGGTTTGCCCTACGGGAGCTACGGACGGAGGCAGGTAGGTCCTGAGATGGTGAAGAGCCTTGGTCAGATCCCTCATCCTCAGCTTCTCCTTCTCACTAGCATTCTGGCGTTGCTCGCTCGGGTTCTTCAGCCGTAATCTGCGTTTCCTCTTAACAGCACCTGCAGGTTTGACTGATTTTGAGCATGCAGGCTGGGCCTGGTGAGACGGGGAGAAGCCCTGGTCCATAGACGGATCTGGAGAAACTGTGTCTGGAGAAGAAACGCTGTAAAACTCTGACTCTGAGCTCGAACAGCTCCACTGGTTCTGCTGGTTGTGTCTTGAGCTTTCCATATTGTGACTCTGAGGGTGAATGAAGGCTGGACGGAGGGCTGGAGGTTTATATGTTGGACTCAGAGGTGCGAGGTGACACCTCTGCAGGCTTACGGTAGCCATCGCTGTCTCTCAGACCCCAGGACTCGGCTTGGGTCTGTCTGGGAAAGACTCTGAGAGGCTGCAGGAGCAGAGGTGTGAATTTTGACTCCTCTTCAAAACAACAAACCAGCGCAGCTACTCTGCCAGAAGACTCCTTATGTGCAACTGACCAAACAATGTTTAATCGATTTTGATTTATCTAAGAAATACACCTCTGATAATTCAACTTTGATCATTTAAAAACGTTTCTTGATTTCTAAAGGATCATGTGACACTGAAGACTGGAGTAATGATGCTGAAATTTCAGCTTTAAATTACAGAAATAAATTACATTTTAATATATATTAACATAGAAAACAGTTATTTTAACTTGTAATAATATTTTACAGCATTACTGTTTTTACTGTGTTTTTATTCAAATAAATGCAGACTTTGTCAACATAAGAGACTTCTTTTAACAACATTTTAAAAAATGTATATCAAATAACTGTGTTTTCAAATACTTTTATATCTTTTAGGTTAAACTAGTAAGGTAAAACAGTTGAGTTTAATCATATGATGATTCCCATTATATGTGGAAGCAGACTACAGTGAATTATATATAAGATACAGTCACAATCCTCAGTCTAAAAATTCAAAACTGCTGGTAGTTGTTTGTATGGGGTTGTATTTCAAAGAGCTAAGCAGCATAATTGACCTTAATGATGTTTAATGATGCTTAATAAACTCCATTAGCAGATTGCACTTGAGGTGTGACATTCACACAGACTGGTGACCAGGTTTGCAGTTTAGTGGTCGAGATAGTCACTGCAGTCAAGAGGGTCTCATTCAGAGACTCAAAGTGATAATGAGTTCACTAAACTAACGTAAACTAAACTCAGTGTAGAGTTAGAATTATATAACTATGTTAATTAACATACAGTAACATACAGTTGAAATCAAAAGTTTACACCTTGTAGAATCTGCAAAATGGTCATTATTTCACCAAATTAACAGGGATCATACAAAATGCTTGTTATTTTTTATTCAGTACTGACCTGAGTAAGATATTTCACATAAAAGATGTTTACATATAGTCCACGAGAGAAAACAATATGTCTGTGTTTTTTTGTTTAGTGATAGTTGTTCATGAGTCCCTTGTTTGTCCTGAAGAGTTAAACTGCCCGCTGTTCTTTAAACTGTGTTTTTTTCAGTATTTAAACCCATTCCAACAATGACTGTATTATACTGAGATCCATCTTTTCAGAAGATTCAAACGTTATAATGCTCAAGAAGGAAATTGTATTAAGAGCCAGGGGTGTAAACTTTTGAACAGAATGAAGATGTGTATATTTTTCTCATTTTGCCTAAATATCCTTTTTTTCATGTAGCACTGCCCTTTAGACGCTACAGAAGATACTTACATGTTTATTTTGAACAGGGTAATTTTTTATAAATTCAACTATTATGTTCTCTTGTGTATTATAAACGTCTTTTATGTGACTATTTTACTCAGGTCAGTACTAATTAAAAAATAACATGCATTTTGTATGATCCTTCATATTCTGGTAAAATAATTACCATTTTGCAGATTCTGCATTGTGTATGTGTATGGACTTCAGCTGTATTTAATTTTATTAAATGGAAAAAGTATTAATATGTATTAAAAGTATAATGTAGAGGGGACCAATGAAAAGTGAAATTTATTCATATATTTTAAAACCTAATTTAATCCTGTGAAGACAAAGATGGATTTTCAGTCTTCAGTGTCACATGATCCTTTAGAAATCTTTTTAATATGCTGATTGTCAGTTTAAGAAACATTCACGTTTTCCCCTTGGATTATCTAATAAACACAAAGAATAGCATTTATTTGAAATACAAGTCTTTTGTAGCATTAAAATAGCCTTTACTGTCATTTTTGGTTGATTTAAGCCATTAATAGCCTATTAATATTTTGTGTATATAAATGGCACATAGCATACACAACTTATCAGTTTGCAATTAGAAGTAAAAGTGAATTGTGGGTGTGTTTTCACCTGTTGACTTTATTCTTCACACTGGATTTTGATTCCGGAAAAATGCCTTCAAATTACTGGAGAATCTTGAACTCAAGTCAGAGCAGGAATGTTGGAAAATTGGATATTGTTGTTACCGATGCAGATTAGAATGTGCGTATCCATGGCTGTATCCGAAATAGCTCCCTATACCCTATTCACTATTCCCTACATTAGGCCACTCATACAGTTTACTTAAAGGAGTGAATGAAAACGAGTGAGTGAATTCGCCCTGCTGAAAAAAACAGCATATGCTGGTTAGGTATGTTTTGGTGCTGGGATGCTGGTTTCAGCTGGTTTATGCTGGTCCTTAGCTGGTTTATGCTGGTCCTTTGCTGGTCTATGCTGGTCCTTTGCTGGTCTATGCTGGTCCTTTGCTGGTCTATGCTGGTCATGTTGCTAGTCAAGGACCAACATAAACCAGCAAAGGACCAGCATTAACCAGCAAAGGACCAGCATAAACCAGCAAAGGACCAGCATAAACCAGCAAAGGACCAGCATTAACCAGCAAAGGACCAGCATTAACCAGAAAAGGACCAGCAAAAACCAGCAAAGGACCAGCATAAACCAGCATCCCAGCACCAAAACTTACCTAACCAGCATATGCTGTTTTTTTCAGCAGTGCACCAGAAGGACTGCCACTTTTGCATTGTTTGTGCTTGCTGTTTAGTAATCAATTGAAACTAATAATCATCTTGAACTATGTCACGGAAATTACATATAAAACCTATAGTTAAACATCTCTAGCTGTTGACTGTACATAGGCTGTACACTTGTTTTTGCGGTGCATTGTGGGATTGAATGAGTGCACTCGGGAACGTCCACTATGGTTTCGAACACCACTTAAAATGGCTGTCCCCTCAAATAGTGCACTATTTGAGGGTATAGGGGGCGATTTTGGATACAGCCCACCTTTCTCTTCCTTAAAGCGGGCGCAGCATTTGTAAATTCTATGGATGTGGCTTCCCGTCTCATCAGAATCAAGATATTTTTAGCTGTACAAAACAGCTCGTTTTACTGCTTGATATTACAAATTGGTGTGTCTCACCATAATTTAAAATATTATCTTAGTTATTAACACACTGGTTTGTAGTTCAAACCGTTTTACTGTTTACTGCACGTTGTTTTTATTCTCGTTATTTCTCTATAGCGGCTAAGGAACTGGAAGTCTCTCCCATAGGCTTCTGTGTTGAAAAAATAAGGTGGATCCAGAAAAAAAAATCCCAATAAAAACAAAAGAATACCAAAAGACCAGAGAGCTGCAGAAGGTGAAATAAACTGTGAGCTTTGCAAAGAACGAACGGTGAGTACACTCTTCAAAATAAAGGTCCTTCACAATGCCTTCTGTTTCACAAAAGGTTCTTTGTGGCAAATAAGGTTCTTCAGATTCTAAAAAGGTAAGCAAGAAATGGCTCTTTAAAGAACCTTTGACTAAATGTTTCTTTGTAGAAGCAAAAATAGTTCTTCCATCTATGGCATCACTTGAAAAACCGTTTGAAGCACCTTTATTTTTAAGAGTGTACAACAGATAAGCCACATTGTCTTTATGGGAAGCACACAGGAAAATCAAATAACATGTGCTACTTCCAAGAAAGTGGTTAACAGTCATGAGGAAATCCACACTTAAGTTTGCAAATAATAGAATTTAGCTTTTGTTTGTAGGCCTGTCATAATAGTTTTGATTAGTTTGCCCTTAAACTTATAATGCAAGCAGGTAATGTTTAAAATCTTCCATATTTGTTTTGTAAGAAGGGATACTCTGACCTCTGTGACCGATGCTGTGACCTCCATCTCGCCTCCTTTCTGTCTTTCTTTAGTGTTAGAGTGAATGAGTAGCGTGCTAGATTTGGCACCTCCGTAGTCCGTACTGCAGAAGAATGAGTGAAGCTGGCACCTGTGTGTGTCTTCCCACTCCTCTGCAAGCTTCGATCGAACTCCCACAGAAACGCAACTAAAATATCTGTTCCTCATGCTTATTTTTAAAGGGGAAACATACATGATAATACAGTTTCACATTTTGTGCCTCTTTTGCCTTTAGTTACTGTACTCATTTACTTGTTTACTTGGCAAATCAAAATTTCACTGTGGTCTGGCAAGAAAAGGCCTGGTGAGGCCTTTCACACCCTTGGTATGAAACAAGACAAGTGACTTAATCACAGACTAGATTTAAACTGAGAAGCACATTGTGCATGAATGAAACTGTTATTGCACAAGCAAATTATCTGATTGACATCAGTGAATAATGATGCTGATGATGGTTCCTAAATGAATAAATACAGCTGTGCTAAGAGCCACAAACTTAAGAATGTAAGAAAAAAATAAATAAAAAAATTAGAAGAGAAGCATATTCAGCTTTTACAAGAAGACAATCTTACAATCTAGTAAATATGGTGAAAGAATTATCTAGATTTTTGTTTCACACCTTTGCATAAATAAGTGACCCTCACAAGAGGTGTGACTGATTCACACGTGGGCCTTGGCCTTGTTTTTACAAGTGCCTTTCCATGCTCACATACTCACAGAAAAGCATGGGAACCTAAAACGAGACCAAAACACTGTGGTTTTCCCATTTTCTTTGCCATTTTCCAATATATTATGCTGAGAAAGAACATGAGTAACACAAAATCAGAAGTAAAATTATGTTTTATATTTTATTTTTATACCATCACAAACCGGAACAAACAAAAACCATGATTAAACGATTTCTTATTTAAATTTCTGAACATAAAATATAAAAAGAATATATTTTAGATTTGACATAAAGCTATTAAGACTTGCCCTTTCATATTTAATCAGTGTTGACCAATAAAGTAAAATAACGTTTTCTGTGACCTTTCTTTTGTTATAAGCCATTCCTTTCATAATTACTATTCACATGTTTAAAACAAAGAAGAAAAATAAAACCAAATCACATCATCTACATATTTTCTCAGAGGAAAAGAGCATTATACACACTTCACATCAAGTCAAATTTAAAAACGTCTATTTTCATACAAACATTGTCATTCTGATATAGTATGGTTATTTTCTAATTAAAAGGCATGACAAACAATAGTTGAAAAGATGGGAATCCAAGAACATCAGAGTTAAAACACAATGAAAATATAATGATCTAATGTGAAATAAATATATACCACAGTATTAACAAGTACAACACAACAAAAACTAGCAGAAGACCAAAAACTGGTGATAAAGATTTCTGCTTATAAAAGTAAAATGCAGAAATCTAATTGAATTAATTCATTATTTCTTCCAATATAAAAAAGGGAATTTGCTATCATGTATAATTGTAGCAAATAAATCTCCCCTTGTTTCCACATTTTGGATTCCTTATTCAAAATATAGCCACTGTGGACAAATTAAACATAAACTCTACAACTTAAGTTTAAAAGAAGTAATACTATGAAAGTAATACTACAGTACAGTGGTTCTAACAGTGGTTCACCATATCAGCTTTGCTTTATTCAGCCCTTTTGCTGTCAGTGTTCAGCAGTCCAGTATGCAGTCATCCAGTGTCCAGCTGGACCAAACGCTGAGGCCTTGAGGAGTTTGGCTTTTTTTTTCACTGAAGAATGACCTCTCGTGTCTCAGGTAACTTAAACGCTAGCAGTCCTCCACACACTAGCGCTGAGAAGGACAGGATGATGGGGACGATCTTGGTGATGCCGATAAACTTGCCAAAGACGAAAGTGCTAATAATAGCTGCTAGTTTACATGTGCCATTCAGCACACCGAAAGCTGTGGCTCTGAGGACACAAATCATAGATGAGTGAGTATAATGTTGGAGAACATCATGCACTTTATTCAGACACATTCTATGAGGCATAGAAATTCAGGTTGTTTAATATGTTGCAGTCATCTACTTGGATTGTTCAAATTATAGTGAAAAAAAATGACTTTTCTGCACATTTCTAGATAAAAACCTTTGGAAAGTAGTTTTTTAAGCTCATCAACACTCTTAAAAATAAAGATGCTTTAAAAGGTTCTTCACAGCCATTTTTGGTTCCATAAAGAACCAATCAAAGGTTCTTTAAAGAACCATCTCTTTTTTACCTCTTTATAATCTAAAGAACCTTCTTTCGCTTCAAAGAACCTTTTGTGAAACAGAAAGGTTCTTCAGATGTTAAAGGTTCTTTATGGAACCAATTAGACAAAAAGGTTCTTCTATGGCACCGTGAAGCACCTTTATTTTTAAGAGTAAAGGCTGCGTTTATTTGATCAAAAATACAGAAAAAAGCATAATATTCTGAAATATTATTACAATGTAACATAACATTTTTCTATTTTAATATACATTGAAATCGAATTTATTTCTGTGATCAAAGCTGAATTTTCAGCATCATTATTCCAGTCTTCAGTGTCACACGATCCTTCAGAAATCATTCTTATATGCTAATTTATTATCAATGTTAAAAACAGTTGTGCTGCTTTTTATTTTTTGAAACCTGTAATACTTTTTTTCAGAATTTCATGAAGAGTAAAAAGTTGAAAAGAACAGCATTTATTCATTCAGCATTTTTTAGACTATCGTTCAAAAGTTTGGGGTCAGTATATTTTTTATTCTTTCTTTTTTTGAAAGAAATTGATGCTTTTATTTGGCAAGGATGTGTTAAATTTATTAAATTTACTTATATTGTTAGAAAAGATTTCTATTTTGAAAAAATGCTGTTCTTTTGAACTTTTTATTCATCAAAGTATCCTGAAAAAAGTATCACAGGTTGCAAAAAAATATTAAGCACCACAACTGTTTCCAACTTTGATGATAAATCAGTATATTAGAATGATTTCTGAAGGATCATGTGGCACTAAATACTGGAGTAATGGCTGATAAAAATTCAGTTGTACATCACAGGAATAAATTATATATTAAAATACATTAAAATAGACAACCATTATTTGAAATGCTAATAATATTTCACATTACAGTTTTTTCTGTATTTTTGAGCAAGTAAATGCAGCCTTGATGAGCATGAGAGACGTCTTTAAAAACACTAAACATCTTACTGATCCCAAACTTTTGAACGGCAGCGTAAATGTTTTGTTTGTTTTGTTTCATACTTTACATGTTGACCACAGTATCATATCTAAAGGATTTAATTATCTAAATCTTTCAGTGATTTATGTTAGTGTTTACCAGCCATTTGAGGTCAGTAAGATTTTTTATTAAGAAATCAATAATTTTATTCAGCAAGAATGCATCAATTTGATCAAAAGTGACAGTAAAGCAATTTTGTAATGTTACAAAAGATTTCTATTTCTAATAAATGCTGTTCTTTTGAACTTTTATTCATTTATTAATCCTGGAGAAAAAGTATTACAGTTTTCATAAAAATATTAACCAGCACTGTTTTCAGTATTAATGATAACCAGAAATGTTTCCTGAGCAGAAAATCTGCATATTAGACTAATTTCTGAAGGATCATGTGACACTGAAAACCAGAGTAATAATGCTGAAAATCAAGCTTTGAAAATCCAGAAAAAAATATTACTACTGTATTTTTGATCAAATAAATGTAGCCTTGGTGAGCATAAAAGACTTGAAAATATTTTGAATGGTAGTGTAGTTCAAAAAGTAAATGCCGTTTTAGGAATGTATTCAAAGGCTGTTTTTATCTGCTTTGTATGAACTTTTGGGTTAGTTCACCCAAAAATGAAAATGTTGTCATTAATTACTCACCCTCATGTCTTTCCAAACTCATAAGACCTTCATTTATCTTCGGAGCACAAATTAAGATATTGATTAAGATAAATTAAGATTTTGGTTCAATTGTGGTACTCTTGATAATGGCAGCGGACAATGACTATAGGGAGAATAAAGTCATTTAGTTTGTTTCCTTTGTGCACAAAAAGTGAAATTTCGGTTCAACCACTGATGTCACATGGACTATTTTACCAATGTCCTTACTGTGTTTCTGGGACTGAGAACATTTCATTTACATTGCTGTCTATGCAAGGTCAGAAAGCTCTTGACTTTCATCAAAAATATCTTAATTTGTGTTCTGAAGATGAAGGTCTTACAAGTTTGAAACGACATTAGATCACTAATTAATAACATAATTTTCATTTCTGGGTGATCTATTCCTTTAAGTATTAAGATCTTTTGTACCTTTTTGAGGCTGGATAGAGCTCCACTGTGATGACCTCAATGCCGTTCCAAGCTGCAGCACTGGCTGCGAAATACAGGCACTGGAACAAGACGACAGCCCACTGATCGAAGCACAGGAGCAAGAAGAATGTGCAGACAGCAGAGCATAACATGGATCCCCCTGCAAACAAACACACATACAATTCATTTAGGTACTATCCACCTTATTTTTCAATGCAGAAGTAAGCCTATGGGTGAGACTTCCAGTTCATTATAAATAACGAGAAGAATAACAATGTGCAGAAACGGTAAAACTCTTTGCACTACAAACCGTTGTGTTCATAATCAAGATATTACATTAAAATAATATGGTAAGACACACCAGTTTGCAATTTCAAGCAGCAAAATGAGCTGTTTTGTACAGATAAAAATAGCTGGACGCGGATGAGACCAGAAGTTTACAAATGGCTGCGCCAACTCTTACAGGACAAATAAGGTGGATAAACCCATTACAGTTATTGACAAAGCTGTAACTGCTTTGTGTAACCACTCACCTATAATTTTGAGTCGTCCTATTTTATCCATTAATAGACCTGCTATGATGTTCCCTGGTAATACAGACAAACAACCCAGGAAGCTGACTAGGTAGATCAGGATGTCATTTTCCTCTTGGAAATTTAGATGGCAGCCTTTTTTGGGGTGGAGAAATGTTGTATTTTCCAGTTTGCAGTTAATGAACTTGGAATCCTCCCACAGGTCTGCAAGAATAGTGATAAAAATGACAGTTAATGAAAGGAAACCCTCCAATAATCATTCAAAAATCTAATAGGCTAAGGGTTAATTTAGTTGAGGTCAAAAGTTTTCATACACTTAGAATCTACAAAATGTTAATCATTTTATCAAAATAAGAGGGATCAAAACCTTTTATTTAGTACCGACCTGATAAAGACTGTATGATTTTGAGATTCATCTTTTCACACTGAAGACAACTGAGGGACTCATATGCAACTATTACAGAAGGTTCAAACACTCACTGATGCATTAACAGCCAGGGGGTGAAAACTTTTGAACAGAATGAAAATGTGTACATTTTTCTTATTTTAACTAAATATCATATTTTTTTCATTTATTACTGCCCTTCAGAAGCTACAGAATATAATTACATGTTTCCAGAAGACAAAATAAGTTAAATTTACCCTGATAAGGACCCCCCCGGGTCTTAATGCATCGTGTTTCTTTCTGAAGCATCAGTGAGCATTTGAACCTTCTGTAATAGTTGCATATAAGTCCCTCAGTTGTCCTCAGTGTTAAAAGATGGCTCTCATAATCAAACAGTCATTGTTGGAAGGGGTTAAACACAGCTGTGGATCATTCAGGTAACAACACAGTATTAAGAATCAAGTATATGTAAACTTTTGAACAGGGTCATTTTTTTCAATTCAACTATTATTTTCTATTGTGGACTATATGTAAATGTATTTTAAAGTAAATATCTTATTCAGGTCAGTACTAAATAAAAAATAACATGCATTTAGTTTGATCCCTCTTATTTGGTAAAATAATTAACATTTTGCAGATTCTGCAAAATGCATGTAAACTTTTGACCTCCACCGTATTTATATATGAATGAATTGAATACCAGTATTGTAGAAGACTGTGTTTTTAAGGGTGCAGTTCTCAAAGAAGGTGTCTGTTGATCTGATGTCCTCAAAATAGCAGTTCTCAAAGAGTGATTCCTCAAACTTCACGTTTCTTATTTCTATGTTGATAAACCTGCATGTAAAGTATATAAAACTGACTGCTCAGCCAATACACAAAGATTACCATTTGAAAGTAATGATGCTGACAATTCAGCATTGCTTCACAGGAATAAAATAAAAAAGTGTACTACTGTAAATAAATAAATGTACCTGTCATGGATATACTCCCCCTCCTTGTGGACCTGATTGTGCAGAGTGAAGTTGAAATGAAAGCGTTCCACTTTCTCCCGATGAAAGATCTTGACATTGGACTCGTACTCCTCGAACTGGAGGTACTTGATCTGGTCAGGAAACCACGCTCCCAGGCCATAATAGCTGTGTGGCAGAAGATAGATTAAAACTGTAGGTTGTTTACTGTTAAAGTCATTTTGCTCTGTTCCGAAGTCTACTGAGAGATTATTATTTACATGCTCCAGACATGGTGGTGACTAAAGAACATTTCACAACAATCATTTATGAGGTTCTCTGACTGTTAGGATAGGCGACGTAAAAAATTGGCAGCTTGAGGCTCACTATATCAGCTATAAGGCTGCTCTGTCAAGAGCTGCTCACCTGAAGGACATTGTAAACCACACAATGGCAATGAACAAACCATGAAGTCTAAGCTCAGGTGCAGCGAGTGACATCAGGTTCTTCATGACCTTTGAAGAACAATGGAAATGGAAAACAAACATCTTAACATCTAATCTTTTCATTGCAACTAATTCTGATCACTATGAAAGGTTATAGTACACCCCTCCTTAACAAGCCTCACACTTTTAGTCGTCACTCAGGTCTTTAGCTCAAAGAGTGCAGGATGAGAAAGAATATGTTGGAAGATACTGACTGTACTCATTAGCATACCTGTTTAACCAGGGTCATGTGTCTGACCATGAATCTCTGGAAGGCAGTGCCAGTTTCACTCTGAATCTCTATGAACTCATCATCCTGTGTTTGAGGTATTTTGATCTGAGAAACCTAAAAGAGACCGATTTATTTCATAGATAAGACCATGTAAGCCGAGCCACATAACAGGATTTATCAGGTGTCACCAATTCAGTTTTTAATATCAAGGCTGTACTCAGTAAACTCAGGGAATAGAGGGTCAGTTATTTAGTGGTCTAGTAGTTTAAAATGGACATCTTTACTTGAAACACTCTCTCTGGCTCTCCCTTCGCCCTCCAGTTGGTGTCGTGAACCTGCCTCAGGATCATCCAGGCCTCATCGTGTCTTGCAGTCTGAAATTCACATTAAAATACCATGAATTTTGTGTGCACCAATTATTATTTGAACTCAATGTTGAGCTAATAAACTAGTTTATTATTTTATTGACATCTTATTTATTCATTTATTTGATTACTGTTTTTAAACAATTATGGTGTGATATCAAAATGTTTTGTTTTTGACAGCACTTTTTTTTTTGGAAATTGTGTGCAGGTTTTTCTTTACTCAGATTTATTATTTATTATTTATTTTAATATATATTTTTAATATATTTTTTATTCTTTTATATATATATATGACTTATTTAAAAATAATTATTTATGAATATTAAATAAACAATAAATCAATTTAAATGTGTGCAGGATTTTCAGTTTTTTTTTTACATTAAGTTACTGATATGTCTTAATGGATATCAAATTAAAAAATTAAATAGATATATAAAAATAATAGATATATAAAATATATAATATTATAATATATTTGTTTATTTAAATGATTGTTTTTACTTATTTAAAATATTAAATTATTTATAAATAATAATATAAATAATAAAATATATAAATGTGTTATTAGTTTGTCATGAAGTTACAGATGTCTTAATAAATATAAACTTAAATTAGACAGGAAAACATTATATATATATATATATATATATATATTGTATATATATAATTGTTTATTTAAATAAATATTTATTTGTTTAAAATAAATTATTTATAAGTAATAATATTAAAATATATTTCTAAATAAACAAATTTATATGTGACCCAGGACCACAAAACCAGTCCTTAGTAGCACAGGTATATGTGTAGCAATAGCCGAAAAAACACTGTATGTGTCAAAATTATTGATTTTTATTTTTTTATTATGCCAAAAATCATTATGATATTAAGTAAAGATCATGTTCCATGAAGATATTTTGTATACTTTCTACTGTTAATATATCAAAACTTTTTGATTAGTAATGTGCATTGCTAAAAACTTCATTTGGACAACATTAAAGGCGATTTTAAAATGTAGATTTTTTGTGCACCCTCAGATTCCAGATTTTCAAACAGTACATCAATGGAAAGCTTATTTATTCCGCTTTTAGATGATGTATAGATCTCATAAAACTGACCAATAGGACTGGTTTTGTAGTCCAGGGTCACATATGACAAAAATGTGCTAAACTCCCATGCGCCCTACTAGTAAACTATCATTCACTATGTTACCTCCAGGAGGAAACGGGGACTTTCTGGCATGAACACCAGCCCAGCGAGAGCAGCCACAGAGGGAAGGAAACAAACCAGCACAAACACCCTCCAACTGTGAAACTGGAACTCTGTCCCCATACTGAAACCCCAGCCTGCAACAAAAAAAAAAAAAAAAAAAAACTAAATCATCAGAAACCTCAAGAGAAACATGAAAACATGAATCTTGACAAGTGGTTTTGGTACTTCCAGAAAACTCATTATTCATTAAATATGTTTTGTCACGTCTAAAGACATTTGTCTTCTACAAGTGTGCTTTTACAGTTGTAGTAATTGCCATTATTGGAAACAATGTAAAGAATTATGATGAATGACCATAATGTGGGATGATTCCCCATGCGGTGAAAGAAGCATACAGTCCTCCGAGCATCCAGAACAAGCACAGCCAGCTGAGATGTTCTCCTCTCTTATCCATCTGCAGGAACTCAGCGAAGTACGTGTACACGACAGGGATTGAGCCGCCAATCCTGCAGGAGATCATCAGAGACTGTCTTAATGTAATTTAATTGACTAATAAAATTTTATTTTACCATACGGCCAGTATAGTAAGATATTTCTGCCTTGGTGTAATCCACAACAATTATACTGTGGTAAATGAGTCTATGTTAAACAAATGTATGAAAATTTTCACTTGTGAAATATGAAATAATGTAGAAGCATATGTACACTACTATTCTAAAGTTTAGGGTCAATAAGATTTTTTAAATCAACTAATATTTTATTCACCAAGGATGCATTAAATGGATCAAAAGTGACAATAAAGACAAATATCATGTATCAAAATATTTCTGTTTCAAATAAATGCTGATTTGAAATTTATATTCATCAAAAAGAAATGGTAATAAGAAATGTTTTGTGCAAAATCAGCATATTATAATGATTTCTGAAGGATCATGTGACACTGAAGACTGATGCTAAAAATGCAGCTTTGTATCACAAGAATAAATGACATTTTAAAACATATTGCCAATTTAAAATGATTATTTGTGATAAAATTCTTAATCAGTGTTGGAGAAAGTTATTTTTAAAAGTAGTGCATTACAATATTGCATTACTCTCTAAAAAAGTAACTAATTATACTACGTTTTACAGTATGTAGTAATGTGTTGCTTTACTTTTTCGTTACTTTTTAAATCTGTGCTGGCTTGTTTGTTTTCAATATAAAAAGTTATATTTTTGGCAAAGGTAAAATCTTTTTCACACCAAAAGTGAAATTAATTAGTCTCAGGCTGAAGGAAATGTGAATTTACATCTGTAACGTAGAATGCAGAAGAAAAAAGTCTAATATAAAAAAAAAATGAAGCACAAATTATGTAAAATGTTAGTTTAATGTTAGATTAAAATACTTTTTGCTTATTAGTATGGTATTGGTATTGGATCATTGAAGGTCAGCAGCAAATAAAATGGGATTAAAAACATAAAGGAACGTAAATGTGTTGTATAACATATTTAATTATTGCAGGGTTGCGGCATATTGAGAGTTCGACTCTGGACTCTGAGCTGTCAATCAGGCAATGATAAAACAAAGTAACTGCAGTTGCTTATTTGAAAAAGTAATAAATATTTTCTTGTCAATTAAAAAGTAATGCTTTTGTAACCCCTCACACTCGGGTCTTACCACACCCGCTCCGAGCTGGTCTCGAACCCCGGTCTCCGGCACGGGAGGCGGATGCACTGACAAGGAGGCTAAAGGCTGCAACCTCTAGCGTCAGTCGCTAGTGCGTCTCTTGAGATCGGGGAGTGAGGTTTACCTGCGCAGCTCCTACTACCTGGCCTCCGTTACACTCACCCCCCAAACCTCACTCCCATCCGGGTCACGGCACCAATGTAACCCCTCACACCCGGGTCCTAGCGCACCCGCTCCGAGCTGGTCTCAAACCCGGGTCTCCGGCACGGGAGGAGGACGCACTAACAAGGAGGCTAAAGGCTGCAACCCCTATAGTGTCAGTCGCTAGTGCATCTCTTGAGATCGGTGAGTGAGGTTTACCTGTGCAGCTCCTACTAGCTGGCCTCCGTTACACTCACCCCCCTAAACCTCACTCCCATCCGGGTCACGGCACCAATGTAACCCCTCACACCCGGGTCCTAGCGCACCCGCTCCGAGCTGGTCTCGAACCCGGGTCTCCGGCACAGGAGGCGGATGCACTAACAAGGAGGCTAAAGGCTGCAACCTCTAGCGTCAGTCGCTAGTGCGTCTCTTGAGATCGGGGAGTGAGGTTTACCTGCGCAGCTCCTACTAGCTGGCCTCCGTTACACTCACCCCCCTAAACCTCACTCCCATCCGGGTCACGGCACCAATGTAACCCCTCACACCCGGGTCCTACCGCACCCACTCCGAGCTGGTCTCAAACCCGGGTCTCCGGCACAGGAGGTGGATGCACTAACAAGGAGGCTAAAGGCTGCAACCTCTAGCGTCAGTTGCTAGTGCATCTCTTGAGATCGGGGAGTGAGGTTTACCTGCGCAGCTCCTACTAGCTGGCCTCCGTTACACTCACCCCCCAAACCTCACTCCCATCCGGGTCACGGCACCAATGTAACCCCTCACACCCGGGTCCTAGCGCACCCGCTCCGAGCTGGTCTCGAACCCGGGTCTCCGGCACAGGAGGCGGATGCACTAACAAGGAGGCTAAAGGCTGCAACCTCTAGCGTCAGTCGCTAGTGCATCTCTTGAGATCGGGGAGTGAGGTTTACCGGCGCAGCTCCTACTAGCTGGCCTCCGTTACACTCACCCCCCTAAACCTCACTCCCATCCGGGTCACGGCACCAATGTAACCCCTCACACCCGGGTCCTACCGCAACCACTCCGAGCTGGTCTCAAACCCGGGTCTCCGGCACGGGAGGAGGACGCACTAACAAGGAGGCTAAAGTCTGCAACCCCTATAGTGTCAGTCGCTAGTGCATCTCTTGAGATCGGTGAGTGAGGTTTACCTGCGCAGCTCCTACTAGCTGGCCTCCGTTACACTCACCCCCCAAACCTCACTCCCATCCGGGTCACGGCACCAATGTAACCCCTCACACCCGGGTCCTAGCGCACCCGCTCCGAGCTGGTCTCGAACCCGGGTCTCCGGCACAGGAGGCGGATGCACTAACAAGGAGGCTAAAGGCTGCAACCTCTAGCGTCAGTCGCTAGTGCATCTCTTGAGATCGGGGAGTGAGGTTTACCGGCGCAGCTCCTACTAGCTGGCCTCCGTTACACTCACCCCCCTAAACCTCACTCCCATCCGGGTCACGGCACCAATGTAACCCCTCACAACCGGGTCCTAGCGCACCCACTCTGAGCTGGTCTCGAACCCGGGTCTCCGGCACAGGAGGCGGACCCACTAACTAGGAGGCTAAAGGCTGCAACCTCTAGCGTCAGTCGCTAGTGCGTCTCTTGAGATCGGGGAGTGAGGTTTACCTGCACAGCACCTACTGGCTGGCCTCCGTTACACTTTACTTTACTACTTACTTGGGAAAAGTAATCTGATTACGTGACCTGCGTTACTTGTAATGTGTTACCCCCAATACTGTTCACAATATTACTGTTTTTACAGTATTTTTGATCAAACAAATATAACATTTTAGGAGCATAAGAGACTTTTTTCCAAAAACATTAATAAGTCTCATTGACCGCAACATTTTGAATGGTAATGTATATGCATATGGTAGTTCCTGCTCATTTTGGAAAAAAAAGTCTCACCCGATTCCCGAGCAGAGCCTGAAGAAGATGAAGAAGCCGTAGCCCTGTGCGAAACAGGACAGGAAGGAGAAGATGCAGTTGATGGCCAGTGCGTAGAGTAAACACTGTCGTCTGCCCAGTTTATCAGCCAGACCACCCCACAGGACAGCGCCGATCATCATCCCCACGTACACTATTAAACCTGAACATACACACAAAACAGAGAGCCAGACAGTCAGCTACTGAGGAAAACATTGCAAATCATAGTAAATCTACATGGTACTTCTGTAAAATTTGAAAATCAAAGTTAAAAACAGCAGTTTCCAGCTGTTTTGTTTGTTTCATTTTCGTCCCACAGAAGAAAGAAAGTGATATAACTTTGGAATGACAAAAGGATGAAAAAATGATAACAGATTTTTTTTGTGAAATATCCCTTCCTAAAGCTCTATTTGGACAAGACTAGTTTTCTAAACTACGTTTGAGTTTCAGTTCTTACCCAACATCTGCGATTTTCGTATACCAAGGACAGGACTAACATCTCCATGTTTATTACAGAGGTGAGTGTGTTTTCTAAACCTTATGTGGTTGCATGCATCAAATATGCCGTATATGTCTGTGATATATGTAATAATATAATAATAAAAAAACTTTAATTTAAATAAACTTCACTTCACTTCACTTTATAAAAGTGGCTGCTCATAATACACCCAGCCAGAGAAATCTAGACAAGCATTTGCTGGAAAAAAACAGCTAAAACCAGTCTAAGATGGTTTAAGCTGGAAGTAGCTGGTTTTAGCTTGTCTCCCAGCCTGACTAGGCTGGTCAAGCTTGTCTATCAGCCTGGCCAAGCTGGTTTTCTCCCAGCCTGACCAGCTAAGACCAGCCTGACCTACTAAAGAAGTAGCCAAAACCCCTCTAAAACTGGATGACCAGCTAAAACCAGCCAACTGGCTTAGACTGGTTTTAGTTGTTTTTAGCAGGGAAGTTAAAATGGCTAGTCAGCTTCTGTGAATTTCTTATTAATTTATATTATTTTATTTTTTGGTCCGATACATTGTAAAATGTGTAAGATAGGTGTGCAAATGGTAACTCCAAAAAAACATGTGTGGAGAAGTGTTGGGATAATACAAAATCAGTAATCACAGACATTGCCTTTTTTACGGGATTAGATTTCTCAGAGGACCATTGAGTTTGCTGAAAAACAGTAGGTAATTTGCACTGGAATTTTTATGAAGGTTGGCACTAACACACTTGGCAGATTCACACGGGATAAAATTAGCAAAGTATGTTGGTGAAACACAAATTCCTCTAACGTCCCCCTGTAAAAGTAGGTCTTAAGGTACAGTATTTATTAGTTTGGACAAATGTTTGATCTTTATCACAATCAATATTTAACAAAAGCATCAAAATATCACACCTTATCTGTGTCTCTCTTGCCTTTATTAGTCGTCTGCTACTGTCTCTCTTTCTCTCATACACACCAAGTCTCAAACAGCTAATTAGAGAATGGGATAAGTGATTATCAGGCACGTGGCAGGGATTGTGAACCTCCCTGTGGATTACACGCCTTACTAGACAGCAGACTACTTTCATCCCTGATTGAAACTTTTCCTGCTTCCCTCTTACTATGGCACGCGAGCAAAGAAACGTTCTCATTCGACCTGAGCTGCCATTCTGTCACCAACAAAACACAGTACACAAAGATATACTTCAGGGTTTAAATGTGGTCTGATATCTAGAGATTAAAGAAAATATTAAATTTTTTGGTTAGTGAAATTCGTTCAGAGTCAAGTCTCAAACAATAAATATACAGTACCGTTCAAAGGTTTAGGATCAGAACATTTTGAAAAGAATTCTAAAAAGAGGTGCTCACTTAATGCTCACCAAGGCTGCACTTCTTTGATGAAAAATACAGTTAAAACAGTAATATTGTAAAATAAATATTGTCTATTTTCATATATTTTAAAATGTAATTTATTTTGGGGATGCAAAGCTGAATTTTTAGAATTACTACTCCAGTCTTCAATGTCACATGATCCTTCAGAAATAATCTAATATGCTGATTTGCTACTCAAGGAACATTTATTATTATTATTATTAGCGTTGAATGCAGTTATGCTACTTAATATTTTTGTGGAAACTGTACATTATAAACGTCTTTACTCTTACTTCCTGCACTGTTTAACACATAGTAGCTGAATAAGAGTATTCATTCCTATAAAAGTCCATTTGTGGAATGTGTAAAAACAACAGCATTTACAGTGTTTAGGCATTGAACCACATTATAAAAGAAGTCTAATTCGGGCTTTCCTACAAACAAAGACTTATCATATTGATTTATTCTGAATGAAATATAACTAAAACTACTCACCCAGCATGCCCTTGTCAGCATTCGACAGGCACATGTCCTTCTCAGCACTGGGCAGGGCGAAACTCACTACGAAGCACTCCACCCCATCAGCCATCAGGGCCAAACCTAGCACCGTGAAGAGGGTCCACTGGAAGCGTCCGTGACCGCAGTCTTCCATGATGGACTCGTATTGCTCAGGCAACGATTCCTCCTCGACCTCAGCTGCCATCCTGGCCTTCATGCGGGCCTCTCTTCGGGCGGCTCTCCGGGCCTCCTTGATCTCGTCCGGATGAGGGATGCCCTGGTACTCGCCCTCGTACATCTGATCATCTTCATCATGCCCCTCGGTGGCATCACTAGCAGCATCGTCCTCCTCTCGAGGAGGGAAATCTGTCTGATAGGGGTAAGTGTACTCTCCTCCTTCTCCGTACGCGGGATAGGCTTCTCCCTGCTGGTTTATATTGTTTTGGTAGGGGTCATCCATTTTGGCTTGAATTTGTTATGTTCTTGAAGAAAAAAATAGCTAAATTAGCATAATCCCTTAGAAATCTCTGAGTCTTTGGTAACAGTTCCAAATCCAAAAAAGATCTTAAAATATTAATTGCACCTGGCTTAAGTTAAGGCCTCAATAGTTATGACAAGTGAGTTAGTTCCCTTTGGTTGGTTCTACACAAGGCCACATGCTGAACCTGGAAAAAAAAGAACATTAGTTAATAAAAGTTTGGAGGGAGGTTGAAAAAAACAAATGCAATTCCATTGCCAAATGAATTTCATCTCACAAAAGTTGTTTACTGTAATTCATTTTTACAATCTTTTTGAGTGTGTGTTTGATTGATGAAAAAAGAACCGACTTATTTTCATGACGCGTTGCCACTGAACCTAATGAAACTTGCATATTTTGCTGATTATTGCAGCTGAAAATGGTCAATCATTGTAATGTTTTGGGCTGTACTAATCAGTCGGACTAGGAAAAACATTTGGAGTACTATAGACTGCCAAAAGTTATAACAAATCAAGGAGAAGACTGCAAAAAACTGTCTGAGGAACAAAAGGAGTTTGTGGTTGGCCAAACTGAACCAGGATCTTAAGGGCAAAAATCTTGACAACTTTCATGTTTCTTCTTTTCATTTCCAGTCAGGTAGGTGAAATATTGGGCTTATATATCGTATAAGAGTCGCGCTGTATGTTTGATTCACTAAAAAGAACCGACTCACTAGTCATTTGTAAAAGAGTCGCGCTATATACAGTCAAGCCCGAAATTATTCATACTCCTGGCAAATTCTGACTTAAAGTTACTTTTATTCAACCAGCAAGTTTTTTTTTTTTTTGATTAGAAATGACACAGACATCTCCCATATTTTATTTACATTTGAACAAAAAGTGTCATGTCCAAAATTATTCATACCCTTCTCAATAATCAATAGAAAAGCCTTTAATGGCTATTACAGCAATCAAATGCTTCCTATAATTGCTGACCAGCTTTTTGTATGTCTCCACTGGTATTTTTGCCTATTCATCTTTAGCGATGAGCTCCAACTCTTTCAGGTTTGAGGGTCCACCTTGATATTTAGCTCCTTCCACAGATTCTCAATTGGATTTAAGTCAGGACTCTGGCTGGACCACTGCAAAACGTTAATGTTTTTGTCTGCTAACCATTTCTTCACCACTTTTTCTGTGTGTTTTGGGTTGTTGTCATGCTGAAATGTCCACTGGTGCCCAAGGCCACGTTTCTCTGCAGACTGCCTGATGTTGTTGTTGAGAATTTTGATGTATTGCTCCTTTTTCATGGTGCCGTTTACTGTGATTAGGTTCCCTGGTCCACCGGCTGAAAAACACCAACCAAAACATTAGGTTCCCACCACCATGTTTGACAGTGGGGATGGTGTTCTTAGGGTTGAAGTCTTCTCCTTTTTTACGCCAAATGAAGGCTACATCATTGTGGCCAAAACAATTAAATTTTTGTTTCATCTGACCATAAAACAGAAGACCAGAAGTCTTCTTCTTTGTCCAGATGAGCATCTGCAAAGGCCAAGCGGGCTTTTGTGTGCCTTATCTGGAGAAGCAGTGTCCTCCTTGGTCTGCGTCCGTGGAGCCCAGCGGTGTGCAGTGTCCGTTGGACTGTCTGCCTTGAGATGTTGCCACCAGCAGAGCCCAGATTCATCAGGATGGCCTTGGTGGTGATTCTTTTTTACCTCTCTCACTATCCTCCTGGCCAGCACAGGTGTCACTTTTGGCTTCCGACCACGTCCTCTGAGATTTTTCACAGTGCAGAACCTCTTGTATTTTTTAATAATACTTTGCACTGTAGCCACTGGAACTTCAAAACATTTAGATATGGTCTTATAGCCCTTTCCTGACTTGTGAGCAGCCATAATGCGCAGCCGCAGGTCCTCATTGAGCTCCTTTGTCTTAGACACGACTGTCCACAAACCAACAGCAGAGAGCTTCTGTTTTTCACCTGTTGAGTTGATTAAAACAGCTGTTCCCAATGAATCAGGGTAATTAGGATGCTTTAGAACAGCTTGGACTATAATAAGTAGACTCTCGGTTCCCATCATATCAGCTGTCGATCCCTCATCCTTTCTTTCTTTCTTCAGTGTATATCAGAGAATAGGACACTTTATGGTTGTAAAACATTGACCAAATACTTTTAAGTGCCATTTAGCAAACATAGTATAAACACTGAGGAGTATACCTTTAAAAATAAAGGTGCTTCACGATTCCATAGAAGAGCCTTTTTTGTTTAATTGGTTCCATAAAGAACCTTTAACATCTAAAGAAACTTTCTGTTTCACGAAAGGTTCTTTGTGTCATAAAAGGTTCTACAGATTATAAAAAAGACAAGAAAGACATGGTTCTTTAAAAAAAAACCTTTCACTGAATGGTTCTTTGTAGAACTAAAAATGGTTCTTCTACGGCATTGCTGAGAAGAACCTTTTAAAGCACCTTTATTTTTCAAGAGTGTACATGCTCTCAATAACTTTTGAAATGTTTACAAACAATGGTTACATTTTGTACTGCCACTTCCTCTTGTCTCGTGCTGCCACGCGAGTGTTTTGTGATACAAGACAATAATCCCACACTCTCATTGGTCAAGACTGGACTTCATTATAAGACCCCTACTTATCTAGCCCAAGCCATTTGATCTGACCACACAGAGACAAGACATCCTGCTCATTGCATGCCTGAAATCAAAATATATTTATTGAAAAGTTATGTATTTGCAGATCTGATGAATAAATGCCAATGCAACAAAATGTGGCAGCTTTTATGACAATGCACCGTTTAGCAATGGATCAAAACACTTGCAATATCAAAATGTTTAAGTACTATAAAGACAGACAGCTTTTCTTGTGCCCTGACATGTGCTGTATTTCCTCCTGCTTTCCAAGTGAAAGCTATGATTTAATCCAGCTTAAAAACAGATGAATTTTATTCATTCCCAGAAGGCCAGATTAAATTTGGAGGGTGATGAACACTACGATAAAATGTTCAAATGTTTGGAGTATAACAGAGTATAAGATTTTGTGTATAAGAGCAAAACAGATACATAGATTGAACTAGTTAAAAAATGCTATCCATCCACTGACAATTGTCCTTTGCCCAAAAATTAAAAACAGTAGAAAAGAGATTACTGAGCGAATACATTCACTGAGTATCCCGTCTCGACCTGGCCATCCTGATCTGACAACCCCAGATGGGCATTATATAACTTTAGACTTGTACTGTGACAAAATAAGCTAAAACAAACCTAGCAAATGCATGCAGTTAGGTCTGTAGGGACTGTTATGACATTAGATCATGATATTCATCCATTCACGTCGTGAATATAAAAATATAAAAGTGGTATGCATACATATATCCTGAAACATTATTAAAGTAGATGACACGAAATTAGGAAAAATTAGTACTAGTACTACTAATATATATTAAAAAGTCATTACATTTGCATTTTAAATTTCATTTAAAACATCATAATAAAATTATTATTGATAATAACAATAATAATATATTGCATTTAAAATAAGCTCTAACATCTGAAAGCTAAACTGAAATCAACAATTAAGTGTTTATACAATCTTCCCACTAAATTAATTTGTGACATCCTCTCCATCAGGTGATATATCCATATATGGCCGAAAGTGCACATGGTGTGGGCGGGTCTTTAGTGATGTCACTGGGAGGAGGCGGTACCTAACGGAGGGCAAGTCTGAAGGGCACGTTCACTTAAGCATGTCACCTGTAGTCTCTGGGCAATGGCAGTCACCTTTAACCTTGTATCAACATAGTTCATTTAGATATATTTCTGCATTTTAATTTTATAAATGCATTAGTTTTATTATAGTTTCTTATATTCTGCATACGTGTATATCCCACACAACTGTCGTTGTTTAATTGTTTAATAATTTTTATTTTGCAGCATTTCAATAAGCTGACCTTTCTTAGGCATAGTATACAAAAGAAATCCACAAATATAAGAGCAAAAAAAAAATTAAAATGTATATTAAAATAAGTCTAAGTGGTGTGCAGGATATATACGAATGCTATACATATATATTTATTCACACATATATATGTTTATTCACACACGTTGAATATATAGAATTTATATATATAGCTATTTAATTTTAGAGCTGTCATTTTATAACTGTAATCATAAACTGTAGGACAGACAGGACCAAAAATGTCAATGGCTAAAAATCAATAAACAATCTGTTGTACAATGCAAGGCAACATGTCATGAAGCTTTTCCATCAGCTTTATAGATCTGCAAAATAGCGTGAAACAGTCACTTTCAAACTAGAATTCTAATCTCTGCTCATGGTTTCCATTTTACTGTTGTGATCCAATACTGTGTAGTCGAATATTTTACTGCGGACATTTAAAGTTGAACGTGAAGCATTCACATCACTAAATGCAGGCATGATTTAAAAACAATGGCTTTGAAGGCAGTTTTAAGATGTTAAAATGAAAATAACTTACCAGAATTATTTTTCCTTTCTGTGTTATGGTGTTTGATACGAATGTTAAAAATCCAAAGGAAAATCCTGGCAGAGTTTCAGAAGGCAATCCCTACATGTCACCTTAACAGGAGGCTGTTGGGCAGACCAGAGGATTATGGGTCGACCTCATGATCAGTGCCTCCGGCTCATCCAGATGGATTCTCCCTACACTTGATGCTGCCAGAACAAATGGTAGAGTCCAGTTTAAAGAACACATGAATAGACCAAACCAGATGCTATTGCATGTTTTGGGGGTGGAGAATACTGTTACAATCATGTATGTTAATGATTTTACCTCACATGCTTGTTATTGAATTAAAAGTTTGGAACATGTTTGGTTTATTAATTTAGATTAAACCACGGATTATATCCTTTGAATAGCCAAATGTGTTTCTTTTAGCTGTCATGGCCTGCAATGTTTGCTTGTGTCAAAGTACAATATCTTTCAAAACTTTTTTTATTAACATACAGAAATTTGCTGACATCAGAGACACAGTATGGCCTAAAATGCCCATTTCCGGTTATGTTCAGAGCTGGTTTGTACGGCCTGCTCCGGGACAGTATTATAGAGGGTAGATGTCTTGCACACAGTAAAGCTGCCTAATCCCACAGCCAGTAATTCTGTTGCAAAGAGGATTAGCTCCACCCCAACAGAACCATTGGTTATTTTTAGATCACATATTCCCTGTGTTTTCTCCGCTTGCTCCGCCTCTTTACTTTCCCCTCCCACCAATTCATCTAAACTTACTAAGTGGGCAGTTGATCTACTGTAAGACCAGCTTCACCTGCACAAATCCTTGTTTTAACACAGTTGTTCTTAAATGGCAGTCTCAGATGGCAGACTACTTAATACAACACATTTAATGTCCTGTCGCGACCAGTTAATCCATCATTTTGTAAAAACTGCTGTTTGTTTTTATATTATTGAACTTTTTAGTTAGTGAACCTGCAGGAGAATAACTTTTATTATTTATTTTAGTTTATTTATTTATTAAAAAAATAAAATAATTTAATTTATTTTATTTTTTATAATTCATTTAATTTTGGAATTGCAGGTATTAAAGGTCCGCTAATAATCCCTAATTTATTTTATTTTATTTTACTTTATTCGATTAATTTTTGAATTGCAGGAATTAAAGGTTCCACTAATAACTCCTAATTTTATTTTATTTTATTTTATTTTTTATTATTTTTTTTTATATATATATATTTTTTATATTATTCATTTAATTTTTGAATTGCATGTATTAAAGTTTCCACTAATAATCCCTAATTAATTTTATTTTATTTTATATGATTCATTAAATTTTTTTAATTGCAGGTATTAAAGGTTCCACTAATAATCACTAATTTAATTTAATTTAATTTTTATTAATTTAATGTTTGAATTGCAGGTATTAAAAGTTCCACTAATAATTCAATTTAATGTAATGTAATTTAATTTATTTTTTATTATTCATTTAATTTTTGAATTGCAGGTATTAAAAGTTCCACTAATCATCCCTAAATAATTTAATTTAATTTTTTTTTTCATTTAATTTTTGAATTGCAGGTATTAAAAAGTTCCACTAATAATCCTTAATTAATTAATTTTAATTTAATTTAATTTTTTTTATTATTAATTTCATTTTTGAATAGCAGGTATTAAATGTTCCACTAATAATCCCTAATTAATTTAATTAATTAATTTTATTTTATTATTTTATTTTATTCATTTAAATTTTGAATAGCAGGTATTAAAGGTTCAACTAATAATCCCTAATTTCATTTAATTTAATTTATTTTATTATTATTATTCATTTAATTTTTGAATTGCAGGAATTCAAAGTTCCACTAATAATCCCTAATTAATTTTATTTTATGTGATTCATTAAATTTTTTAATTGCAGGTATTAAAGGTTCCACTAATAATCACTAATTTAATTTAATTTAATTTTTATTAATTTAATGTTTGAATTGCCGGTATTAAAAGTTCCACTAATAATTCAATTTAATGTAATGTAATTTAATTTATTTTTTATTATTCATTTAATTTTTGAATTGCGGGTATTAAAAGTTCCACTAATCATCCCTAAATAATTTAATTTAATTTAATTTTTTTTGTCATTTAATTTTTGAATTGCAGGAATTCAAAGTTCCACTAATAATCCCTAATTAATTTAATTCTATTTTATTTTAAAAATTAATTAAATCTTTTATTATTCATTTCATTTTTGAATCACACTAACAATCTCTATTATTTAAATTTAATATTTAATTAAAATTTTTTATTTTTGAATCTCAAGTATTAAGGTTTCTCTAATGCCCTGAGGATTGCGTGCCCAAATGTATTTTATTATTTTATTATTATGATTATTATTATTATTATTATTGAATGTCATTATTAACATCAAATATATTTATATTAATAATGGCATTTTCTAAATTAGCTGTAAATTATAATGACTGTTTGTGTTGTGTCATACTCGGGCAGTCTTACTCTGTGGATCTTGTTTTCCAGGTCTGCGAGGTCTGCAAGTGTAATCCTTAAATTTTAAGAGAACGGACGTGGGAATGAAAGACGGTAAACGTCACAACCAAACTGACCCAATCAAAACCGTCAGAACTGATTGGAGCGTGACCGCGGTTCCAGTCACCTGACTGACAGAGATGCGAGCCTCAATGCGTGACCAACCCAAGTGTTTGATTTCTTTGGATAGTTCTTGCTTAATGATAAATAATCTCAGTTATGTAAGTTTCCACTGACTGACATTTTTATTGTGTATCTGGCCTTCAGAGTAATAAAGTTTTTTTTTTTAATCTTGACTTTATCCCCAAATAGACAAATAGTGGAAGGCGCCATCTAGTGTTTCTTTGTGGACCGAAAACAGCAAGTAACTCTTAAAAACACAAGTTCTTTATTAGCATCAATGATTCCATGAAGAACCTTGAACATCCTTGGAACCTTTCAAATGCAGAAAAGGTTCTTTAGATTTTTAAAATGTTCTTCAAAATGGTTCTTTTAAGAACTGTTCACTGAAAGGTTCTTTGGGGAACCAAATATGGTTCTTCTATTTATGGCATCACCACAAAAACACCCTTTTGGAACCTTCATGTTTAAGAGTGAATGAAATATTAGCTTACTATTCATTAAATATATTGTTCTAACACTAGAACTCTTCATTTTAATTTTGTTCTATCTACTTACTACTAAAAAATACAACCCTCTAACATTAGCATTCTCTATTTGTTTTCTGTTTTATCTACCCGTTTTCTTTTTAATTATAATGAAAAATATAAATAACTTTAACTGCTTACTCTCTATTCTATTTTTATTCTGTCTACTTGTTTTCTTTTTGTTTAATAAAAAACTTTTTTCTTTTTAATTATGAAAAAAACACATGACCTTCTAACACTTAATCTCTTTTTTAACTGTTTTATTATTTTTATTTATTAAAAAATATATAATAAAAAATAATCTTCTATTGCTCTCATTTCTAAAGTCGATTTGGATAAAAGTGTCTCCTAAATGATTAAATGCAAAGGTATACAGTGTATAGGCCTATATAATGCATGTACTATAATTGAAAATTCTATATATATAAGTCTTTAAAAAGTCTTTTAAGTCTTACTTCTGTTTGAACTTCACTGCTGTTTCAAAAGTTTTTTTTGAAAGAAATTAAAACTTTTATTCAGAAAGGATGCATTCAGCTGATCAAAAGTAAAGATATTTATTTATATGATTTATATTTTGTCGAAAATAAATGCTGTTCTTTTGAAATTCTGTTAATCACATAAAATATCCTGCAAAAAGGTATCAGTTTACACAAAATATTAAGCAGCACAACTGTCTTCATAATTGATAATAACACAAATAAGTTTAAGTTTATTTTTCAGTAAGAAATTCAGCTGAAAAGTAATTCTACTCGGCTGTTTTCAACATAATAATAAGACTATATGTTTTTTGAGCTGCAAATCTGAATATTATAATAATTTCTGAAGGATCATGCACTGAAGACTGCAGTAAAGATGCTAAAAATTCAGCTTTGAAATCACAGGAATAAATTACATTTTAAAATATATTTAGAAAAGTTATTTTAAATAGTAAAAATATTTCAAGATTTTACTGTTTTTGGTGTACTTTGGATCAAATAAATGCAGGCTTGGTGAGCAGAAGAAAATTCCTTAAAAAATAACTCCAAAATTTTAACAGTTGTGTATTTTGAATAAATAAATAAATTAAATTAATAATAATAAAAAATAATTCTGAGGGTGCAAAAAAAACGAAATATTGAGAAAATCGCCTTTAAAGTTGTCCAAATGAAGCTATTAGCAATGCATATTACTAATCAAATCTAATTGTTATATTTTGACTTAAAGGAACCCATACAATGTATTTTTGGCCTTAGCTACAAATAAAACCATGCTACTTAAGACTGGTTTTGTGGTCCAGGGTCACAAATAAGTAATAAAATAAGTTCAATATCCTTACAGTGTCATAATAATATTAGTAGTGAATGAAGCAAACACATGGCACTGTTTCCTGAAAATGATATTCTACGGCTTACATTAAAGGAACACTCCACTTTTTTTGGAAATAGGCTCATTCTCCAACTCCCCCCGAGTTAATAAGTTGATTTTTACCGTTTTGAAATCCATTCAGCTGTTCTCCTGTTCTGGCGATATCACTTTTAGCATAGCTTAGCATAAATCATTGAATCCTATTAGACCAATAGCATCGCGTTAAAAAATGTCCAACGAGTTTCCATATTTGTTGTATTTAAAACTTGACTCTTCTGTAGTTATATCGTGTACTAAGACCGGTGGAAATGCAAAGCTGCGAGTTTCTAGGCTGATAAGATTAGGAACTACACTTCCATTCCGGCGTAATAGTCAAGGAAGTTTGCTGCCGTAATATGGCCGAAGCAGGCGGAGTATTATCAGAAATGAGTTCCCAGCTAGTTTAGCATTTGCACATGTGCTGCATGGTATTACTGCTCCTGCTTCAGCCATATTACGGCAGCAAACTTCCTTGACTATTACGCCGGAATGGGAGTGTAGTTCCTAATCTTATCAGCCTAGAAAATTGAAGCTTTGCATTTCCACCGGTCTTAGTACACGATATAACTACAGAAGAGTCAAGTTTTAAATAGGACAAATATCGAAACTCGTTGGTCATTTTTGAACGTGATGCTATTGGTCTAATAGGATTCAATGATCTATGCTAAGCTATGCTAAAAGTGATATCACCAGAACAGGAGAACGGCTGAATGGATTTCAAAATGGTAAAACTCAACTTATTAACTCGGGGGGAGTTGGAGAATGAGCCTATTTCCAAAAAAAGTGGAGTGTTCCTTTAAATCTGTTTAGTTGTTTAATAGTATTAAGCTTTTATTATTTAAGCACACAGTTCTTTGAAATCTTCAATAGCAGCAACACAGTCCATATTTCAATGCATAATGAAGTGGAAGACAAGACACAACAACATCATTGACCACCATAAAACCTCCCCAACTCTGCATGAATCAACTTTGACATAGCTGGCCCGAGTCTGACAGCCCACCCTGCCGCCGTTACTTTCCTCCTCCGGCAAGTCCTTCAATGTACAAAACAGCTTTTGTGACGGGACAAAGCTGGCAATGTACTTCATTGTGTCAAGCTTGTTTCCCATCTCTCTTCATTGGTGGCAGACTGGGAGCTGACGGGAAATTGAAATTCGCTTCACGCTTCTCCCTACTCTGACTACGGCGATTGCGGTGAAGTGCAGCTCAGCGTGACACAGAGAGAAGAGTCTTTTCTTTCACTGTTTCCTTATTTATCTAACACCAGAACTCTGCTGGGGGGAGAGAAGGCTTGTCCGGGGATTTCTAAACACACTGGTGACAGTTCATTGAGGATCATGAAGCTCATTATTCAGAGACCCCTGAACTTCCATTCACAATGCACAGAAGCAGCGGCTCACTGTATATATGCAAATAGTGTGTTTTGGAAATATTATTTGTTCTTAAAGTGTTAAAAGTGTCAGATGTAAGCACTTTTTTACTGTTTCACACTAAACTTTACATGTAGACTCTCATTGTTCCAGGGTAAGATGTCTTGGATATGTTTTGATAAACTTTTTAAAGACCTCAAAAAAAAAAAAAAAAAAATTAATTAAAGGGCAGCTGTATATTTGGATGTGTGAAAATTAATTTAGTCATTGTGTTATAATTTGTAATATTAAATAAGTAATTGTTTACAAAATAAAATAAAGTACTTAGCTTTTATTGGCATTTTACTAAAATTCTTCAAATATGGAAATATTTATTTGTAAATTATTTTAAAAAGTTTTTTTTGTTTAAAAAATTACAAAGTACATGACATTAATTCTTATCTAATAGAAAAAATCCAATAAGACACCAAAAAATGAGATAAAATAAAATAAAAGCGGCTGTATATTTGGATGTGTGAAAATTAATTTATATTGTGTGAGAAACAATATTACATGTAATATGATTAACTAAGTAATTGTTTTCAAAATAAATATAAAGTATTTAGCTTTTATTGGCATTTTACTAAAATTGTTCAAATATGAAAATATTTATTTTTAAATTATTTTAGCAAGTTTTTTTTTAATGTTTAAAAATGTACAAAGTACATGAGATTAACTTTTATTTTTCACAGGAAAAAATCCAATAAGACACCAAAAAATGAAAAAATAAATAAATAAATAAAAGCAGCTGTATATTTGGATGTGTGAAAATTAATTTATATTGTGGAAGAAAAATATTAAATGTAATATTATTAAAAATTGTTTTCAAAATAAATATAAAGTATTTAGCTTTTATTGGCATTTTACTAAAATTGTTCAAATATGAAAATATTTATTTTTAAATTATTTTAGCAAGTTTTTTTTTAATGTTTAAAAATGTACAAAGTACATGAGATTAACTTTTATTTTTCACAGGAAAAAATCCAATAAGACACCAAAAAATGAAAAATAAAATAAAATAAATAAATAAATAAATAAATAAACAAAAGCAGCTGTATATTTGGATGTGTGAAAATTTATTTATATTGTGTAAGAAAAATATTAAATGTAATATTATTAACAATTGTTTTTAAAATAAATATAATGTATTTAGCTTTTATTGGCATGTTACTAAAATTGTTCAAATATGGAAATATATCTCTATTTTTTATTATTTTAAAAGTAGAAAAAAATGTTTAAAAATTTACAAAGTACAAAGTTACAAAGTTACAAAGTACATGAGATTAACTTTTTAACAGAAAATCCAACATGACCCCAAGAAATAAAATAAAATAAAAATGCAGCTGTATGTTTGGATGTGTGAAAATTAATTTATACTGTATGAGGAAAAATATTAAATATAACATTATTAACTATGTAATTGTTTTCAAAATAAAAATAAATTTAGCTTTTTTTTGCCATGTTACTGAAATTGTTTAAATATGGAAAATATTTATTTAAATTATTTTAAAAAATTAGAATTTTTTTTTAAAAAGTACATTAGATTAACTCTTATTTTTTCACAGAAAAATAATAGCAATAATATATTCCTGACCAGTCTTTAGAAAGGAGAATAAATCAATTACATTCAGTGAATGTAAACATAAAAAAATTATTTAAATACATTTATTTTATTAATTTCTTAAGTGCACAATCTGCACATTTTAAATTTGACAGCCCTAAAACACATTTTAATAGAAATAAATAATAATAATAATAATAATAATAATAATAATAATAATAATAAAATAAAATGTATATTAAAAATATTTTATTCTGTGATTGTTTTTAAAATAAATATAAAGTATTTCGCTTTCATCACAATTTTACTAAAATTGTGCAAATATGGAAATATTACATTTTTATGTATTAATATTAAATATATTAAAACATAATTAAAAAAAGTACATGAAACTTTTATTTTTCTAATTTTTTTAAAATATCTTTTTTATACGAAAAGTAGAAAAAATTTGAAAAATATTTTAAAAAGAACCAATAAAAAAATCAAATAATAGTAATTTATGCACTGATTTCTGGCCAGTCTTTAGAAAGGAACATAAAATAATTGCTATAATAATTACAATCAGTGTATTTCATTAATACTTAAGTGCACACTTTAACTTTGACAGCCCTAAAAATACATTAATAAAATAAAATAAAATAAAATAAAATAAAATAAATAAATCAATAATAATACAATAAAATAAAATATATATTTTTAGGACCAAGTTTGAGCACCCCTGTGCTGGGCAACTTTGTGTCACGGTGCATGGATCGGCTGCATTCTCAGGTCTTGTGATTTGGTGTCTTTCATGTGGTTTGTCATGCTCATTGGATTCAGCTGCTAATCAGTCCCCGCACCAGGTGTCACACATTACCATCAGCTACATATACTCACCTCATTCTCTCCTTCCCTGTCTGATAGTTGATCTGGATGTCGGACTGTCGTGTTGGTTTGTCTTGGTCTTGTTCATGTTGGATTGTCTATTTCGCCGTTGATCGTCACTGGATTTGTATTCATCACGGGAGATTCCTACAACCGCTGCCAATCCCTTCGAGACCCTGGTCCCATATTGCGCTAGATTTTGTTACCGCCCTCCCACCCTCTCAGGGTAACACGGTAGTTTTGACCGTGGTGGACCGGTTCTCGAAGGCGGTTCATTTCATCCCCTTGCCCAAATTACCTTCAGCCAAGGAGACAGCGGTAGCAGTCATTGATCACGTCTTTCGGTTACATGGCCTCCCGACAGATGTGGTCTCTGACAGAGGACCCCAGTTTGTGTCCAAATTTTGGCGAGAGTTTTGTAAACTTCTGGGGGCCACTGTTAGTCTCTCTTCGGGGTTCCATCCTCAAAGCAATGGGCAAACTGAGAGAGCCAACCAAGATTTGGAGAGAACACTACGATGTATGGTCGCTCGAAATCCTTCCTCCTGGTGTCAGCAGCTGTCGATGGTGGAGTACGCACACAATGCCTTACCAGTGTCTGCCACGGGCCTTTCGCCATTTGAATGTAGTGTAGGGTACCAGCCACCAATTTTTCCCAGTCTGGAATCCGAAGTCGCGGTCTCCTCCGCTCACGCCTTCGTCCAGAGGTGCCGTCGCACATGGTCCAGAGCCCGTGAGACTCTGGTCCAGGTGGGAGCGCGCACCAAGGCCAAAGCCGATCGCCACCGGTCGAGGCCTCCCGTATACGTCGTCGGTTCCAAAGTGTGGCTTTCTACCAAGAACATTCCTCTCCGATCCGTTTCGAATAAACTTGCTCCCAAATTTATTGGCCCGTTTTCTGTCACCAAAATCATTAGTCCGGTGGCAGTCCGCCTCAACCTCCCTCCAGCGTACAGGAGGATTCATCCCGTGTTCCATGTATCTAAAATTAAACCCGTATTTTTTGCTCGCATAAATCCGCCTGCCCCGGTTCCCCCACCGCCGCGGCTCGTAGACGGGGAACCAACCTATTCGGTCAACCGTATTCTGGACTCTAGGCGGAGGGGACGCGGATTCCAGTACTTGGTGGACTGGGAAGGTTACGGTCCGGAGGAGAGAAGTTGGGTACCTGCTAGAGACATACTGGATCACTCACTTATTGATGAATTCAATCAACAGGTACAGGAGGCTGGGAACGTCAGGGGACGTTCCTAGGAGAGGGGGTACTGTCACGGTGCATGGATCGGCTGCATTCTCAGGTCTTGTGATTTGGTGTCTTTCATGTGGTTTGTCATGCTCATTGGATTCAGCTGCTAATCAGTCCCCGCACCAGGTGTCACACATTACCATCAGCTACATATACTCACCTCATTCTCTCCTTCCCTGTCTGATAGTTGATCTGGATGTCGGACTGTCGTGTTGGTTTGTCTTGGTCTTGTTCATGTTGGATTGTCTATTTCGCCGTTGATCGTCACTGGATTTGTATTCATCACGGGAGATTCACGCCACGTCATCACCAAGCCATCAAGCCACTGCGCCACCCAGCCGAGAGATAACATCATCACCCACGGAGTTCATCATTGTCTTCACGGAGTTTGTGTTCACCATATTTGTCGTTAATAAATATATGTGTTCACACTGCTTTTGCTTCCTATCTCATTCATTATCATCACACTTTGTTCATATTAATAGAATGAATATATATTTAAAAGCATATTATTTTTATGATCAACTGTTCCCTTTTATGGCTTAAAATGTTGCTTACCGTCCTCATTTTGCCCAAAAAATGCTCTCATGTCTACAGTCGTGGCCAAAAGTTTTAAGAATTACATAAATATTGGAAATTAGAAAAGTTGCTGCTTAAGTTTTTATAATAGCAATTTGCATATACTCCAGAATGTTATGAAGAGTGATCGGATGAATTGCATAGTCCTTCTTTGCCATGAAAATTAACTTAATCCCGAAAAAAACTTTCCACTGCATTGTTAAGAAGGCTTCAGGGCGTCGAAGAAAGTCCAGCAAGCGCCAGGATCGTCTCCTAAAGAGGATTCAGCTGCGGGATCGGAGTGCCACTAGTGCAGAGCTTGCTCAGGAATGGCAGCAGGCAGGTGTGAGCGCATCTGCATCACAGTGAGGCCAAGACTTTTAGAAGATGGCCTGGTGTCAAGAAGGGCAGCAAAGAAGCCACTTCTCTCCAAAAAAAACATCAGGGACAGATTGATCTTCTGCAAAAAGTATGGAGAATGGACTGCTGAGGACTGGGGCAAAGTCATATTCTCCGATGAAGCCTCTTTCCGATTGTTGGGGGCATCTGGAAAAAGGCTTGTCCGGAGAAGAAAAGGTGAGCGCTACCATCAGTCCTGTGTCATGCCAACAGTAAAGCATCCTGAGACCATTCATGTGTGAGGTTGCTTCTCATCCAAGGGAGTGGGCTCACTCACAATTTTGCCCAAACACAGCCATGAATAAAGAATGGTACCAAAACACCCTCCAACAGCAACTTCTTCCAACAATCCAACAACAGTTTGGTGAAGAACAATGCATTTTCCAGCACGATGGAGCACCGTGCCATAAGGCAAAAGTGATAACTAAGTGGCTCGGGGACCAAAACGTTGACATTTTGGGTCCATGGCCTGGAAACTCCCCAGATCTTAAAACTTGTGGTCAATCCTCAAGAGGCGGGTGGACAAACAAAAACCCACTAATTCTGACAAACTCCAAGAAGTGATTATGAAAGAATGGGTTGCTATCAGTCAGGATTTGGCCCAGAAGTTGATTGAGAGCATGCCCAGTCGAATTGCAGAGGTCCTGAAAAAGAAGGGCCAACACTGCAAATACTGACTCTTTGCATAAATGTCATGTAATTGTGGATAAAAGCCTTTGAAACGTATGAAGTGCTTGTAATTATATTTCAGTACATCACAGAAACAACTGAAACAAAGATCTAAAAGCAGTTGAGCAGCAAACTTTGTGAAAACTAATATTTGTGTCATTCTCAAAACTTTTGGCCACGACTGTAGACATCATGGGTTTTTGCAATGCAGTCTATTTACTTATCGCCAGAGGGCGCCACAACAAACTATAAAACACCTGCTGATGACAAATCTTATTGAAAATATTCAACTGTTAACATTCTCAAAGAAAGAAGGTACATTAATAATCAATAAAATGTTGTTAATTTACCAGTTTTAGAAACCAAACTCAAATGTCTTTAGTAGAGACGCACATAATGTTATATATAAAAAATAATGTTTATTCACATTATTTATTCACAAGCGAAATAATAAGATGGGCGTGGCTTAGACGGCACTGAGGTTGTCTGTGATTAGTCAAGGTACGCTGGATCTAAATAATTATTTTGTATATTTGACTATTACTGGGTATTTTCAATTCAGCGTAGAGCAATTGTTATTTAGAGACATTATTCAGGTATAAATTATTATTCAAAACGATGCTGACGCAGCCAATGTCACCTGATACCTGATACTTTTCTCATCGCTGATTAGGATGGACCAATCACAATCGTTTGTGATTACAGAATATACTATTTTGTGTCATAATTTTATAGAGATTACTAGAGCGAATTTTTGTTTTATTATCAAGCTCTATTTCTTATAAATAATACATATAAACGATTACGCTTTTTAGCGTACAGACGTTTGTAATAAGGAAATAAACGAGCTTAGATTTCACTGCGTCTCAATGGTGGATTCGGATTTCTGGGCCACCGCTTGGAAGACGCAAAAAAACTGATAGGAAAGTTTTTTGCTCATCAACATTTGCCTCCCGCTTATTAAAGATCACGGTTAATATGTTTCCTCAAAGAGTATCATGAAACGTGGATTTCATCTGACCGGTTTGCAGTTTATTTGCATCCTCATGCGTCCTATAGGGAAAATACGGCGGTAGACGAAGTTAGTTAAAAGGTAAGTGGTTTATTTCATGCACACTTGGAGAAATATAGAGGCTTGTGAATGCTTGACAGCCTTTGTTTAGTTATACTTTCTGGATACACCCGGCTTGGATGATTATGGACGTACATTTTAGAAAGCAAATATAAAAACAGGTTTTATGTTTCCACACGTTTACTGTTAAGTCAGCTATCAGTTATAAAGAAATTTAATTTGACTATCGATTCATCTCAAAAGTCAACAGGTGCACAGACTCTGGTATTTGTGACCCTGGACCACAAAACCAGTCGCATAGGTATATTTGTAGCATTAGGCAAAAATACAATCGTATGGGTGAAAATTATACATTTTTTTTTTATGCCAAAAAATCATTAGGATATTAAGTAAAGATCATGATCTATTTCGATATTTGGTAAATTTCCTACTGTTAATACACTACCAGTCAAAAGTGTGGACACACTTCCCCATTCTCTTTAATGGGGAAGTGTGTCCAAACTTTTGACTGGTAGTGTATATCAAAATTAATTTTTAATTCCTAATATGCATAAGAACTACTTTAAAGACAATTTTCTCAATATTTAGATATTTTTGCACCCTCAGATTTTAGATTTTCAAATAGTTGTAATTTGGCCAAATATTGTCCTATCCTAACAAACCGTATATCAATTATTTATTCAGCTTTCAGGTGATGTGTAAATATCAAGTTAAAAAAATTAACCCGGGTCACATTTATGACATTTTTTTTTATTGGAGAAATATAATTCAATACAGAACACATGGGGGAATACAAAGGAGAGAGAAGAAGAAATTGACCTAAAACCGTTCTATAATATGAGATGTCTTTATTTAATGACAGTGTTTATAAATGTATTCTTATTTATATCTTTAGGACCTAAAATGTTGGCTTTTAAATCCACAATAAAAGCATTCATTGCAATAAAAAATAGTTTTTAATACTGTTTAAAAACACAGTAATAGAGGGTTTGCACTTAAGTCACGATTTGGTTAGTTATCCGGAGGTGCGGCCATATTGGTGATACTCGGATGTAAACAACAGCATGGATTGCACGGTTAATGTACAACTAAATACTAGTGTTGCTTTCGTCGACGAAAATTATGACTAAATATCATCATCAACGAACCTTTAGCACGTGACGAAAACGAGGCGAGATGAAACGTAAATGCTGGTCATGTGACGATGACTATAATTAAATGTATAATGCAATATCGATGACGAATAAAAACGAGACTAAATGTGGTTTACAAAATAAAATCTATGCTAAAATGTCTCTTTATTTTCGTTGACGAAAACGAGACGAAACGAAATGTTATAACGTTAGATTGATGTGCGCATGTCCAGTAGCCAGAGCTGTATTCCTTCTAGCCTAAACCGTGCAGACGCAGGCGACGTCACTTCCTCAAGCCACACTCGCTGCATTATCTAGAAGACGACTACACACAAAGTTAAGTCTGACACAGATAAAGGGACCGATGGCCGGCCAGCCGGGGTTCGTCTTTGGGAGAAAAAGAAGAAACGATACACACATTTTATTTGCGTTTTTTAGTAGTGATGGGAAAATGAAGCTTTTCGAAGCACAGAGGCTTTCCCCTTTTCTGTATCGTAAAAAGGTACATTACTCGAAGCTTTTCAACCATTTTTAACACGTTGCACACTAATGACATCTTGTGGTCAAAGGTGGAAAAAGTTGCTTTCGCATCTCAGATGTCCAAGCGATTTTTGGACAGCTTCATAAAATAAATCAACTCGTGCTACGAAAACCATATGAAATAAAAACTAGACGAAAATGTAATCAGTTTTCGTCGACTAAAACTAGACGAAAATAGTCATGGATAATTCTGACTAAAATGCTCAGACTTTTAGTTGACTAAAACCTGACTAGACTAAAAAGACTATGAACGTGACTAAAACTAATAAAAACTAAAATGACATCTTCACACAAACTAAAATTAAAACCGGCCGCCAAGAACAACACTACTAAATACGCTGTTTTGTTAATTTTATGCTGTCTAAGCCATGGAAAAAATGTGTGGAAGCTGCTAAATCATATAAAGAAGGACTTCGTAAGCAGGAAAGGGCATAATGTTTTGACAAACTATAGTTAATCGATGGTAAAGATACATACAAGCAGTATTAATTGAGATATTAGCCTAATATTTCACCTACCTGACTGGAAATGATAAAAACAAACATGAATGTTGTCAAGATTCTTGCTCAGTTTGGCCAATCACATCCACAGAAAGGTTTTTGCACTATTCTCCTTGATTTGTTATAACGTTTGGCAGTCTATAGAACTCCAATTGTTTTTCCTGGTCTGACCGATTAGTGCAGCCCAAAACAAGACAATAATTGATCACTTTCAGCAGGAATAAACAAAATATAGGAGTTTCGTTTGGTTCAGTGGCATTGTTTACATTCAGTGCCACCAATATGGCCGGTCGTAAAAACGCATCATTTGTATTGATTAGTTATGTATGCCCAGTGCATGCCCAGTAGCCAGAGCTGTATTCCTTCTAGCCTAAACCGTGCAGACGCAGGCGACGTCACTTCCTCAAGCCACACTCGCTGCATTATCTAGAAGACGACTACACACAAAGTTAAGTCTGACACAGATAAAGGGACCGATGGCCGGCCAGCCGGGGTTCGTCTTTGGGAGAAAAAGAAGAAACGATACACACATTTTATTTGCGTTTTTTAGTAGTGATGGGAAAATGAAGCTTTTCGAAGCACAGAGGCTTTCCCCTTAACTGTATCGTAAAAAGGTACATTACTCGAAGCTTTTCAACCATTTTTAACACGTTGCACACTAATGACATCTTGTGGTCAAAGGTGGAAAAAGTTGCTTTCGCATCTCAGATGTCCAAGCGATTTTTGGACAGTTTCATAAAATAAATCAACTATGAAATAACCATATGAAATAAAAACTAGACGAAAATGTAATCAGTTTTCGTCGACTAAAACTAGACGAAAATAGTCATGGATAATTCTGACTAAAATGCTCAGACTTTTAGTTGACTAAAACCTGACTAGACTAAAAAGAGTATGAACGTGACTAAAACTAATAAAAACTAAAATGACATCTTCACACAAACTAAAATTAAAACCGGCCGCCAAGAACAACACTACTAAATACGCTGTTTTGTTAATTTTATGCTGTCTAAGCCACGGAAAAAATGTGTGGAAGCTGCTAAATCATATAAAGAAGGACTTCGTAAGCAGGAAAGGGCATAATGTTTTGACAAACTATAGTTAATCGATGGTAAAGATACATACAAGCAGTATTAATTAAGATATTAGCCTAATATTTCACCTACCTGACTGGAAATGATAAAAACAAACATGAATGTTGTCAAGATTCTTGCTCAGTTTGGCCAATCACAAACGCCTTTTGTTCCACAGAAAGGTTTTTGCACTATTCTCCTTGATTTGTTATAACGTTTGGCAGTCTATAGAACTCCAATTTGGGGCAGTTTTGGGGCAGTTTTGGGGCAGCCGTGGCCTAATGGTTAGAGAGTCGGACTTGTAACCCAAAGATTGCAGGTTCGAGTCTCAGGTCCAGCAGGGATTGTAGGTGGGGGGAGTGAATGTACAGCACTCTCTTCACCCTCAATACCACGACTGAGGTGAGTCCCTTGAGCAAGGCACCGATCCCCCACTGCTCCGGGTGTGTGTTCACGGTGTGTGTGTGTGTGTTCACTACTGTGTGTGTGCACTTGGATGGGTTAAATGCAGAGCACAAATTCCTTGTATGGGTCACCATACTTGGCCTCACTTCACCTCCTTTTCCTCCAATTGTTTTTCCTGGTCTGACCGATTAGTGCAGCCCAAAACAAGACAATTATTGATCACTTTCAGCAGGAATAAACAAAATATAGGAGTTTCGTTTGGTTCAGTGGCATTGTTTACATTCAGTGCCACCAATATGGCCGGTCGTAAAAACGCATCATTTGTATTGATTAGTTATGTATGCCCAGTGCATGCCCAGTAGCCAGAGCTGTATTCCTTCTAGCCTAAACCGTGCAGACGCAGGCGACGTCACTTCCTCAAGCCACACTCGCTGCATTATCTAGAAGACGACTACACACAAAGTTAAGTCTGACACAGATAAAGGGACCGATGGCCGGCCAGCCGGGGTTCGTCTTTGGGAGAAAAAGAAGAAACGATACACACATTTTATTTGCGTTTTTTAGTAGTGATGGGAAAATGAAGCTTTTCGAAGCAAAGAGGTTTTCCCCCTAACTGTATCGTAAAAAGGTACATTACTCGAAGCTTTTCAACCATTTTTAACACGTTGCACACTAATGACATCTTGTGGTCAAAGGTGGAAAAAGTTGCTTTCGCATCTCAGATGTCCAAGTGATTTTTGGACAGCTTCATAAAATAAATCAACTTGTGCTACGAAAACCATATGAAATAAAAACCAGACGAAAATGTAATCAGTTTTCGTCGACTAAAACTAGACGAAAATAGTCATGGATAATTCTGACTAAAATGCTCAGACTTTTAGTTGACTAAAACCTGACTAGACTAAAAAGAGTATGAACGTGACTAAAACTAATAAAAACTAAAATGACATCTTCACACAAACTAAAATTAAAACCGGCCGCCAAGAACAACACTACTAAATACGCTGTTTTGTTAATTTTATGCTGTCTAAGCCACGGAAAAAATGTGTGGAAGCTGCTAAATCATATAAAGAAGGACTTCGTAAGCAGGAAAGGGCATAATGTTTTGACAAACTATAGTTAATCGATGGTAAAGATACATACAAGCAGTATTAATTAAGATATTAGCCTAATATTTCACCTACCTGACTGGAAATGATAAAAACAAACATGAATGTTGTCAAGATTCTTGCTCAGTTTGGCCAATCACAAACGCCTTTTGTTCCACAGAAAAGGTTTTTGCACTATTCTCCTTGATTTGTTATAACGTTTGGCAGTCTATAGAACTCCAATTTGGGGCAGTTTTGGGGCAGCCGTGGCCTAATGGTTAGAGAGTCGGACTTGTAACCCAAAGGTTGCAGGTTCGAGTCTCAGGTCCAGCAGGGATTGTAGGTGGGGGGAGTGAATGTACAGCACTCTCTTCACCCTCAATACCACGACTGAGGTGAGTCCCTTGAGCAAGGCACCGATCCCCCACTGCTCCGGGTGTGTGTTCACGGTGTGTTCACTACTGTGTGTGTGCACTTGGATGGGTTAAATGCAGAGCACAAATTCCTTGTATGGGTCACCATACTTGGCCTCACTTCACCTCCTTTTCCTCCAATTGTTTTTCCTGGTCTGACCGATTAGTGCAGCCCAAAACAAGACAATTATTGATCACTTTCAGCAGGAATAAACAAAATATAGGAGTTTCGTTTGGTTCAGTGGCATTGTTTACATTCAGTGCCACCAATATGGCCGGTCGTAAAAACGCATCATTTGTATTGATTAGTTATGTTCGTTTTTTGGCTGGGTTTTCACCTTCAGTTTTTACAATGTGACACCAGTAAATGTTGATCCATAAATAGGGTAACCATTCCCTGCGGGAATAAAACAGCAGGAGCAAACAGCAATAGCAGCTGATTTTGAGAGCATCAGGTAGGAGAACATTAACCAGACAGGCATCAGGCAGAACAGCAGCGAGCAGCAGCCGTAGCCTCTGTTACTCAAGTGCTCTTGGAAACAGACACCTGAGCCACGGCCTCCTCGTCCTCCCCCACCCATGACATCACACGGCTCTTATCTGCTGCCAAACACAAAGCCGCATTTAGCTCGCGGTAATCAGCGCTGTGACCTAACCTGCCATGCACAGGAGATGCAAGAAGATTCAGGTGCGCTTTTTGGTACGTTTGATTCACGTAGCATGCTGAAATAATGGATCTATGAGCTCTGCTGGACTCAGCTGGGAGTTCTCAAGATCTGAGGTAAGCTGTCATCCGAGGAGTTTGAAATGTGTGAAATATATGTATTATAAACCTGTGGCATGAGTTTGGAGACAATTAAAGAGCAAATTAAGCAGTGTGATGGGCAACAAACTGTTTTAGAAACAATGGAAATCTTTTGAAGGTGCTTTTCAGTCGTTTGAAGTTGTTACGTCATACGTTCACATGTCACATGAAGTGCAAAGCGGTACCTACAGGAGTGAGCGTAAGTGAACGACAAGCTAAGCTAGTGCATTAGGCATTACTGTTCAGATGTTTGGGGTTCTGTGGTTCCATGAAGAATCTGTGAAAACTTTCTTTGCACAAAAGTTTCCTTATAGTACGAAAAGCTTCTTTAGATTATTAAAATGTCCTTCACACTACGATAAAACATTGTTTTTAGGAACTGTTCACTGGAAGGTTCTTTGCTGAACCCAAAATACTATTCTTAATGTCTGTGATCATGAGTTAAAGTCTGTTAAAGATTGTAGGGCAGCTTCTTGAAAAGCTACATGAATCATCTTATAAAAATCTCTTAAGGCTGGCAAATAGCATTGTTTCTGACTTGAATCATGTGCTGCGTAATGAATTTGTACTTTTATTATCTAACCGGTGCCACAAGGTCCCAAGGTTTAATCATATGAGACTAAAACCCTTTTTTCGTGTGCAATAAGTTGTCCTAGAATTGAATAAGGCATCAAAATGAATCAAAAATTCCACTAATAGAAATCATGTTTTTCTTTCTCTTTGTAGGGTTTATTGCGAAATGTAGCATTTCATTATGTGAATTATTAAATCTGGTGATCTATGTTGTAATAATTGTGAACGAACATGCTGTCAAGCAAGACAAAATGTAAGCAAAAGTATAAATACACTGTTAATTATTTTGGCAAAATAAGAGGGAGCATACAAAATGTATGTTATTTTTTGTTTATTTATTATCGACCTGAATAAGATGCTTCACATAAAAGTCGTTTACAAGAGAAAATTATAGTTGGATTTATAACAATGACCCTTTTCAAAAGTTAACATACACTTGATTCTTAATACTGTGTTGTTATCTAATTGATCTACAGCTGTGTTTTTTTGTTTAGTGATAGTTGTTCATTAGTCACCTGTTTGTCCTGAACAGTTAAACTGTCTGCTGTTCGTCAGAAAAATCCTTCAGGTCCCACATTAATTGGTTTTTCAGCATTATTGTGTATTTTGAACTCTTTCCAACAATGACTATGATTTTGAGATCCATCTTTTCCCACTGAGGACAACTGAGGGACTGAGGGACAGAAGGTTCAAATGCTCACTGATGCTCCAGAAGGAAACACCATGCATTAAGAGCCAGGGGGTTGGAAACTTTTGGAATTTGAAGATCAGGGTAAATATAACTTATTTTGTCTTCTGGGGAACTTTCTGAAGCTTCTGAAGGACAGTACTAAATGAAAAAAAATATGATATTTGGGTAAATAAGAAAAATGTACACTCCATTCTGTTCAAAAGTTTACACCCCCGGCTCTTAAATGCATTGTTTTTCCTTCTGAAGCATCAGTGAGCGTTTGAACCTTCTGTAATAGTTGCATATGAGTCCCTCAGTTGGCATCAGTGTGAAAAGATGGATATGAAAATCATCAGTCATTGCTGAAAAGGGTTCAAATACACAAAGATGCTGGAAAAGCAAAGAATTTGTGGGACCTGAAGGATTTTTCTGAAGAACAGCGGGCAGTTTAACTGTTCAGAACAAACAAGGGACTCATGAACAACTATCACTAAACAATCAAACAAAAAAAAAAAAAAACAGTGGATCATTCAAGTGTATGTTAACTTTTGAACAGGGTCATTGTTATAAATTCAACTATTATTTTCTTATTATTTTTTTAAATAATTTATTTCACATGAAAGACCCTTTATTCAGGTCAGTGCTAAATAAAAAAAAATAGCATGCATTTTGTATGATCGGTCTTATTTTGGTAAAATAATTAAGATTTTGCAGATTCTCCAAGGTGTATGTAAACTTTTGACCTCAACTGTACATACATACATTACGCACACACTTTTATGACTTTTATTGATCAAAAATACAGCAGAATAAAAATTAAGTTGTACAGTATTATTACAACTTAAAATAACTCTTTTCCATTTGAATATATGTGACCCTGGACCACATGAGATATATACATCACATGAAAGCTCAATAAATAAGCTTTCTATTGATGTATAGTTTGTTAGGATAGGACAATATTTGGCCGAGATACATCTATTTGAAAATCTGGAATATAAAGGTTCAAAAAAATCAAAATACTGAGAAAATCACCTTTAAAGTTGTCCAAATTAAGTTCTTAACAATGCATATTACTAATCAAAAATTACATTGTGATAGGTTTACAGTAGGAATTTTACAAAAAAATCTTAATGTAACATGATCTTTACTTAATTTCCTAATGATTTTTGACATAAAAAAAATCAATAATTTTGACCCATACAATGTATTTTTGGCTATTGCTACAAATATACCCCAGCGACTTAAGACTGGTTTTGTGGTCCAGGGTCACATATATTTTTAGCATCATTACTCAAGTCTTTGGTGTCACACGATCCTTCAGAAACCATTTGAATATGCTAATAATTCTAAATAACTAGAGTTTTTTTTTTTTCAAAATCATTTGATGAATAGAAAGTAGAAAAACATATTTTTTAGAAATATATAAATATAACAAATGTCTATCCTGTCACAATTTAATGTGTCCTTGCTGAATAAAAAAGTTTCTTAAAAAAAAAAAAAAAAACTGTGGCTTTTGGATGCAGCGTATGAAGAATGAAAGTGCTGCTTGTCTTGGCAGGTGGAGATGCGATTAAACAGATGGTTCTCAATGGGTATTTTGATAAATATGCTGCTGTTTTCCAGCTGTAACACTTATCTCATAGTCTTGGATACAGCACTGGCCCTCCTCTTTGAAGTGTCAATCATTGTTGCTATGGAATTTTAAACAAACCAACTAGTTAAACATCAAGCTCCACCTACACATGTCTCAGTTGTGACCCTCCCCCAAAAACACACACCTAAACACCCACTCGCTCAAGCTTTACTAATGTGGCTCTCTGGAGAACTACACAGTTACGAATTCGCAACAGCTTTCAGGAACCACTTCAAAACATGCATTGATCAGGTGTGGTCTTTTCAGGTCAGAGTAATAAAACAAGTGTTATGTCTCAAATTACATTTAATAACACTCAGTTTCCACACCCAGAATGATGATTTCTAATTTTGCATTCAACATATTACATGATATACTGTATATGACAAATCATGATACTCATGTCAAAGTTGTTCTTTGTATTTTCCAGTTACGCTATATGTGTTTAAACCAAACATGTTTATACTGATCTTGCCAAGTGTTTTCTCATATGTAAAAACGAAGCAGGCTCAGTATTGTCACGATCAGGTGTCAGTGAGGGACACCGGTGTCAGGTGTCACTATTGAGTGTTGCTGTTCCATGTGCTTGAACACCGTCACACCACAACAAAAACAATGGTGTTTACCATTATAGTACGGTCAAGTTTTTGCTCACACAATTGGCAAGTGACCACATTGGACTTGGTCATATGGTGTAGGCTTCATTGCGTCCTAGTCATTCTGAATAACACCTGAAACCTACAAAAATACTGCCCTGCCCACATTATAAACCTAATTATTTGGCTATTCATACTAGGAGTAATGGCAAACTTAAATTTGGTTTGGATAAATTTAGCATTACATCACTTTCTCACTAATGGATCCTCTGCAATGAATGGGTGCTGTCAGAATGAGTCCAAACAGCTGGGTCATTCCGTGTTGAATTTTTGATTTTGCTTATATTTGTTTCTGAAGAAAGATAGACTTGTATAGTGATGGAAGACAAAATATTAAATGTTCTGGATGAATATTTACTGAGTAATCCACTATTTTGTAGAGGGGGGTCAAAATGGCAATTTTTGACAGATTCAGTGCCAAATTAGAGAAAAAAATTGCTTCAGAAAACTGGCATCATCCTTTACATAGAGATTGGTAGTTCTGTTATTAAATTCTGCTGGCTTTAGAAAACATTGTTGCATTATGTGTCAATGGTGACCATTCAAAAATGGCGAAACAGCACTTTTCAAGTTTTTTCTCTGAAGTTTGCATGCTTGTAACTCACAAAGTATTAAAGATATCTTAATGCCGTTTGAGATATTGGGTCTTAACAAACTTTCCTTTTGACATCTTTATTTTTAGGGCTGTGTATGATTTGGTTCCAGAGATATTGGAATTTTAATATGGCTCCAGGGGTAAATCGTTAAATTGTACACATTTTCAGTGGTCAAAAACCAAATGTGGGTCACTTTGCAAAAATATGATACTACTTTTATAATAATGAGATGTATCTTGTTTCCTTCTGTCAAGACAACTGCATTGAACATGCTTTTTCAAAGTTTGCGTGCCTGTAATTCAAGAAGTATTAAAGATATCTTGATCTGATTTTAGGTTCTTTTCTTTCAGTATCTTTATTTTCAAGGCCCTACATTGTTCAGTGCCAAAGATATGGGGATCTCAATGAGGCTACATATCCAAATTGTTGAATATTACCCATTTTTAGTGGTTGAAAACCAAATGTTGGTCACTTTGTATACAGCCGACTTATTTTATTGAAAGAACAATGTTTGAAGAATAAATAATGTTGAAATTAGACTTGTACCTTGTTTCCCTCTATCAAAACAATCGCACAGAACATACCTGTCTGAGTGCTAAAAATCTACTAAGATGGTCAAGTTGAGGCACATTACCTTGGTCTCTGTAGTCTATTCATAAGATTCTATATTTGAATCAGTTTCAGGTATATTTGGAAGGATAGACTAATAGAACTAATCACTGTGCAAAAATAACATTATGATGCTGCCATCTTTCTGAAGCGATTGTTATCCCCCTGTAATTTGGCTCTGAATCTTAGGTAAAAGGTGCCCTTTTGACTCCCCTAGTGGATTACACTTTAAATATTCATCCAGAACATTTAATATTTTGACATTCATCACTCTACACATTTATCTTTCTTCAGAACAAATATGTGACCCTGGACCACAAAACCAGTCTTAAGTCGCTGGGGTATATTTGTAGCAATAGCCAAAAATACATTGTATGGGTCAAAATTATAGATTTTTCTTTTATGTCAAAAATCATTAGGAAATTAAGTAAAGATCATGTTACATTAAGATTTTTTGTAAAATTCCTACTGTAAACCTATCAAAATGTAATTTTAGATTAGTAATATGCATTGTTAAGAACTTAATTTGGACAACTTTAAAGGTGATTTTCTCAGTATTTTGATTTTTTTGCACCCTTAGATTCCAGATTTTCAAATAGATGTATCTCGGCCAAATATTGTCCTATCCTAACAAACTGGTTTTGTGGTCCAGGGTCACATATTAGAAAAATTAAAAATTAAGGCTGGGGAAGTTTCTGAAATTTGGTTGATTTGACACAGACTGACCCAGTTGATAAAAACACCACAATATTCCATAAGTAATACACACCACTACAGTTCATCAGTTAAAACGCTCACTGATGATTCAGAAGGAAAAATTATGCATTAAGAGCCAGGGGTGAAAACTTTTGAACAGAATGGAGACATTTTTCTTATTTTGCCTAAATCTCATATTTTTTTTCATTTAGTACTGCCCTTCAGAAGCTACAGAAGATAGTTGCATGTTTCCCAGAAGTTAACATTTACCCTGATCTTCAAATTCCAAAAGTCCCCCCCCCCCCCCCCCCCCGGCTCATAATGCATGGTTTTTCTTTCTGAAGCATCAGTGAGTGCGTTTACATGGACCCTCTTAATGCGATTATAATGAGATTTTGGCAATATTGCGATTAAACCTTTCCCTATGTAAACGCAATACTTCGATTATAATAATAAGATTAAGCTCATAATCGCAACAAGCATAATCGTATTAACATAGGTGGCGCACGCCGATTTTAATCGAAGAATACCGGCATGTAAACACCTTAATCGCAGTATTGCCGCTTTCACCAGAGTGCGCATGCGCTCGTGACTTACACGAATGACGCACTTGCAGACAGGGAGTGCTCTACAAAGGGGCTAGGGGGCTATAGCCCCGTTAGAATTTTTAATATCTCGGTTTAGCCCCCCAACCAGCTGAGATAGAGGAGTGCTGCTGTCCCGTGCTGTTTGTCACAGTATTCTTACACACGCGTCATGTGAGCGCAGTTTCGTGCATTAGGCTACATTTAATTTACATCATCACTAAGATTGAGACGTGCCATTCATTTAATTTTTAATATAAGTGTAAAGTATACACAGTTGAATTACGCATTCATATGAATTGTGTTAATGTTGAGCGCACAACCCAGTCTCACGGAGCGCATGGTGCTGTCCAGCTTTAAAGTCTTTCCAGCATGTAACAGGTTTTTTCGTTGTTTTGTGTATAGAGCCCTGAATAGGCCTAAAATCTAGCCCAGAATTCTTTTTTTCCGTTAAATATAAGTTATGAAGGAGCAAGTGTGATCACTTGCATTGCAAACATCTTAAAATACGCTGACTTTTTTGCACGTAAAGGTAAGAGTAATAGCTATTATTCGTAACTGTAAAGGATGCATGTATATTGGCGTGCCCTTACAAACAATATCAACAAATTGATGTGCTTTTTCTATAAAAAAATAAATTAAATAAAATTGGAATGGGCTCTCTTGTTCAGGAACAGGAATCATTAGGCAATCGTGAGGCAAATGCGTTAGCCTTTTATGTGCGCTTGATTGCGGATTTGTGGAACTCCTAAAAAAAATGCGCTGAAGGCGCGCTCACTGCTGCCCGTCGGCTCGGGCTGGAATGCAGGGCTTGGTTTAAGTTTGTGTCTATTTTTTTTCGCTCGTGTCAGTTTTAAATATAATTTACAAGGCCGTTTTAATTTAAATTATACTTCTGTTAAATGTGGTGTGTAGGCTACCAGAGCTGCTTTTCTTTAAAAAAAAAAAAAAGACACAATTTCTTCATTAAGTAACTTTTACGTCACGAATATCGATTATTTTCTTAGCACCCCCACATATTGGACTAGCCCTCCGTTAGCCCCGTTAGAGAAAATATTCTGGCGCATGTCTGCAGATCAGAAACGACGACGGCGAAGAAGGCGACACACTTTTAGGGAGCTCAGGAAACTGAGTTTATGTTGTGAACTTTGCGCGATATGAACATAATGCAATTCATTGACGAATAATAGGAATAATGGAAATTCCATGTAAACCAGAGCGAAGAGCTTTGCTCTTGACATGTAAACATCATAATGCGATTAAGTCCTTACTCTGATTATTGGAAATAATCGCATTATTCCTGCGCATGTAAACGTAGTCAGTGAGCGTTTGAACCTTCTGTAATAGTTGCATATGAGTCCCTCAGTTGTCCTCAGTGTGAAAAGATGGATCTCAAAATCATACAGTCATTGTTGGAAATGTTTCAAATACACAAAGATGCTAATAAACCAAAGAATTTGTGGGACCTTAGGGCTTTTCTGAAGAACAGCAGGCAGTTTAACTGTTCTGGACAAACAAGGGACTAATGAACAACTATCCCTAAAAAACAAACAAAAAAAACCCAAAAAACACAGCTGTAGATCATTCAGGTAACAACCCAGTATTAAGAAGCAAGCAAATGTAAATTTTGGAACAGGGTCATTTTTATAAATTCAACCAATATTTCCTCTTTTTGTGTGAAAAATCTTATTCAGGTCAGTACCAAATAAAAAATAACATGCATTTTGTATGATCCCTCTTAGATTCTGACCTTTGACCTCAACTGTATGCATCATTTTAAGTAATTTTAAAGGCTATTGTTCACTTAGGTCTATTTTTTACTAAAAAAAAATACTGATTACTTGATTACCAAATTTACCTTTAGTGACAGCTCTAGTTTCATTAAAAAATCATTTTGGTGCATCATTACAATTATGAAGTACTTGTTTGATTAGTTTCCTCTCTCACTTTCTCTCTCTATACATTAATCTGCAGTGTATAACATGGTATAAGCATATAGTGGTATAGCGGAATTTCGATTGTTCTGTTTTGTTATTTGAATTTAGCGTTTTTCCTGTTGTCCACAAACTTATCAGATCAGGCTTGTGGCTCAGTTTTGGGTTGTAACCTGCCAGCTAAGAACGATTGCCATATCATATCAGAAACCTCTAGGGTTTATAATCATTCATATTCATCTATCTATCCATCTAGAATTCGATTTGGACTCATATACATGCTTACCCTGCTGAAAAAACCAGCATATGCGGGTTAGGTAGGTTTTGGTGCTGGGATGCTGGTTTTAGCTGGTTTATGCTGATCCTTTGCTGGTTTATGCTGGTCCTTGACCAGCAACATGACCAGCATAAACCAGCAAAGGACCAGCATAAACCATCTTAAACCAGCATCCCAGCACCAAAACCTACCTAACCAGCATATGCTGGTTTTTTCAGCAGGGTATTGTGGTCTTTTGTTTGAAATTTGTTTGTTATATCACTTGGGGGCGAAAAAGATTAAAAAAGCAAAACAAAAGCAGCTGCTACTTCAGCAACATTTTAGACTTCCGCTAATTAAACCTTCACACCTGAGGCACTAATGCAGCCCTGATTATTTCTACACTACCAAGGCCAGTAACTAAACATGTTATTGCCTGTTTTAAACATTGACTGTGCTGTATTTTGCAACACAGAAGTCCAGAGGAAATCAGGCTAGGCTGATGACTGAGGTTTACCCAAAATTCTAAGGTCCCATGATCCTCTTGGGCCTTCATTCAGAGTCTTGACACATGATAATTATCTCATAATTGATATAAACTGCCTTCATTATTATGTCAGATCAGATTATTATAATTTGTCATTTTGCAGATGCATGTTAATTTGAAAATGCCTTAGACATTAATTGCAGGGTCCTCATGGGTCATAATGTGATGGAGTGCCTCACTTGAGGGTGAAACATACTGATAGGTTTTTTTAGTAATTCTTGCGTGGTCAAACTTGAGAGTTAACTTCTATCCTTGTGCAATATGTTTTGAAAGAATATTATTAGAATTTTAAAATAATGGTTTTCTATTTTAAAATACTTAAAACATTCTAGCATCAATCTTCAGTGTCACATGATTCTTCAGAAATGATTTCAAAATGTTGATTTGCTGCTCAAGAAACATTTCTGGTTATAAATAACAGCTCTGCTCTGTACATATAACTGTTGCTAAATGGCCGTGGTGTATAGAGTGAAACAGTTTGTCTCCAGGTCTGCTGATTTCCTTCCGTCCTTATGAAGTCAGTATTGTTTATTACTATGAATAAGCAGGTGTCAAAGAGAGAGGTTTCCGTAACATTTCAGCTGGGAGGATGCCTACATTTAATTTGTGTTTTTGTCACATCAGCAAAGTGTTTCAATGCCTGTGTGTGATGAAACAACTTCCCGTTATAAATCGTTGCTGGCATTGCTCTTTGTGTAATAGAACATTATGAAAGGAACCCAGAAGAGCCACACCTCAAGGTGGAAAGCCATGTTTCTCCTTTGATGTAGATGAACTCATGTATCGCCAAGTACTCAAGGTATAAGCTTATATAGGTATATATATATCATCTTACAGCATGGGTGTATTGTAGTGAAATGTTAGACCACTTAAAGGCAGTTTCACTGGTCGTTACTGCATTCAGGTTCAGCCAGGTGTTCGCTCTCATTCTGTGTATATAAGAATTTTTCAAAAGTTTTCATACACCTTGCAGAATCTGCAGATTGTACAAAATGCATGTTATTTTTTTTTATTTAGTACTGACCTGAATAAGACATTTCAAACAAAAGATGTTTATATATAGTCCATAAGAGAAAATAATCAAAAGATTCTTAATACTGTGTTACCTGAATGATCCACAGCTGTGTTTTTTTTGTGAAAGTTGTTTATGAGTCCTGAACAGTTAAACTGTCTGCTGTTCTTCAGAAAAATTCTTCCGGTCTCACAAATTCTTTGGTTTTTCACCTTTTTTGTGTATTTGAACCCTTTCTAACAATGACTGTATGATTTTGAGATCCATGTTTTCACACTGAGGGCTCATATGCAACTTTTACAGAAGGTTTAAATTAAAAACAATGCATTAAGGGGTATAAACTTTTGAACAGAATGAAGATGTAGGCTACAGATGAAGATTTTTCTTACTTTTCCTACATATCATATTTTTCCTTTAGTACTGCCCTTCAATAGCTACAAAAGATACTTGCATGTTTACCAAAATACAAAATAAGTTAAATTTACCCTGATCTTAAAATTCAAAAAGTTTTCACCCCAGCTCTTAATGCATCATGTTTCCTACTGAAGCATCAGTGAGCGTTTGAACCTTCTGTAATAGTTGCGTATGAGTCCCTCAGTTGTCCTCAGTGTGAAAAGATGGATCTCAAAATCATACAGTCATTGTTGGAAAGGGTTCAAATATGCAAAAATGCAAGTGTATGTAAACTTTTGAACAGGGTCATTTTTATAAATTCAACTATTAGTTTTCTCTTGTGGACTATATGTAAATGTCTTTTATGTTCTTTCTTTTGAAAAAACAAGACTGAAAATGCTGAAACAAAGAATTTTGCATTGCAAAATCAGATATTAAAGGCAAAATGTGAAGGTTGTGTGAAGAGGGAAGGTAGATCAAACTCAGTACAGGAGAAGAGGATTAGGATGGCTATTATTAGAGCTGTTTGTTTATCCTTTCTCCTTTCATCTTAAATATAGCAGCACTGTTTTAACCAATGAAAGAATATATGATTGACGGATTGCATTTCAAACTGCTTGATAATTAAAGAATTTGTTTAGTCTATGAAACTGCATAAAAAACATTAAGCCTTTTTTAGGACCATTAAGATTTCTTTAAGCTTTTTGTGTGTGTAAGCACACTTCCATACCAAGTTATGACTAACATAATGCATTTGTGTTAAAGGACAACTTCATTCCAAGAATGAAAATTTCCTGATAGTTTACTCACATCCATGTCATCCAAGATGGTCATGTCTGTCTTTCTTCACTCGAAAAGAAATTAAGGTTTTTGAGGAAAACATTCCACGATTTTTCTCCATATAGTGGACTTCAATGGGGATCAACGGGTTGAAGGTCCAAATTGCAGTTTCAGTGCAGCTTCAAAGGGCTCTACATGATCCCAGCCAAGGATTAAGGGTCTTATCTAGTGAAACGATCTGCCATTTTCTAAGAAAAATATAAATTAATATACTTTTTACCAACCTTAAGTTTACAAAGTAAACGTGCAAAGATATTCAAACGCCATTTACAATAACAGGTAAAACAACAATGTTGAGCGTTTGTGGTTAAAAAATATATAAATTTTTATTTTTTTAAGAAAATGACAGATTGTTTCACTAGATAAGACACTTATTCCTCAGCTGGGATCGTGTAGAGCTCTTTAAAACTGCATTGAAACTGCAATTTGGACCTACTGTCCACCATTGAAGTCCACTTTGTGGAGAAAACTCCTGGAATGTTTTCCTCAAAAAACGTAATTCCTTGCAACTAAAGAAAGAAACACGTGAACATCTTAGATGACATGGGGGGGTAACTAAATTATCAGAAAACTACTACTTAAGTACGAGTTTGACCAACTAGTTGTTAGTCAAGTGCTAATCCATCTTGTTTTCTTAATCTTTAGTCTAAAGCTTTTATGCAACGGCCCCTGGGCGTTTTTGTAATTCAAAATGTTCAGAATATAATGTCCTGTCCCATTCTGCCTGTTTTTTGGAGTGAAATATGACCAGAACATCATCTTGACATGTTTCGTGAGATTCACCCATGGACTTGTTGTTCCATTAGACATTTAAACGCATTACTTTTCTGCTAATTACAGGCCTGCGATCTAGCAACGTTTTTTAGCCTGTCTTGCACTCACTCAGACTGAAGGTGTGAGTCACACTCATGAATATCTTTTAGGCCTGAAGTGCCGTTTATCAAGCAGCTGTTGTATTGTCAGTAGAGGTGCTAATTTGAATTAGCTCCACATTTGCTGAGGCTATTTTCATGCTCAAACTTATCAAGTCATAAACCCTTTTATAATTGGGCTGAAAGCAGCAGCAGTATTCTGGTTGATCTGATTTGCATTGACATAATATTGTTTTTTTTTTGTATCTTTTCAGTGTCCAGAGTCATGAAACTTAGTCCATGTCAAGCTCCGTTATATGTAAGTATCCTCTATGCTTATTTTGCATTCCTCTTTATTTGCTCAGTCAAATCTTTTACAGATGGAGATGCAGTTTTGTTTCACATATGCACTACTAGACAGAGACGTGTGTTTAAGTGAATTTCAAAGGAAGTGAAGTGTTAGGCAGCTAATTTCAGCAAATATAATCGCCCTAGAAAGTTTAATCGTACAATGTCTGCACTAGTGCTCAACCAATTTATTGCCCAATATGCAGTTGAAGTCAAAAGTTTACACACAGTTTGCAGAATTTGCAAAATGTTAATGACTTTACCAAAATAAGAGGGATCATACAAAATGCATGTTATTTTTAGATATTTCACATGAAAGATGTTTACATATAGTCCACAAAATAAAATAATAGTTGAATTTATAAAAAAGTCATACACTTGATTTTTAAAACTGTGTTGTTACCTGAATGATTTTTTTTTTATTTAGTGATAGTTGTTCACGAGTTCTTTGTTTGTCATGAACAGTTAAACTGCCTGCTGTTCTTTAGAAAAGTTCTTCAGGTCACACAAATTCTTTGGTTTTTCAACATTTATGTGTATTTTGGCCGTTTCCAACAATGACTGTATGATTTTGAGATCCATCTTTTCACACTGAGGACAACTGAGAGACTGATGCAACTATTACAGAAGGTTCAAATGCATTGCTCACTGATGCTTCATGAGGAAAAAAACATGCATTAAGAGCCAGGGGTGGAAACTTTTGAACAAAATAAAGATGTGTACATTTTCAAGTCTAATTTACCCTGATCTTCAAATTTAAGAAGTTTTCAATCCCTGCCTCTTAATGCACTGTTTCCTTCTTAAGCATCAGTGAGTGTTTGAACCTTCTGTAATAGTTGCATATGAGTCTTTCAGTTGTCCTCAGTGTCAAAAGATGGATCTCAAAATCATATAGGCCCAATCCCAATTCTATTTTCTACCCCTTCGCCTACCCCTCGCCCCTTCCCCTTGTCCCTTGAAACAAAGTGTAAAGGGGAAGGGCTAAAATATTTCCCCTAAGGAATGGGACACCACTACAACACTGTTATACGTCATCATAGGTTGTCGCTAGTTCCTAATGTTACGTCAGAGGACATGCGCAGATGTTTATCACTCATTCCAAGATGTCAAAATGTTGTCATGTTTCAAAAAGTACAAATGTACAGTGTACGCACCGTTCATTCACATGTGGCCGTAAGCAAAACAAACAACGCATTATCACATGCGCGGCAAATTGCTAATCAGTGTAGTGGTGCCTGGAGAAGTATATATGCTTCATTTGTGAATTTCGTTTTCAACTTTCTATTTGAACGCGTTCGTTTTCTGGATCATTGGACTAAAATGTTTACAGGGGTTCACTTGTTTAAGAAATTTCTGATCGTAAAAATCAGCTTCTTTTTATTTGTAAGGTATCGTTTTTATTATTATGTACTGATTTAAATTACTGGTGCGGTAGACGAAGCGGGCGCAGGTGCATTAGGCGCAATCATCAAATACATTTCAAAGCAAGCCGGCTCCACGGTCTTGACTACATCATCACTGCCTTTATTGGGTGTTTTTAGCGAATATTTACATTTATTCACATGACTGAATGTGGTGGACTGCCATGATTTTGGCGAATGCAGGACACTACTGAATAATGCGCATCAGAGGGGATTTAAAAAGTGGAAGTGTGTATACACCGTATACCTGCGTACACCCTCCACTACACAACCGTTGCAAATTGCCGTGCCACTGGTCTTTCATGTTTCTAACATGCAGTCAAGTGTATATGACATAAAAATATATTTTGTAATATCGTGCAATTAGTGCTATCTGCTAGCAAACTTTAGCGATTTTTTTGCAAACGTTTATTTTAGAGGTGGGCCGTTATCGGCGTTAACGTGCTGCGTTAACGTGAGACTCTTATCGGGCGATAAAAAAAATATCGCCGTTAATCTATTCTCAAAGTTGGGTTGGGAGCTGGGTCTAAACCAAAGAGTATTGTCTAAACTACGTAAGCTGTGATGACCTTCACCTTGATAGTTTAGCGCGGATGTCTACCTAGCCGAATTGAGTGTATGATGATCCGTGATCCGTACGGACCAAACCGGTTCGGCACGCATGTGATTCGCGGATTAACTGTTAAATTTAACCATCATAGAGTAAAAGTTTATAATTGGCACATGTTTTGTCTTGCCAATTTACCAATTCAAACAATTTAAAAAGGGAACACGCACGCCGACGCACACACCTGAAGAGAGCACGCGCACCGAGAGAGAGAGAGAGAGAGAGAGAGAGAGAGGCGTGATTCACACAGATTGATTCCTCTTTAACTTCTTTTTGAACGGAAACACACATACAAAGTCATGTCTTAATACCCGTTTTGGTGTTCTGGTAAACACAGTCGGTTATGTCTTCAGTGAACCGAAACAGCTGAGAAAGAGATGCGTGCCAGTAGTCGGTAAGTGCATTATGCCTTAAAGAGACAGCATCCTATAAATACCTGCAGTGAGAAGCACTAGTTATTTACAATTAATTATTAAATTTCCGCACCTGAATTCTAGGGTTATTGATTTTATTAGTAACTTTATGTTGTATTCATTTACACTTGTTATTTGTGTAATTGTTCTTGTTTTGTTACTGACTTTATTAGTTCAGCTAGTAGTGTTTGCTGTGGATTAGAAGTAGCCTACTTAAAGTAAGCATTCAGTAATTAGTAAAAAACAAACTTTTTTGTTTTGTTTTGTTTGTTTTTTGCTGATCCGAAAAATGATCCGATCCGTGACTCCAAATCCATGATGTGATCCGAATCGTGAGTTTTGTGATCCGTTGCACCACTAATAGGCTATCCATGCCCTTGCGCATCTGTGTATTAATCTGCAACGCGCACGTCGCGCAGCCTTTTACTCAGAAGTAGGCTACATGCAGTGTGGGAATAGTTGGTTACACAAGTTTGTATAGTTAATTGTGTTGTAAATGCAATTGTCAAGCAGTTTGTGATGCATTTTGGAAACAGGAGATGGGCCCCTGGTCTAATGCGCTACCTGTCTTAAGAAACCCGTTCTCAAAGACTTACTTTTAGTCATTATTTGGTTAGCACACATATTGTGAATGCCTTCAGCAGAATTCAAATTAGCCATTTTAATCTAGATTAATCTAGATTAAAAAAATTAATCTATGCCCACCTCTAGTTTATTTACAAAACAACACCATAAACACAAACACAAGATTGAAGGTAATATACATATAATGAAACATTGTCATCAAAATCCTTATTAAAGGCAAAAATTACTTATATTTACGAGTCTGCTTGCTCGAGTGAGCAGCCATGTTGGAAATTTCTCTTAGCCCTTCGTTTGAAGTGAGGTCCTGAAAAATCTTCGTTTGGAGGCGCTATCTGGCCCTTCCCCTTACCCCTACCCCTCCAACCAAAAGAGAAATGAGACACCCCTACCCCTTCACGTGAACGCGCCAAACGGAGGGGTAGGGCTAAGTGTAGGGGTAAGGGGTAGAATTGGGATTGAGCCATAGTTTTTGTTGAAATAGGTTCAAATACACAAAAATGCTTAAAAGCCAAAGAATTTGTAGGACCTGAAAGGTTTTTCTGAAGAACAGCGGGGTAGCTGTTCTGGACAAACAAGGGACAACAGTCTAGCTTCGCCAGTCCGCTCAAAGTCTGCTGTCCTTTTGGTCGTCTTCAGCACAGATCTTGAAACGTCAATAAAACTCTCATTCAGGATAACGGCGACCCCTGATTGAATGCTTCCTAGGGAATATGGCTAATCTAGATCCCAAAGGGCAATATGACTGTCAGCACCTTACAAGAACAGAAAACGAGTCGAGCTGCGGGAAGGATGTATGACCGGTATTGTGTTACTATCACAAGAAGCCCATCTGACGTACGGAGTACAGTCAACAAAGAGAAGGGATTTTCCCTTCACCACTATGAAATCCGATGAAGGTTCAAAGACACTTATCTTTGTGTTAATGTCTGTAATTAACTGCTGAAACGATATTAGATTATCCAAAGGACTGAGATAAATGGATACAATGGTGATAGTGATAGAGGATGGATTAGGACAGTTTTGAGCACAGAAGTATGTGTGACACCCCTTATTGTGTCTTTATTCCCATAGACATCTTTCCTCTCCTGAAATAATTTCAGGAGTCAGGATGCAGCTCAGATTTCTTAAATTCTGTCTGATTGTCAGTCGTACCATAGTATAGCCTCCATCGAAACTTAAATATACCTCCTAGCATGTTAAGTTCAGCAAAGAACACTATTTAGGAAGTCTGCTTTATTGTATTTGTACTGATCGGGCAGACCAAACCGCAAGTCATAGAGACATTAAACTTGGGAAGGGATAGTAGTACTCACACCGGTGACAATGGCTCGCCCCAGTCGGCATGATGGGGCTCTACAGCGATCCAAATAACGAAATCGCTCAAAACTTCTGAACTCTTCATCGCAGGCGTAAGTGTCTTATGTTGTTAGAGTCCTTGGCTCACACCGGACAAAACTCACACCTCTGAAATTTTTGGGTATTTTGCATTTTTTGAAAAAACTACTTTTGCAAACTAGTTATAGGTTTTTTGGCCGATTGGAACCAAATCAGAGTAGGACGTTTTCTCTGGACAGTGAATATTAATAATTATCAAAAAAGTTCAACTTTCATTTAGACTCTCCATTGCAAAGGGACGCCAAAACATTTGAAAGTGGCAGGGCAAAAACTTTACCAAAACTGGCTATAACTTTAGAACAAAATGAGATATCTTTGCCAAACTTGCAGCACTTATGTAAGCTGTGAATGTGAGGTCACGTGAAAAAAGTCGCTGAGCTTGATGACTCACTGGTGCTATAAGAGGGGAAAAAACATAAAAACGGCCAAAACTAAGCACTCGTTTGTCCTATCGACATAAAAATTGGTACGCATTGTCTTGATCCAAAGTGTCACAAGTGGCTTTAAGGAAATTTGTATATCTCAAAAAACATGGCCACCATTGGCTGATGAATTTGAGCACCTATTGGACAAGGTTAACGGAGGCCGATCGAAATGAAACTCGATGGGCATGTTTGATTCACAGCCCCGAAGGTCTGTGAGAAATTTGAAAGAAATATGCCACTGCATTGCATTTTTCAAGGCTGTTAACGATTGTATATTGCGTAATATTCATACAATATAATAGAACTTGTTCCGAACAACTTTGCCTCTAGAACCACTGCTGTCAATCAAACTGTTAAATGATTGAGAGAATGTAAAAAACCTACTTTTGCGAACTAGTCCTAGGTTTTTCTCTGAAAAAAAAAACACTGTAGTGCATTTCTCTGGAGACTCTAGGTCAATAATTATCCAAAAAAATGTTAAAATTTACCCTTTGGCAAGCTATAACGGGTTTGTTTAGAAAAGGGTCCAGTCCAAATATATACCCAAAAGCCTATAAAGCCTATAAAGCCTAAATGAAAACTCAAAACTTCACAAAACCTAGTGAGCACATGCAACAGTTGATTCTAAACAAGCATGCAAAGTTTTAGGTTGTTCGGACCACAGCTGGCGCTACAACGGTCATAAAAGTAAAAAAAAAAATGTGGTAAATGACCTGGATTGGCCAAAAGTGCTTTTTTTTAATCATTGATTTAGATCATTACAGGCTTAACAAATAATATGAAATGTAAATGTTTCATGTGCTTAAATGCCTTAAAGCGCTTGAACCTCTGTAATTGCTGCTTGCAGCTATATTTGCTTCCTTGAGATGATTAGAGAATAAAGTAATATGATTGGAGATCAGCACATTAGTTTCTGCATTCTTTAATCATGAAAAACTGTTACAGTGTTGCTTTAAAATAAGGTTTTATTTATTCGAAGTCACAATTAAATCCAAATGGGACTTTTTTTGAAAGAAGTCTCTTATGCTTGCCAAGGCTGCATTTTTTTGTTAAAAAAATACCATAAAACACAGTAATATTGTTAAATATTATTACAATTTAAAATGACTGTTTTCTATTTGAATATATTTTAAAATGCTAATTATTCCTGTGATGCAAAGCTGAATTTTCAGCATCATTACTCCGGTCTTCAGTGTCATGATCCTTCAGAAATCATTCTAATATTCTGATTTTGTCACTTTTGGTCAATGCATACTTACATTGAAGTATAGAAGTATGCATAGAATTGTGTTCCATTTTCTAATTATTCCATGCTGTGTTTTGATGTACACTTATCTGGTTTGAAAAGGAAATGCATTTTGATTCTAATTAGAGCCTTTGATTTTAAGAATGTATGACTAATACAGTATATGATTAAGTTACTGTATAAATTCATAATGACTTCTGCTGTGGTGGTTCCTTCGGCTGCTGAGTAAAACGGTGAACGTGTTTTTTGAGTGTGAATATTTTCGATGTATTTCTTCCTGTGTGTAAGTTTGTGAAAGTGTGACACGATGAGAAAACCTTCTCATGTAGAACATCAGGGCGTGTGCTGTTAAATTCAGACTCCTATCTGTGCTAATCTGTGCAGACCAACACCAGTGTGATATCCTGTTGTAACCACAACTTCAGTTATTTTTCATTGCTCTTTGAGTTCTTGGGTTCAAAATATATGAAAGGTTCCATTTAGAAGCAAGAAAAGTAAGCTTTTTGCGAACCTTTAACATTCATCAAGTGCTTATGTCTAATAAGTCATGTGAAAATTATTTATAAACTGTAGTTTAATGAACAAGCTTGCTGAAAAAGCAGAGTATGGACACAACATTCAATAACAGGTGGATGCTTGGATCAGTGGCATTTTGTTTGTGCTTTTGCCCAATAATATAATAAATTCTTATTCATCAGCACACACAATTTTTGTATTTCACA
>NC_133363.1:55942854-55984062 GCF_049309525.1 Garra rufa
CTTAATGACATTTTTTTTTTACAAATTAAATTATTATTTTCTTTTGTGGATTATATGTAAACATCTTTTATGTGAAATATCTTATTCTGGTCACTACTAAATAAACAATTACATGCATTTTGTATGATCCCTCGCATTTTGGTCAAATAATTAACATTTTGCAACTTCTAAAAGGGGGATGTAAACTTTTGACCTCAACTGTAGTAAGGACATTGTTAAAATAGTCCATTAAATGCTGCAGTGTTACTGGTTATTTTTCCCTCACTTTTAATTATTACATTGTTGGTGAGTTTGTTTCTTCATCAGAACAGATTTAGAAAAATGTATGTATCATTATCATTGTATCATCACTTGCTCACCCAGTGGATCCTCTGCAGTGAATGGGTAGCGTCAGAATGAGAGTCCAAATTCCAGTCTAGCGATTAACATCTCATGAAGTGAAAAGCTGCATGTTTGCAAGAAACAATTCCATCATTAAGACAATTTTAACCATCGCTTTTGGATCAAATATGAGTCCTCCTTCCATAATATTGCTGCAAAACAAGTAAAAACTGTCAAAAATGGCTCTAAACAAATATGTTGGTAGATAGACATGCATCGAAGCCCGACATGGAAGAGAAGGAATTGTTAAATTAAGTTAGTTATTAATTTAGTTAGTTCATTTAGTTTTCTGTGCACACAAAAAGTATTCAAATTACGGTTGAACCACTGATGCCACATGGACTATTTTAACAATGTCCATTTTTACAAATACCACAGTGGCCATCCTTCACAAAACTAATATCTACCGAAGTTTTATCACAGGTAGAATGCAAAATATTTCAATACAAGCATTTCAGTCAAATGGAATTTATGCAATATTTCAAACTTTTAACCCACGGGAGAAAATCAACCCGCCACAACAGTTTAAAATCGCTTGGGTTGCAGATTTGGCAACCCAACATCCAACACGAGCTGCATCCAAAGCGATTTAAATACTCTGCATATACTGTACTGTAGGTAGCGACTCCGTGATGCGAGTAAATTGTTCAATATTCGAATGTTTGTGAGAGCGGGATTAAGAAAACAGTCCCGTGCAAGGCTTTAATACAAAAACGCACACAGTGAATAGCGACTGTAGAAAGCAAAAGCTGAATCCCGGACATTTTGGCGATTTAGGAATCCTGGCCGCACACATTTTTTTAAGTCCAAAAAGAGGACATGTCTGGGGAAAAGAGGATGTATGGTCACCCTATTACTACCTTTCTGGGTCTTCAATGTGTCAGTTGCGTTGCTGTCTATGCAGGGTCAGAAAGCTCTTGGATTTCATCAAACATATCTTAATTTGTGTTTCAAAGATGAACGAAAGTCTTATGGGCTTGGAACGACAAAAGAGTGATAAATGACAGAATTTTCATTTTTGGGTGTACTATCCCTTTAAATGTCCAATATCAGTGATTCTCTTAAAAAAAAAAAATATATATATATATATATATATATATAGATAGATATGGTGCTGATATATTGTGCATCTCTACTTACTACATCTGGCTGGTTGGCCAATGTTTTTTACATAAAAATCAAGCTACAAATCACTTTCAGTTTTTCTGCATAAACTGGGACAAGATGAAGTGTTTTAGCATTGAAAAATGACACACACTGCATTTCAGATGGATTGAGAAATTAAGTTTCACATTAACTTATTGCCAAATATTGAAGTTGAGGAGTGTGGTTGTTCACTGTGAGTTCTAGTGATGAATGTTTAACTGTTCATGTTCTTCTGACGGTGTATTTAGGGACTTTTTTTCACTTTTTTGTTTACTCAGTTGGGGGAAGATGAATTGGGTGAACATGCTGCCCTCTGTCCCCATTTTAAGAAATGGCTTTAGGCAGAGAAATATTAGCACTGTGTTTTAAGCTATATGTGACCCTGGACCACAAAACCAGTCTTAAGTAGCACAGGTATATTTGTAGCAATAGCCAAAAATACATTGTATGGGACAAAATTATCGATTTTTCTTTTATGCCAAAAATCATTAGGATATTAAGTAACGATCTTTTTCCGTGAAGACATTTTGTAAATTTCCTACTGTATATATCAAAACTTTATTTTTGATTAGTATAATGCATTGCGAAGAACTTAATTTCAATTTTAAAGGCGAATTTCTCAATATTTAGATTTTTTTTTTGCATCCTCAACATTGCAGATTTTAGAATAGTTGTATCTCAGCCAAATATTGTCCTAATAAATCATACATCAATGGAAAGCTTATTTATTCAGCTTTCAGATTATGTATAAATCATGGTATACGAATTAACCCTCATGTAAATCCTCACTGCAGCCAGTGTTTGAGGTGGCAGCACTTGTTCCTGTCAGCAAAACATGTTGGCTTAGTGATCCTATTAAGGACTCAGGTGGATTGAGTCGAACTGAACACGGTGTAGCTCAGTCCCATAGAGAGAATTCATTGGAGAAACTGATCTGGTGTATTTTTGTGGCATTTTTAAGGCATATCTATATGCAATGGAGGTGTTCACTCAGCATGAATGAATGACGTTGAGCTCAGCAGTTTTTAGTCTTGTGTTTCAGTCATTATGTTCAGTGTCAGATGCCTCAGCAGTCATTGAAGGGGATGATCCGCTGATGTAGGGAGATTACAGGGAGAGACAGTGTTTGCCACTTGTGAATCTAGTTTGGATGCTTACATAGGGCTTTTGCATTGAAGTCAATAGAAAATATTGACCATGTACTTAATTATACCAGTACTTAATTTGAATTTGCTGCACTTTTACTCACTCTCAGGCCTTCCAAGATGTACATGAGTTTGTTTCTTCATCAGATTTGGAAAAATGTAGCTTTACATCACTTGTTCACCAATGGATCCTCTGCAGTGAATGGGTGCCGTCAGTATGAGAATCCAAACCGCTGATAAAAACATCACAATAATCCACAAGTAATCCACACCACTCCATCAATAAACAAAATTCGAGTCCGTCATCCATAATAACAGTAAAAAAAAATCCAAAAATCCACCAACATATTTGTTTAGAACTATTTTGACTGTTTTCGCTTCATTTGCAGCAATATTACGGACAGAGGACTTGCATTTTATCCAGAAGCAATGGTTAATTTTACCAGGAAAAGGTCACCGAAAAATGAAAATTTGCTGCACTTTTACTCACTCTCAGGCCATCCAAGATGTACTTGAGTTTGTTTCTTCATCAGATTGAAAAATTTTTAGCTTTACATCACTTGTTCACCAATGGATCCTCTGCAGTAAATGGGTGCCGTCAGAATGAGAGTCCAAATCGCTGATAAAACATCACAATAATGCACAAGTAATCCACACCACTCCATCAATAAACAAAATACGAGACCGTAATCCATAATAACGCTTCCTCCAGTGAAACATTCCAAACATTCATCAAGATATTTGTTTAGAACCATTTTTGACTGTTTTTGCTTGGTTTGCAGCAATATTATGGACAGAGGACTTGCATTTTATTCAGAAGCAATGGTTAATTGGTTAATTTGCTGCACTTTTACTCACTCTCAGGCCCCCCAAGATGTACATGAGTTTGTTTCTTCATCAGGTTTGGAAAATTCCTCTGCAGTGAATGGTTGCCGTCGGAATGAGAGTCCAAACCGCTGATTAAAAACATTACAATAATCCACAAGTAATCCACACCACTCCGTCAATAAACAAAATGCGAGTCCAAAAATCCATCTACGTATTTGTTTAGAACCATTTTTAGAACCAATATTATGGAAGGAGGGCTTGGATTTTATCCAGAAGCAATGGTAAAAATGCCTTAATGATGGATTTGTTTCATAAAAACATAGTTTTTCACTTCACAAGATGTTTATTGAGGGACGGGAGTCATGTTTGGATTATTGTGGTGTTTTTATTAGCTGTTTGGACTCTCATTCTGATGGCACCCATTCACTGCAGAGGATAAATGAGCTGCAAGTGATGTAATGCTACAAACATTTCTCTAAATCTATTCTGATGAAGAAACAAACTCATCAACTTCTTAGATGTCAGTGACATTATTCCAAATACAGTACATACAAAAAAAATCTTTATTTTCATTAAAGTGTAATAATTTATGGTAGGTTATTATAGTTTTTTTTAATTAATTATTTTTTTTATTATTTAGTAATTTACTCTTTAATTTGGGTTATTTGTAATTTCATTTTTAATTTTAATTTTTTTATTTTATTTTATGCAAAGCACAGCTTTGACTCAAATGTCTGATAACGACATTTTTTTTTTTCTCTGACTGTTTCCTTTTGCCATTTTCTCTTTATTAGTCATCATCAACATTAGTTATTGTATTAGGTGTATTCTGACTGCTGTCATTGTCATTTCATCTCTGTACAGCTCATAACTGCTGCGAGTCAGTGCTGGTCACTCTATGCTCAACGGGACCGGACGGTAACATTCATACTCTGGCTACCGAACATCTACACTTCGTGCAGGACCTGGCCTTCGACATGGCCCAGTTCCTGGTGAGCGCAGTGGGGCAGACAAACCTACTGGAAGAGGCTCTACTATTGGACGAGCATCAGATCCCTCTGCAGGAGTGCGAAAAACTGGATCAGAGTCTATCCCTGGCCCTCAAACATCTCACGCTACCCCCTGGATGGAGCCTGCTGGGGAATAACACACGTGAGTGCAGCTTGGTGGAGGATAGTGCTTAAATCTGGGCTGTAAATCATAAGGTTGTAAATTCAAATGGGATCCTGGACCACAAAACCAGTCATAAGGGTCATTTTTTGAAATTGAGATTTAAACGTTATCTGAAAGCTGAATAAATAAGCTTTTAATTTTTTGTTAGGATGGGAGATACAACTAGATAATAGGTTGAGATACAACTATTTGAACATCTGGAATCTGAGAGTGCAAAAAAATCTAAATATTGAGAAAATCACCTTTAAAGTTGTCCAAATTAAGTTCTTAGCAATGCATATTACTAATCAAAAATTACGTTCTGATTTATTTATGGTAGGAAATTTACAAAATATCTTCATGGAACATGATCTTTACTTAATATCCTAATGATTTTTGGCATAAAAGAAAAATCGATAATTTTGACCCTTACAATGTATTTTTGGCTATTGCTACAAATATCCCTGTGCTACTTAAGACTGGTTTTATGGTCTAGTGTCACAAATAGGGTTGTAGGTTCAAGTAACTGTCTTTTGCATCACGTGCAACCCTTATGTAGTTGTTCTTTAAGGCAAGGTACTCCAGGTGAATAGGGTAAAAAAAGTAACTAAATGAAATAGATATTACCATACTTTTCCAGTTAATTATTTCCAACTTGTTTTGAAAGAAAAAAAAATCTTAAATGTTATATTTAAATTTAGAAATGATGCCGTATCTAATTAAATATGCACTCATTTGCATACATTTCCAGAAGTCAAGTTTAAAATTCAAGGCCAGGTTCAAAATTATTGCTTTATTTTGTTTTAGATTTTAGATATCGATGTTTAAAAACAGCCAGAAACATGTATTTTAAATGTTAAATTTTAAAGATGTTTAATGTTTTTTTTTTTTTTTTTTTTTAAAGAAGTCTCTTCTGCTCACCAAGCCTGCATTTATTTGATCCAAAGTAAAATTTTGAAATATTTTTACTATTTAAAATAACCGTTTTCTATTTAAATATATGAGTAGATTTTTTTTTCAGGTTTCTTTGATGAATAGAAATAATTCATCTGAAATAGAATTCTTTTGTAAAATTATAAATGTCTTCATCATAACTTTTGATCAATTTAAAGCATCCTTGCTAAATTTCTTCTAAAGTTAATGTTAAACAGCAAACAGCATCATGTGACACTGAAGACTGGAGTAATGATGCTGAAAATTTAGCTTTGATCACAGGAATAAATTACATTTGAAAATATATTCAAATAGAACACTGTTATTTTAAATGGTAAAAATATTTCACAATTTTACTGCTTGTGCTGTACTTTGGATCTAATAGATGCAGGCTTGATGAGCAGAAGAGACTTCTTTAAAAACATAAAAAATCTTACTGTTCAAAAACTTTTGACTGGTAGTGTATATAAACAATCCTATCCGTACAAACTTTCAAAATGTTAAACTAAAGTGGTGCTTACCGGCTTAGTGCAGGAGATAAACCCTAAATTTGTATTGTAATTGTAATGTACAATTGCAAATAGATGTTTTTTTTAAACATATCACTAGTCTTCCAAAAGCCAGACAGCTTAAAATCTCAATGGACCAGTTTACCAGTGCATTAAAAAACTTGTAATGATTACCTTAAATCACTTTGGATGAATGACTAAGCTAAGATAAATAGTCATTAATTTGTTCTGGCTTTAGTTAATTTGTTGTAACTATCATAAGCTCAAACTGGCATAGTTTTGTATCTTAACTGATCATGACAAAGAAAAAAATGCATGTGGACCTCTAATGGCTCTTATAAAATGATCAAATTGTAGCTCTGCATGTTGCAGTTTTAGTTACGATATGGTTGATCCTTTAGGGGGCGTTATAGCATCAGTGTATACTCATCAGGCTTCTACTTGATTGATTGCTTGATTTACAGCTACATTTAATGCAATATCTTATGTATTATGATATAAAAAATAAACTGCTCGATGGTGGAGAGCTAATAATACTTTTGTGGAACTATCTCAAATTATTCTTGGCCTGGGACTTTTTTGTATCTCCATTTTCTCATTTCTTCATTCTTTTTTTGGATATCATTACAAGTTCAGAAGAGAATGTACTGGATGAAATTCCAGAGTGTGTATTTGCAGCCAAACGAATGTCCCTAAATGACATTTCAGATCAGGCTCCAAGTAATCAGAGCAGCTCGTCTGAGTTCATAATGGTCACATGACAGTTGACAGGTCAGTTAGAGTGTGACGTTAATTACAGATGGCAAATCTTTTTAAATATTTAATTAATTGACATTGTTTTTGGCCTGGTTCTTCTCTGCTGAATCATAGCACTTTGCCCGTGTCCTAACAAACTTGAGTGGTGGATTATTATTATGCTTGAAAATTGTGCTTGAGCTCTTTCTATTTAAAATAAATAGGCCAGACAACCCCTCAATTTTTCTGTTTGAGCAAGCTTGTTTCTCTCTTTCAGTACTGGAACCTCAAGAGACCCTCCTTCATTTCGCAGCCCGCCGCAGGCTCCTCAAAGTGGCTAGTTTTCTCCTCAAGCAGCCAGGGGCCCGAGAGGCCCTCAGCCTGTGTAACAAACAGGGCGCCACACCGGTGGTCATCGCCCAGAGTCGAGGATATACGGCACTGGTGGAGCTCTTCAACCGGTGAGTGATGAACGGATACACAGCCTGTTATTTAAGTATTAATACCCCTTCATTTTTTTACGTTTTTTGTTGCAGCCTTATTATAAATGCTTTAAATAACTTTTTTTCCCACATCAATCTACACTCCATACGCCATAATGACAAAGCAAAACACAGATTTGTGACAACCCTGCAAATGTATTCAAATAAAAAAACTGAAATAAGTATATTGCATAAGTATTTATACCTATGCAAACGTAGCCTTGCTGAAAAAACAGCTAAAGCCTAGGCTGGTTGGCTGGTTTTAGCTGGTCAGCAGGCTGGTTTTACAGTGGTTTTGGTCACTTTGGTAGATCACCAGCTACCCTGCTGACAAAACAACTAAAACCAGCCTGGGCTGGTTGGCTGGTATTAGCTGGTGTAAGCTGGAAGTAGCTGGTTTTAGCTGGTCTCCCAGCCTGACCAGCTAAGACCAGACTGACCAGTTTTGCCAGGCTGGAAAAGTGGCCAAAACCCCTCTAAAACCAGCCTGCTGACTAGCTATGACCAGCTAAAACCAGCCAACCAGCCTAGTTTTTTTCACCAGGGTAAAACCAGCCAGGTCGGGCTGGGAGACCAGCCAAAACCAGCTACTTCCATCTTAAACCAGCTATGACCAGCCAACCAGCCTAGCTGTTTTTTTTTTCAGATTTGTGACAACCCTGCAAATGTATTCATATTAAGTATATTGCTTAAGTATTCATATATATGCAAACACAGCTACCCTGCTGAGAAAACCAGCTAAAACCAGCCTTTTTAGCTGGTCATAGCTGGTCACCAGGCTGATTTTGGAGGGTTTTGGCCACTTTTCCAGCCTGGCCAGACTGGTCAGGCTGGTCTTAGACCAGCCAACCAGCCTAGGTTGGTTTTAGCTGTTTTTTTTTTCAGCAGGGAGTACTTAGTTGAAGCACCCTTACAGCCTCAAATTTTTTTGGTATGATGCGACAAGCTTTGAACATCTGCGTTTGGCAATTATCTGTCATTCTTCTCTTCAGCTCTTCACCTCTCAAGCTTGGATGGTGGCTGGCAGACATTTTCAGGTTTCTCCAGAAATGTTTGATTGGGTTCAAGCGCAGACTGTGGCTGGGCCACTCAAGGACATTCACAGAGTTGTCCATAAGCCTCTCTTGTTGTGTGCTTAGGGTCATTGTCCTGTTGAAGTGAACCTTCTGCCCAGTCTGAGGTTCTGAATGCTCTGGACTAAAACCTAAAACCAGCTAAAACCAGCCTAGGCTGGTTTAAGCTGGAAGCAGCTGATTTTAGCTGGTGGTCTCCCAGCCTGACCAGCCTTGCCAGGTTGGGAAAGTGGCCAAAACCTCTCTAAAACCAGCCTGCTGACCAGCTATGACCAGCTAAAACCAGCCTGGTTGACCAGCTAAAACTAGTCTGGTTTTAGCTGTTTTTTTTTCAACAGGGTTCATTTGGCTATCTCAATATTTTAGTGCATTAAGCTTTTCTTCTACTCCGACGAGTCCCTCAGTTCCTGCTGCTGAAAAACAGACCCACATGAGGCTGCTACCAGCACACTTTACTTTTGGGATGGTACTCTGCAGGTGGTGACCAGATCCTGGTTTCCTTCAAACATGATGCTTGGAATTGAGGTTCATCAGACCACAGATATATTGTTTCTCACAGTCTGAAGGTTCTTTAGGTGCTTTTTTGCAAATTCAAAGTGTGTTTTCATGTGTCTTCACTGAGGATTAAGTCCTGCCACACCGCCATAAAGCCCAGATCAGTTGCAGTGATGTTTGTCCTTCATTATGTTTCTACCATCTCCATATAAGATCATGGAGCACAACTAGAGTGACTATCAGCTTCTTGGTGACCACTCTAACCAAAGCCCTTCTCCATCAATTGTTTGGTTTGACCAGGAGGTCAGCTCTATTAAGAGTCCTAGTTGTTCCACACAACCTTCTGTGAACCTTCAGTGGAGCAGAATTTTGTTTGAGCTCTTCCCTAGTTCTGTCTCTAAGCTCTACAAGGTTTTTTTTTTTTTTTTTTTTACCTCAGGGCTTGGTTTTTGCTCTGATATGCATTTTCAGCTGTTAGACCTTTTCTGAGAGGTGTGTGCCTTTCCAAATCATACTCATTCAAATTAATTTGCCACAGGTTAACTTCACTTGAAGTGCAGTATCATTTACACGTGATTTGAATGCCTCTAAGCTAAATTTCAAGTGTCCCAGAAAAGGGTATAAATACTTATGCAATGGAATCATTTGAGTGTTTTTTTATTTCTAGCGGTGTTTTTACAAACAGTTTTTTGCTTTGTCATTATGGTGTTTAGATGTAAGTGTAGATTGATTTGAAAAAAAAAAAGTTATTTAAAGCAGTTTAACATAAGCCTGCAACATAACCAAACCTGGAAAAAATTAAGGGGTATGAATACTTTTGCAAGGCACTGCACATAAACACAACATAAAGAAATAGGAGTGGATTGGCACTCTATGGGCACCAGTCTATTGTTAAATATACATCATAATCCTTGCCCTAGGTTGAATAGTCAAAAACTGTTTTTGTATTATAAGTGAACCGTTTACGATGCTTAACATGTTTGTACCTGCTACTTCATAATAATGGTTAATTCGCAATAAGTCTGTCTGATGCTTACTGTTTTTAAGCTCAATAACTATTTTAAACCTCTATGTTGTTCATACTAATTAAAAAAAGTCATCAGTAATCTCTTCATCTGTAGTTATAGGCGTACTGAAGAATGTCACAAATCCTGTTTTGCATTTTAGTTATACAACTCAGAGATTACTTTAATATTTTATTGATGACGTTTCCAGTGTTATTATTGTTCATTAAAACCAAAACCATTATAAAAAAACGTTTTTGTTTTTTTTACTTGAAATAACTGAGTTAAAGTAAAATAAAATAAAAAATTAAATATGTGAAAAACCTTAAACTTATTTTATTTTAGCTGTTTGCTTAGGCAATTTTTTTATTTTCATTTAGTTTAACTTAGGGTTAGGGGTAGCTAATTAAAGCTAAAATAAAAGGATAAAATATATAGACATTTAAAAAAAAATGAAAACGACAAAAACAAGAATATTACCAAAAAAAAATAAAATTAAAATTAAATTAAAAACAATTTTAACAATTTTAAAATATTAAAATGATACTAAAATAAGTGTAAAAGTTAGAAAATAAAATGTATTGTTGCTATCATAGCTAGGATAAATTGTATTTATAACAATTCTATAGAAAATGTTTGAATTTATAATTAATTTTTTTTTACTTTGCTGAGATTTTATTTTTATTTATTTATTTTTTGTTTGGAAAATGAAGGATGTCACAAATCCATTTCCATTTTAATTATACAACTCAGAAATTACTTTATTATTTTATTGATTGTTTTCAGTGTTATTATTGTTAATTACCATTAACCAAAACCATTAAAAAACATTTTCTTTCTTATAAGTTATACTTTCATTTAGTATAACTTATAGTTCTTAATTAATTAAAGGTGAAATAAAAATGGATAGAAATATATAGACATTTAAAAAAAAATTAAATGACAAAGAAGAATATTACAAAAAAAACGAAAATGAAAATATGAAAATAAAAAAAAATAAATATTAAAAAACAATACTAAAATAAGTCTAAAAATTAGAAAATAAAATGTATTGTTGCTATAGAAAATGTTTGAATTTATACCTTTTTTTACTTTACTTTTTTACTGCTGAGATTTTATTTTTATTTATTTTTTTTTTTTTTCCCTATTTGCATTTTAGTTATACAACCAAGAAATGACTTAAATATTTTATTGATGAAGTTTCCAGTGTTATTATTGTTAATTACCATTAACCAAAACCATTAAAAACTGAAATTAAAAAATAATTGAAACAAAATAATAAACTCAAATAATGAAAGCTGAAATAAAAATGCATAGAAATATATAGACATTAAAAAACTAAAATAATGACTGACAAAAACAAGAATATTACTAAAAAACTAAAACTAAAAACCAAATTGTTAATAAAATGATACAAAAATAAGTCATTAACAGTGTTTCTCTAAAAATTAGAAAATAAAATTTGCTAAAATTATTTGTATTTAGAACAATTCTATAGAGAACATTTGAATTTATACCACTCTTATATTTATTTAAATATAAATAACATAAAATATAGTTCATCTAATAATTAATGTAGTTCATGAGACATCTAATATCGTCTTAAAATGTAATTAAGATACATTATTAGCGCTTTTTCCACACAAGAAACATCTAAGAAGCAGAAAGTCTCCATTAGCTCCTCATTTAACCTCATTTTCTGAGACATTAAAGTGATCTAATTGCGTATTACTCTTTCATCTGCTGCATGCTGCTTCAGACAGCAGTGACAGTTGCTTTCCTGTGACAAAAATCACCCCACCCAGCATTAGTCAGTGCTTTAGGCCCAGATTTTAACCATTACCTTTTATTGTTACCACACTTTTGAGTTGGTGAAAGAGCAGAAAATATGCATTGAGCTGCATGATAAACCAATTTGCATATTTGGATCTTTGCAAATAAATCAAAGCAGTACATCCATAAGAATTATATTGAGTATCTTGATGACAGCAGGGTGTTATTTTGTTTAAAGCTGAAATGGAACAGTTTGGGCATGATGGCTTGTTTTGATTTAGGGAGGATTTGGATGCAGACGTTGGCGTTGAGGCGCTCAGACAGCTCTCCTCCTCGGGCGGTCGTGTGGTGCAGCACCACTCCTCTCTGAACACCTACACCCTCTCTGTGGGCACCGAGCCGAGCGGCGCACCACCCAACCTACAGGCAGACATCCTGGAACTGCGCAGAATGATCCTCAGCTATTGTCAAGGGAAGGTGAGTCAGGTCAGTTTGTCTAAATTTAGAGAAAACTTCCTTTTCTACCTGTTTACTTTGGTCTGTTTCGGTCTCTTGTTTTTTTTTTTTTTTTTTTTTGAGTGTGATGAACGTATCCAGAGTTGAGTCATTCAGTGTGATGATTACAACATGTGTAAACATGAGGAATAATGCTAAAAAAATGTTGACAATAATATAGTTTTAACCATGCTGTTTAATCTGTAATATTAGTTCCTTTAAAGTGTTTTTGTCATTTTCTTTTCGATCAATGTCTATATATTTTATCCATTTTATTTCAGCTTTAATTATTTGAGTACTATGAGTTAAACTAAATGAAAGTAAAAAAATGTTACCTAAGCAAACAGCTAAAATAAATTTTTTTGCATAAATATTGTGTTACACTGAATGACAATGTAACATTTTTTCAAATTGTGACATTTTATTCTCCAAAAATGTATTTGAAACCTTAAAAGTAGACATAAAATCACTTTTGGAAATGTATTTTAAGATTTAATTAATTTAAGATTTATATTTTTGATATAAACTACTTTTTTCTTCATAATATTTTAGAGCCCATAATCCTTCTTTGAACAGAGACATCGTTGAAGAGTACAAGTGTCTTTACAGTGACTTTTTATCAATTTGATCTGGCCTTGCTGAATAAAAGTATTAATTTCTTTAAAATATCATACCGAATTTCGAATAATACTGCATGTTAATGTATAATATTTTATAACGATATGATTATTTCATATGATAACTAATATCCATTTTATTTTTGAAGCATACTAATACTAATTTATTTTGTTGAAATTCTTCTGGATTCTGTTTTTTTTATTTATTTAAAGTTTACACAAAATTAAATTTTAAGGCCCTGTGAAATACGTTTTTTTTATCCCCTCAAATTTAGTTTTATTTTTACCAAATTTTGTGTTTTTCATAAATTTTCTGGACTCCATGTGAAATGGTTTTATTTAATTTTAATAATCAAAAGCATTACTAAATAATTAATTTTATAATAATAATAATAATAAAAAAAAAAAAAATACTAATATTATTATTTTCCAGAAATACGGTGTTGGACAATTCTGGAAAATTATTTTCCTGCTAAATATTTCCTGGTAATATTTAATAACAATTTTATTAGTAGTAGTTACATTAAGTAATATATTTCTGTCACAGTTTCTTTAAGTTAAACTTTTAAAAATACTTTTAAATACTTTTATTTTGACAGGTTGCTGTAAAGACATTTAAGTTTCTGTTTGTAAACGATATGACGGTAGTTTTTGTTTTTTCTCATATCACATTTGTACTGAAGTGTACTAATCTACTTTTGATTTATTCATCCATGACATTCTGTTTTATACAATAAATTCCATTTTTATGACTGGATTCCGTCCACGATTTATGCATCGCTTAAATCATATATTCATATATATATAGTTTCTTTGAAAAGCTTGAAGCATTGTACTTCTCATTTCATGTGACTGCCTCTTTAGGATGAATCACTGTGTTGTCTCTTTCCAAGTCGTTTTGGATTTTGTAAATGTCTGCTAAATGAATACATACTATTATGCAGTCAACAGAAGGGAACTTGTTTGCCAAGAGAAATCCCTCAGATTTCAACCTCCACCATAACTTTTCTCCAACTGCTATAGATCTGCTATTCATTGCAGTGGCATAACTGTAGAATTAGAGAATTGCTTAAAGGAGAGAGAACTCTAAGCTGTTGTTCTGTGTTCATGTTCAGGGAGGAGTTGCGTTTCAGCCGAGCTCAGAGTCTCTGCACATTGCTCAAGAATGTGATGACGGCCTGGAGACCAGAGATCGCTGTTGTGAAGAGTCACCGCACGACTCCCTTGATACCAGACAACGAGGGTTCACTCCTTTTAGCACAGAAGAAAACAAAGGAGAACGTAATGACCGGCTGGATCCCTCGCAAATCAGGGAGGGTGATGGAGGTCCCTCGCTCAGCTGTGAAACTGCCCCGGCTCTCCTACACAATGGCAATAGCGAAGATCAACGGGCGTGTGCTTGTGAAAACACTGAGACTGATTGCAGAGAGCAAGAGGAACGTTCTGGGGTAGTCAGTACCGGTGACGTTGGAGATAGTAGTGATGGTTTGCAGAGCATAGTCAACAGAACCGCTTCCTGCGGACAACAGAAAGAGGAAGCCGATAAAGCAGACGACTCAATCTGTGGAGCACTTGAGGGACCTGAGAGGGAAAATCAGGAAAAAGGACACAAGTTTGTAGAGGAGAAAGAGCTATCTGAATGTAGCCCCACTGCTGAGGCAGAAGATATGGGAATCACTCAGTCTTTGGACACGCCGGAAAGCTCAGACGTTGAATCTTGTTCTCAAGGTGCTGAGAGCGATGATGAAGAAGATGGGTGTGGAGATCTTATAGAACCAGAGGAGGTGCCAGAAGAAAACAAGGAACCACCTGACTTAAATCCTGATGGAGATACACCTCTAGATTGCTCACACCCAAATTTGGTGGAAAATGAAGTGCATGCTTGTAGAGACATCACGTGTAATGTGGAAAACGGGCGAGATCTTGATTCTTCAGGAGCGGTTGATCAAGAAGAAGCTGATGAGGAGTTTCTGGATACTCTAGAAATGCCATACTTGGAAACAGATGCAGACCAACAGAAGGAAGAACTTGGTGATACAAGCTCAAGGACTTCATTTGCTGAAGATGACTGTGTTTTACACCTGCATGAAGTAAATCGAGAAGTGTTTGCTGTAGAAAAGCCAATCGTTTCAATTGAAGATGCAGGAAACGATTTGGACGGATCTTCCAGCGTCTTCCAAACTGAGCTTGCTCCAGAATCTGGATCTAGTGAGGACACCTCAGAAGATCTAGAGGTTGATTTAGGTTCTGGCTGTGAGAGGATAGAGAACAAACCCGTTTGTGACGGTCAGGCATCAGCGGAGGAAGTTCTTGAGTCAGCGATTCCTGCAGATATGGAGAAAGTGAATCTCACTGATGACTCTTCTCAGCATCCCAGACAGGACATGACCTCGAACAATGAGTTCATGCAGGGCACAGCAACAGTAGACCTTTCGGAAGAGGTTGCGGGTGTAGTCTTTGTAAACACAGATGGAGCTGGAGATCAGCGTGTATTGGTGGATCCCTCAGACATGCTAGCTACGTCAAATGAGTCTGGAATCTCTGAGGAAAGCCTGGCAGTCAGTGCAGAAGATCTGTTGGGTGTTTCGGATCACAGTGACCATCTAGATGGTGCCTTACATGAGGATGGCATTGTAGTTCCTTCTGGATGTCCTGAGGAAGCCCAAGCAAGCTTAGATCCTGTGTTTCAAGAAACAGAAGCTGCGGGGCAGGAAGCTGTACAATCAATGGGTGAAGAAAACCTGCTGAAAGGTGAGTTGAACAATAAAAATGCCTGATTATAAGTCAGTCAAAATAGCATTTTTTAAGAGAAAAAAAAAGTACAAGTCACATTTTTAAAATTTTGTTCAGCAATAATGTGAAATGCTGATAAATACGATGAAATACTTACAAGCATTGTAAACACTTTAAATGCAGTTGAAGTCAAAAGCTTACGTACACCTTGCAGAATCTGCAACATGTTAATTATTTACCAAAGTAAGATTGATCATACAAACTGCATGCTATTTTTATTTTTTTATGTAGGACTGACCTGAATAAGATATTTCACATAAAAGATGTTTACATAGAGTCGCTTGTTTGTCCTGAACAGTTAAACCTCTTGCTGTTCTTCAGAAAAATCTTTCAGGTCCCACAAATTCTTTGGTTTCTCAGCATTTTTTTGTATTTGAACCCTTTCCAACAATCACTGTTTGATTTTGAGTCAACTTAGGGACTCATATGCAACTATTACAGAAGTTTCAAACGCTCACTGATGCTTCAGAAGGAAACAAAATGCATTTAGAGCTGTGGGTGAAAACTTTTGGAATTTAAAGATCAGGGTAACTTTAACTTATTTTGTCTTCTGGGGAACGTGTTAGTCTTCTGTTGCTTTTTTCAATACTAAATGAAAAAAAAAATCATATTTAAGCAAAGTATGAAAAATATACACATCTTGATTTTGTAAAAATGTTTTCACCCCCTGGCTCTTAATGCATCGTGTTTCCTTCTGAAGCATCAGTGAGCATTTGAGCCTTTTGTAATAGTTGCATATGAGTCCCTCAGTTGTCCTCAGTGTGAAAAGATGGATCTCAAAATCATACAGTCATTGTTGGAAAGGCTTCAGATACACAAAAATGCTGAAAAACCAAAGAATCTGTGGGACCTAAAGGATTTTTCTGAAGAACAGCAGGCAGTTTAACGGTTCATGGACTAAACAATACTCATCACTAAACAAAACCCCCCCAAAAAAACCCAAAAACTGTGGATTATTCAGGTAACAACAAGATCATTTTTACACATTCAACTATTTTCTCGTGTGGACTATATGTAAACATCTTTTCTGTGAAATATCTTATTCAGGTCAGTACTAAATAAAAAAATAGCATGCATTTTGTATAATCCCTCTTATTTTGTTAAAATAATTATAGTGTATGTATTTTAATTCCAGCCAATCCACAGCGAAATTTTAATCTTTAATAGTATTCAGAACAGAACAGGAATGAAAAATAAATAGACAATCATAAATAACAATGGTATGCCTTATAAACATTTAAAATAAATTCCAAGGCTATACACATTTATTTAAAGCAATAAAGCGATAAACAAATAAACTTGGGCTCGCATACCTCTCGATCTAAAATATGTGCATATTGCGCATGTTTTGCATGCTTAAAGTAAATTGCATTATATACGACGCATTGGAAAATATGCAGCACATGATTAAAACCATGACTTTTATATGCATATGGTGACATTTTAATATTGCAACAGTTTTCCTGCTTCAAAAAGGAGTCAAGGAGATTGCCAAGATTCGGGCTTAATTTCATCACTGATCAAATATTACACCGTGATTGCGTAACAGGCTTTCCAAGCTTCTTCAAGAGCACCCGCCTTCCATGATAAACCAAAATTAAGTAATTATAGCTTTCTGATCCAGCAGGATAATTGAAAGTAGCCTGCACGTCTCCGACACGCACACGCCTGAGCGAACAGGGTGTATTCGTCATGATTTATGTACATAACAAAATGCAGCTTAGCAACAGGTGATGTCATTATGGGATGTCCAGGGAAGCGAAGTTACAAGACGAGGTCAGCATCCATTTCCTGAACTTTTTTTCCCCCTCTCCGTTCTCACAGTGACCGAAAAAGTACAACGGTACACCCATGTTTTTGAAGAGTATTGTTATCTTTGCGGAGTTACGTAACTGAGCTAAAATAGCCAAATGTACCATTTCCAGAAATATGCCTCTTTGGTTGATGCTTTTGCAATGCAGGACATGTTTTTGCTTCATTTATCATTTAATAAATAATGACGCATATATTCCATTCTTGAGTGAGGTAAAAATAATTAATTAGTGCTGTTTGTTAATATCTGACTAATTGAAGTTATTGCAAATGCTGTTTGTTCTGTCATAGATTCAGATGCAGGTTTGGAGGATCAGATGGATTTTCAGAAGACAATGTGGCCTGAAATCTCAGACAAAAAAGATGCACCAGTGGTTAGTACTAAAAATATAGTGTTTATACACCATGTATTTAATTTACTGCGCTTCACTAATGAAATATGTTGTGGGTGTATGTTGTGACATGAATGACATCCCATGATAGTTAGGTTGCAAAAATGCTAGTGCTGTCAGTCATTTGTGTCACTTCTTTATTTTATGTGGATGAATGGTTTTGACTGTAAGGTTTCACTGTTGTTTAATTTCATGCTTGGCAAGCCCATCCTTTTTTTTTTTTTTAAACCTAACAAGGCTGATGATTATGCTGTCATGATCCCCTTACAGTGATCCTAACATTCAGCGGTCAATATTTACACTTGTTTTGAATAATATTGAACACCAAGCTCCAAATGGGGGCGATATTTTGCTGAAAAACATAACGTAACGTAACGTCCTGTTACTCAGCAGCATTTCAGTCGGGTCCTCATGGTGTCGAGCCCATGTATAACCAATAACAGATGTGGTCCTCTCTTTTATCTTCAGGCCTGCAAGTTATGTACAGTAATGATCGGAGAGTTATTATAAACATCTGAATATCCAGCGGTAATATCTTTGTACACTTTGCCAGTGCTAGATTAAAGATGAGAAATACACTACCGTTCAGATTTTTGTTTTTTTTTACATTTTTGAAAAAAAAAAAATTGATTAGTGACAGTAAAGACATTTGTAATGCAACACAATATTTATATTTCAAATACACTACCAGTCAAAAAAAAAAAGTTTTTTTAATGTTTTTTAAAGACGTCTCTTCTGCTCGCCAAGCCTGCATTTATTTGATTATTTGAAGTACAGTGAAAACATGAATTTTTTTTACTATTTAAAATAACTGTTTTCTATTTGAATATATTTTAAAATGTAATTTATTCCTGTGGTTTCAAAGCTGAATTTTGTAGCATCATTACTCCACTCGCATGATCTTTCAGAAATCATTCTACTATTCTGCTTAAAAATTAAATACAATGATAAATGTCATAATTTTGTATTAATTTAAAGCATCCTTGTTAATAAAAACATTAGTTTCTATAACCTCCCCTTCAAAAACAAATATGATAATGAAGCTTTTGAATTGTATAGTGTCTAATGTTACAAAAGCCTTTTATTTCAGATAAATTCTGAACTTTAAATCTTTCTATTCATCAAAGAATCCTGAAAAAAATATTTAACTGTTTTAAATAATAATAATAATAAAACTGTTTGTTGAACAGCAAATCATCCTTTCTGAAGGATCATGTGACACTGAAGACTGGAGTAATGCTGCTAAAATGTAGCTTTGATCACAGGAATAAATGACATTTAAAAAAATATTTAAATAGAAAACAGTTATTTAAAATGGTCAAAATATTCTACAATTTTACTGTTTTGATGTACTTTGGGTCAGGCTTGGTGAGCAGAAGAGACTTCTTTAAAAACATAAAAAATCTTACTGTTCAAAATTTTTTGAATCATAGTGTAAATGAAAAAAAAATCACAAAAATTAGTATTTACACAAAAATATTAAACAGCACAACTGTTTTTAACACTGATAATAATATGAAATATTCCTTAAGCAGCAAATCTGCATATTAGAATGATTTCTGAAGGATCATGTGACACTGAAGACTAGATTAATGATGCTGAAAATGTAGCTTTAGCTTTGGGAATAAATTACATTTTCAAATATATTCAAATAGAAAACAGCTATTTTAAATAGTAAAAATATTTCACAATTTTACTGTTTTTGCTGTATTTTGGATCAAATAAATACAGGCTTGGAGAGCAGAAAAAACTTAAAAAAACATTAAAAACCTTACTGTTCAAAAACTTTTGACTCATAGTGTAAATGGAAAAAAAACCACAAAAACAAGTGTTTACACAAATTTTATTTGTTTTTAACACTGATAATAATACAAAATATTTCTTAAGCAGCAAATCAGCATATTAGAATGATTTCTGAAGGACCATGTCACACTGAAGACTGGTGTAATGATGCTGAAAATTTAGCTTTGATCACAGGAATAAATTACATTTTCAAATATATTCAAAATAGAAAACAGCTATTTTAAATAGTAAAAATATTTCACAATTTTACTGTTTTTGCTGTATTTTGGATCAAATAAATACAGGCTTGGAGAGCAGAAAAGACTTAAAAAACATTAAAAACCTTACTGTTCAAAAACTTTTGACTCGTAGTGTAAATGGGGGAAAAAACCCACAAAAATAAGTGTTTACACAAATTTTATTTGTTTTTAACACTGATAATAATACAAAAGACATTTAAGAATCTTACTGTTCAAAAACTTTTGACTCGTAATGTAAATGAAAAAAAAAAAAAGACAAAAATATTAAACAGCACAACTTTTTAACACTGACAATAATATGAAATGTTTCCTAAGCAGCAAATTAGCCTGATTTCTGAAGGATAATGGTACACTGAAGACTAAAATAATAATGCTGAAAATTCAGCTTTCCATCACAGGAATAAATTACATTTTAAAATACCGGTATATTCAAATAGAACATTGTTTTTAAAAATGGTAAAACATATTTTACTGCAATACTCATTTTAAAGTATTTTTATTAAATAAATTCAGGCTTTGTGAACTGTATACGCTGCCATATATTCTTCGCCAGATGACATTATTTTACCTTATTAGTTTCAGTTTTGTTGGTTTACTGTAAAACGCTGCACTCATAATGTGATTGTGCTCGTGTTATTCAAGCTAAAAGAGTTGCTTTTGTGTCCATGTTCACAGAAACACTAGATGTGGTAACATTGAGGCGTGAAGTCCAGAAGCAATGTGGATTTGTTTGTTTTGTTAGAGTTCACTGGAAGAAAGACTAAAAGATAGCTGATAGAGATGCATACAGTGTATGTTTTCAGTCAAGCAATTGACAAAATGCAGTTCATTTACTTTGCAGGGCACAATGTAACAGGTTACATAATGATTGTTCATAGCACAGTGTTTTGAGCTGTAGTTTGGGTAGATCAGCCGTTGTCCTGTTGGACGTTGACAGTTTAATGTCGTGACCTCTGGGCCAGCTGTTCATCCACAGGCTTCTTTACAACCGTTTGGGGGAATGGGGGGCTGGGGTTACCCTTTTATGTGAACCACAAGTGCTGAAGGCCTTTTCCTGCAAATTATAACCAGTCCCAGTTTCTGCTTATTTCACCTCTGGAGATCATGAGCAGATGGAAGAAATCACTGGTAGGTGTTTCTCTGCCTCGTTTCCTCTGGGCAGAGGGTGTGTTTGCGATTGTGTGTATACATGGTGCGCTAAACACTGAAAGGCTTTGACAATGTTTCAATGGTGGTGTCCGTCAGAAAGGCATCAGGCCTGTTATCAGCAGATCCCACCGGACAGGCTTTCCTGCAGGGGTTCACCTCCGAGAAGGAAGGAGAAATGAGACACAGAGAAAAAAAAGATGCTTGATCTGCAGTACTTTGTGAAAATGCTAATAAGGAAGTATTTCTATAAAAGGCTATCAGACTCTTCGAAGTATGCTGTGGTCAAGCGAAGATGCTTTAAGTATAACTTGTTTATTTACATAATAGCAAGACGTTTAACGAGTAAAAGTAGCTAAAGTTAGGCATTTTAGAATGAAGTAAGCCAAGTAATACCACAGCACTTGTCAGAAATTTCTAAAGGATTCCAATAAGAAAACTGCACAGGATTCTAATTAGAATTTCTGTCATATTGTAGAACCGTTCCTGTAAGATTCCTATCTAGGGCTTTCTGTATTCCAAACTATGATAAATAAAATTCTTGTTAGAATGATTTTGTTATTGGAATTCTTTAGTTCCTCAATTCCACTTCTACTTATTAGATAATAGCGTTGCTGTTGTTTGCCCTCCCAAATTGTGTCACTTCCTGGAGGATGATGTCATTAAGGAACTGGCCTTTGTTAGTTTAGGGATATTACGAAACACTAAGAGGATGGGAAAATTGATGTTGAGGACATAGAAACAAAAGCTATAAACATATGTATTTTTTGTTATACTATTATAGTATTTAATTTCATATGTATTTTTTTATTCTGCTCTTCAAACCTGCTTTTATTTGATTCAAAATACAGCAAAAACAGTAATATTGTGGACTATTTTTTAAGATTTAAAATAACTGCGTTCTATTTAAATATATTTTAAAATGTAATTTATTCCTGTGCTCAAAGCTTAATTTTCAGCATCATTATTTTAGTCTTCAGTGTCACATGATCCATAGAAATCATTCTAATATGATGATTTGCTGTTCAAGAAACATTTATTATTATTATTATAAATATTCAAAACAGTTGAGTATATTTTTTTCAGGATTCTTTAATGAATAGAAAGATCCAAAGATCAGCATTTATCTGAAATAAAAAGCTTTTGTAACATTTTACACTATACCATTCAAAAGCTTGGAGTCAGTATATTTTTTATTTTATTTTTATTTTTTTGGAAAAAAAAAATGATAGAAATTAATTCTTTAATTTAGCAAGGACGCTTTAAATTGATCAAAATTGATAATAAAGACATTTATAATGTTACAAAATATTTCTATTTCAGATAAATGCTGTTCTTCTGAATTTTCTATTCATCAAAGAAACCTGAAACAAATCTACTATTTCTTTGAATAGCTCCAATAAAATATTTAATAAATTAAATTAAAGTAATAAGATTCCTCAAACTAAAACTGAAGTAAAAATGAGTAAAATAACTATAAAAATTCACAAAACAACTAAATTATAATATGTAAAATATATATAAAAGTACACTACCAGTCAAAAGCTGCTTTCAACAACATAATATTAATAAATAAATAATCAGCTTTGAAATCACAGGTATAAACTATATTTTAAGATATATTCAAATAGAAAGCAGTTATTTTAAATGGCAAAATTCTGAAATATTTTTACTGTTTTTGCTGAACTTTGGATCAAATAAATGCAGGCTCGAGCAGAAGAGACTTCTTTAAAAACATTAAAAAGTTTACTGTTCAAAAACTTTTGATTGGTAGTGTATTTTCATATGCACTTTGTATATTACTAATTTTTGTTGTTTTTGTAAATTTTAATAGTTATAATATTTATTTTTATTTCAGTTTTAGTTCTAGGAAACTTAATACTTTAACTTCAATTAAATATTTTTCATAAATGACTAATTTTCTAATTTTTATTTTAAGTTAATGTTAATTATTTCAGTTAATAGTTTTTTTTTTTAAATGCTTTTAGTTTTAGTCAGTGTTGTTATTGTTAATTACCAATTGTATGAACATAATAAGCTAAATAATTTTAAAGAACATTTTAAATTTTTTTATTTATTTGTTGGAAATGTATGGACATTTCTTAAGACAGTTTTTCACGTTAGTAGGTGCAGCATGACAATTTTTCTGCTCATACCAAAACAAAGAAATTATTTTAAATTCATGTGCACTTAATTGTGAACCAAATAATATGATCTGCATGCAATAGACACTTTGGACTCATAAAAGTTACTTCATAGCAGGAATGATCCGTGCGCAGATGTGTGAGAAAGAGCCAGTCCGGCTGGATGGGGTGGCAGGCGCAACGAAAGAGGAAAAGAGACTGTTTGCATATGCGAGTGTGTGTGTGTGTGTGTGTGTGTGTGAGAGAGAGAGAAAGAGAGAGAGAGAGAGAGAGAAGAGAGGAGTGGGGGATGAGCGAGGGAAAGGGGCCGGCCCTTCACACAGATGTGAAAGATTAGGAGCGTCTCATTTTTCCAAACGCTTGAGCCGTGGAGATTGTGCCTGTCAGGACCTCATGTGGGAAATAAGCTTTGTTCAGTGTCACAGTTTCTTCTTACGCGTGTTGGAAAGATGTACGAGCGATACAAGCGGAGGTATAGTCTGTGTGCCAAAGGAGAGAGAACTGTGGATGTAGTTTTAATCAAGGTAAGAAGAGCTGAACTGTTGAAATTCAGTGCTTTTGCAGTGAAAACAGTGCTTTTAAATAGCATAAAAAAGCATTTATTTATATAAAACATTTTTCTAAACTCAATTCTCAGTTATGTTCACTCAAGTCTGAACTTTTTGTCAGAGTTTCTCTATAGTCTCAAAAAGAGAGAGTACAGTCTTATACTGTAAAATAAATGTGGACAGCACTTTTCAGATTTCAATTGCACTTGCAGTTTGAGACATTTATAATATCTCAATTATTTCTTTTTAGAGCAGATCGCAACTGATATTTCATTTATGATCTGTCCCATATGTGACCCTGGACCACAAAACCAGTCATAAGGTTAAATTTTACCAAACTGAGATGTATATAGAATATGAAAGCTCAGTAAATAAGCTTTCTATTGATGTATGGTTTGTTAGGATAGGACAATATTTGGCCGAGATACATCTTTTTGAAAATCTGGAATCTGAGGGTGCAAAAAAAATCAAAATCCTGAGAAAATCACCTTTAAAGTTGTCCAAATTAGGTTCTTAACAATGCATATTACTAATCAAAAATTACATTTTGATACCTTTACAGTAGGAATTTTACAAAAAAAATCTTTACTTAATTTCCCAATGATTTTTGGCATAAAAGAAAAATCAATAATTTTGACCCATGCAATGTATTTTTGGCTATTGCTACAAACATACCCCAGCGACTTAAGACTGGTTTTGTGGTCCAGGGTCACATATATGCAAATATTATTGAGAACTTGCAGTGTTCCAAGTTTTTCATCTCTGTTCATAGAAAGCGTCTGTTCCTGCAAAACCTGATGGCTATGTCTGGCTTTTGCAGTCAGCTGTTCTTTCTGCCATGTCTTATTTGTTGATTCATGGTTCTTTTGTTGGCTTGAGACATCTGACATTCACACATCATTCCAGACTCAAGACTGTGTGTGTTTGTATGTGTGTGTGCACGCAAGGTACAGCTTGTTTTCAGCTGTTTAATGTGGTTCAACAGACAAACACCCTGAAGCGCTGAGTTGCCAGTTTGATTAAGCATTGAAGACGACGTGTGGCTTGATGGGTCTTAACAGTCATTTGCACAGATGTCACTTCTTTTCAGATCTTGAATTCATAAGCGTGCAATACACTATTGAACTGTGTTCAGTGTTATTGCCATCAAGCTTTTGTGTATATCAAATGTTCTCTCACATGGACATTCGTGACTCATTTTCTTCTTTTGAATTCGAATTCCTGTGGTAATAGAATCAATGAGTCATTTGATTCAGTACAGTTGATTCAGTGCATCTGAAGTCAACATAAACAGAATTCATAGTTTTATTGTAAATGATTCATCATTGCATGTTCCGAAGAAATATAATTCTTTTCAACCTTTTGTTCACCTTTACAGTCAGGATCATTTTTGATTGATAAAATTACCTCCCACTCCAGATATTTTTTTGTTGATTAATCAGTGATATTGTGAAATATTATCAGCATTTAAAATAGCAGTGTTCTATTTGAATATATTTAAAGATGTAATTTATTTATTTGATGCAAATTTGAATTTTCAGCATCATTATTCCAGTCTTAAGTGTCACATCACATTCTGATATGGAGATTTACACTACCAGTCAAAAGTTTCTGAACAGTAAGATTTTTAATGTTTTTTTTTTTTGTCTTTTCTGCTCACCAAGCCTGCATTTATTTGATCTAAAGTACAGCAAAAACAGTACAATTTAGAAATATTTTTACTGTTTAAAAGAACTGTTGTCTATTGTAATATACTTTAAAATGTAATTTATTTCTGTGATGCAAAGCTGAATTTTCAGCATCATTACTCCAGTCTTTAGCGTCACATTATCCTTCAGAAATAATTCTAATATGCTGATTTGCTGTTTAAGACACATTTCATATTATTATCAGTGTTAAAAACAGTTGTGCTGTTTAATTTTTTTGTGAATATTTCATTTTTGTGTTTTTATTTTCATTTACACTACCAGTCAAAAGTTTTTGAACAGTATGATTTTTTTTTAATGTTTTTTAAAGAAGCCTCTTCTGCTCACCAAGACTGCATTTATTTGATTCAAAATACAGCAAAAACTGTAAATTTTGAAATATGTTTATGGTTTAATAGAACTGTTGTCTATTTTAATATACTTTAAAATTTAATTTATTTCTGTGATGCAAAGCTGAAATTTCAGCATCATTACTTCAGTCTTCAGTGTCACATGATCCTTCAGCAATCATTCTAATATGCTGATTTGCTGCTTAAGAAACATTTCATATTATTATCAGTGTTAAAAACAGTTGTTCTGTTTAATATTTTTTTGTGAATATGTAATTTTTGTGTTTTTATTTTCATTTACACTACCAGTCAAAAGTTTTTGAACAGTATGATTTTATGTTTTTTAAATTAGTCTCTTCTGCTCACCAAGCCTGCAATTGTTTTATTCAAAGTACAGCAAAAACAGTAACATTTTGAAATATTTCACATGGTCCTTCAAAAATCATTCTAATATGCTGATTTGCTGCTTAAGAAACATTTATTATTATGAATTATTATTATTATTAATATTTGTGTGCATTCTTTTGAATAATAGAAAATAACAAAAACACTGTTTTATTTTAAATGAAATCACTTTTAATCAATATAGTTCATCCTTGCTAAATAAAAGCATTCCTTTATTTAAAAGAAAATCATTCTGACCCCAAACTTTTGAACTGTAGTGTATTTCCGAAGTGAAATGTTTTGGAAACGCTGCTCCATTGACTGATCCTAGTTCATTTTTCATTCAGGGCATTTTTGGATGGTTTTGAGCGCTTTCCATTCTTAATGACTCCTAAAGACTGGATGGCTGTTGGATTGGAGCAATGCCTCTGGGAAAGCTCAGATACAATGTTTTGACTGTAAATGGAGTTTGTGCATGAGTGTGTGTGTGTGTTTGCGCATGCATGTGGAGGTCGAGGGGCGGCTCTGTTTGGTGACAGTCTGGGAGCCGCTGCTCAAATCCTAACGGTTTCCTTTGGCTCTCAGCCTGGAGAGAATGATGGAAATGGGCCGTCGGCCAAGTGACTTCATAGCGCTGTACTGCAACTAAAAATCACCATCTTTACAATCAGCGCAAGCCGGAGATTTCCGAGCTTTGCGCTAAGGCGTAGATCTTGGAAACTCAAATGGCCCTGTAGGAGCGTAGCAACGTCAGGCACAGAAATTAGATTCCAAATGTCCCACTAACTGATTAACATGTTCTTATCGTGCCGTAAATTTTATCCCGAAGCAGTTGCTTTTGTATTGCAGCTTTTGTTCCCGCTGCATGCACCCAGAGCCAGCGCACAGTCTGTGCATTTTCAAACCAGATGTGTTTTTATTGGGTACAAGTCTGAATGCTCTGCGCTCAACAGAGTCTGCTGGCACTGCTTTTTTGGTTTCTCCCCTAGCGCCGCAAATATGCAGTGAGAACGGCAGCGGTGCCAGATTTTGGAAAGGGACACTGGGCCATGTTTGGCTCTGAGCAGACTTCAGGGTTTGGGCCTGTGTTACAGAGAGCGGTTTGAAGCATCTTTAGAGCATCACAAAATATAGTGGTTGACTTGTATTAGATAGATATGAGCAATTTTACACAAGCAGCCATGCGATATGGCTGTATATCAGAGCGTAAAATGTAATTTATTCCTGTGATCAAAGCTAAATTTTCAACATCATTAGGCTACTCCAGTCTTTAGTGTCACATGATCCTTCAGAAATCATTCTAATATGCTGATTTATTATCATATTCATTTTTATAATGTTTGAGTTGTTACTTGGAACCTGTGATCCTTTTATTAGGATTCCTTGATGACTAAAAAGCATTTATTCAAAATATAAATATTTTCGAACAATATAAGTCTTTACTGTCACTTTTTATTAATTTAACACATCCTTGCTGAATAAAATCATTAGTTTCTTTCAAAGAAAAAAAAAAAAGAAACAATTTACTGACCCCAAATTTTGAACACTAGTATATTGTTACAAAAGATTTCTATTTTAAATAAATGGTGTTCTTTTTGTTTTATTCATCAAATAACCCTGAACAACTATTACAAGTTCCAAAAGATATTAAGCAGCACAACTATTTCCAACATTGATAATAAATCAGCATATTAGAATGATTTCTGAGGGATCATGTGACGCTGAAGACGGGAGTAAAGCCAGTATTTTAAATTGCAATAGTATTTCACAATATTACTGTTTTTTTATTCTGTATTTATAACAAAATGAGCAGAATGAGCAGAAAAGACTTCTTTAAGTCTTACTGATCCCAAACTTTTGAATGGTAGTCTATGTTCTCGCATAAAAAACTCTTAAAACTACATTCCATGACACAAAAAAACAGTATTATTTATAAACTTATAATGGATTTTTTTTGATAGTTGTGCATGAGTCACACTGAGGACAACTGAGGGACTCATATGCAACTATTACAAAAGGTTCAAAGGCCCACTGATGCTTCAGAAGGAAACACAATGCATTTTTTAAATTCAAAAAGGGTAAATTTAACTTATTTTTTTCTTCTGCGAAGCATGTAAGTATCTTCTGAAAGGCAGAGTGAAATGAAAAAAATATGATATTTAGGCAAAATAAGAAGAATTTACATGTCTTCATTCTGTTCAAAAGTTCACACCCCTTTCACAGAAGAAAGAATATTCTTAAAATCTAACAAGCCCTTTTCTGTTATAAATAAACTTTTGTGCAGTTAAATTCCATAGATGTTCAAGGACCTTCATGGAACCTTAAATGCCAATAATGAACATTTATTCTTAAGAGTGTACATGTCTCTTATATGATATATCAGTCTTGCTTTATATCCTTAAATGTCAGTCTGTTTTGTTTACATATAGCTCTGCAGCAGTTAGAGATGCAAATATTGGCTTTATAATCAGGCTGGTTTGGTTTTTAGTAGAGTTTGTTTTTGAAGTCTCTGCTACTGTACATATTGAATGCGACTGCATTGCATTTGATATTTGTCCCTGTCTAATGAAGTGTTATAGGTTGAATATGCCATATTTCAGTTATTTTTTCTGGAGTAGAACTCAAATGTTTGCTGCTCAGTTGAACTCAGTCATTGAATCAGCTTTAAAATTAGCCCATTATTTACTCACCCTCAAGGCATGTTTATGTATTTTAAAAATTTTTTTAATACATTTATTTTCACAATTAATTAATACATTAATACAATACATAATTTCTTTAAAGAACTATACCATACTTGGTTAAAGGACTATTTATTCATAATTTACATTTTAAAGAGCTCAACAATACAAATTTTTTTTTCTATTGGCCACCATTGTTGTTTTTTATTTATTTTTTATATTCGTTAGAAAAAAAAAATAATTTTTTATTACACTTTAAGAACACTTTAAGAGCTCAAAAGCTTTAGGTCAGCTTTAGAAATTAATGTTTTTTTTTGTTTTTTTTTTTTAGAAAAGATGCATTAAATTAAAATAATCAAAAGTGGCAAAACTTTTACATTATTACAGAAAATACTAAAAATAAACGCTGTTATTTTAAACTTTGCATTCATTAAAAAAAGATTGATTTCTGAAGGATCATGTGACACTGAAGACTGGACTAATGATGCTGAAAATTCAGCTTTGCATCATAGAAATAAATTACATTTATAAAGTATATTAAAATAAATAAATAAAAATAATAGCTGATTAATGAATAAATTAATTGCTAGAATAACATAAATAATTTCTTTAAAAAACTAAACCATACTTGGTTAAAGGACTTTTTATTATTATTCATAATTTACATTTAAAGAGCTCAACAATACAAATTTTTTTTTCTACTGGCCACCATTGTTGTTTTTTATTTATTTTTTTATATTCGTTAGAAAAAAAAAATGCAGCAGAACACTTTAAGAGCTCAAAAGCTTTAGGTCAGCTTTAGAAATTAATGTTTTTTTGTTTTGTTTTTTAGAAAAGATGCATTAAATTAAAATAATCAAAAGTGGCAAAACTTTTACATTATTACAGAAAATAAATGCTGTTAAAAATAAACACTGTTATTTTAAACTTTGCATTCATTAAAAACTGATAGAAATGTAAGGTTTTTACAAAAAAAAATTAAGCAAATGCAAATCAGCATATTAGAATGATTTCTGAAGGATCATGTGACACTGAAGACTGGGCTAATGATGCTGAAAATTCAGCTTTGCATCATAGAAATAAATTACATTTATAAAGTATATTAAAATAAATAAATAAATAAAAATAATAGCTGATTAATGAATAAATTAATTGCTAGAATAACAGAAATAATTTCTTTAAAAATGAACTATACATGGTTAAAGGACTGTTTATTATTTTTCATAATTAATATTTTAAAAGCTCAACAATAAGGATTTTTCTACTGACCACACTGTTTGTGTGTTTTTCATTTTTGCTAGAAAATAAATGAACACATTTATTTTAACAATTAATTATTACATTAATTATTTGCTAGAATAACAGAAATAAGTTATTTAAAAAATGAACCATACTTGGTTGAAGAACTGTTTATTGTTATTCGTAATTTATATTTTAAATAGCTCAACAATATGAATTTGTTCTACTGTTTTTTTATTCATATTTGCTAGAAAGAAATTTTTTTTTACTACTTTAATCAAACATTGCATTAAATTCAAATCAAATGAAAAGTGGCACGACTTTTACATTGTTACAAAAAAAAACGTTTCTTTTAAACTTTGCATTCATTAAAAATGAAAAAATGCAATGTTTTTTTTTTTTTTACAAAAATTATCAAGCAAATGCAAATCAGAATATTAGAATGATTTCTGAAGAATTATGTGAATAATTTGATGCTGAATATTCAGCTTCGCATCATAGAAATAAATTACATTATAAAGTATATTAAAACAGAACAAACATGGTTATTATAAATTATAATAATATTTCACAATTTTACTGTATTTTTATCAAATAAAAGCACACTTTTAAAGCATAAAAAGCTTTAACTTTAACTTTCAAAAACATAAAAAAATCTTACCAAGTACAAATGGATGGAATTGTTTTATGCATAATTTACTACTAATATTTTTCCTCAAATCATCTCACATTTGATCTCTCCTGAACAACTGGATCTGATTTTAGTATGAACAAATCTACTAAAACGTCTTGTACAGTTTACAACTAAACAAACCCTTGTCTGATTGGGTTACAATCTGACAGCTGTACGCCTCATTTATACTTCTACTGCTTAAACAATGCAGCTCTTTTCATTCATAATCTCTTTAATCTCTATTGGATGTGTGATATAATCACACACTATGATGGGAACTGCTGTACGAATAACCCAAAGAGTGTGTGTTTGTGTTCTCCAGCCTGTCTGTAGGCAGGGCTTGTGTTTGGGACAACAGACGACAGTGTTCTCCACACGAACGACCTTCCCAGAGCCACACTGAGGCTATATGGACGTCCTCATCAATGGAGCGTTGTGCTTTGTTAATCGCTTTAAAACTGTACACGGCCACTTGATTTTTGAGGGTGTGAACCCTAATTAGTCCCTGGCCGGGATGGAAACGTGAACTTCTCTTGGGTCAAATCAGAAGCCGTTTCTCTCGTTGCTCACGTTTTTCTCCTGTATTCCCTCCCTCTGGGGATCCTTTGTTGACCGTCTTTCTCCCCGTTCGATCTTGCATCACCTGTGTGACCCTGTAGCTGGGTTATAACAAAGCCGAGAGAGCTTTTCAGTGCGCTTTCCAGCCGAGTGAATAACCATCAGCGGTGCAGGTCGCTTTAATACAGGCTTTCTATTGTGGGAGCTTTGTACAGGTTGCTGTTCAGTAGCAGTGCTGGCCGTAACTTGAGATCTGTGTAAACATTTCCAATAGACTGTATGTATTCACCCTTTCAGTGCCTCAGATCAAAAGCTGACATATAGTAGGCAAGCAGGCATGACATTATTGGGCCTCTTTAGTATAATACAGACTGAAACTGGACTTGAAAAAGGAAGTACGGTATAGAAGATACACAAGATTGCAGAGACTTTTTTTTTTAGCACCAAGCTATATGTAATCTGTGTTAGAACTGCTTTGTGCTTTGGTTCGTTTAAAACAAATTAAGAATGGCAGAACACACTCACTCTATAGTGGTTTTACTTCTGCAGTGCGATAAAAGACAATTATGTTAATTTACACTAGCGTTCAAAAGTTTGTTCTTTAAGGCTGCATTAATTTAATCAAAAAATGCAATAGAAACTTCTTTAATAAAATGATCCATACTTGGTTGAAGAACTGTTTATTATTTTCATAAGAGCTTAACAATAATGATTTTTTTGCATTTATTATATTTGAAAATAAATAAATACATATTTTTATGCAAAAAATTTATTAATAAATTAATTAATTCCTTTCTTTAGAAATATATATTTCTCATAATTAAAAAAAAAAAAGTTCAACAATAAGGATTATCTACTGACCACTATTTTTTATGTTCGCTAGGGAATAAATGAAATACTAATAATAAATAAATAAATAATGAATTATAATAATTATTCTAAATTTTCCTAATTAATATTTTAAAGAGCTCAGTTATAAGGATTTTTTTCTTCTGACCACAGTTTTGCTAGAAAATAATTAAATAAATACATTTATTCTAACAATTCATGAATTAATTAATTGCTAGAATAATAGAAATAATTTATTTCCAAAAAATGAACCATACTTGGTTGAAGAACTGTTTATTATTTTTTATAAGAGGTTAACAATAATGATTTTTTTGCATTTATTATATTTGAAAATAAATAAATACATATATTTTATGCTAAAAATTAATTAATAAATTAATTAATTCCTTTGTTTAGAAATATATATTTCTCATAATTAAAAAAAAAAGTACAACAATAAGGATTATCTACTGACCACCATTTTTTTATGTTCGCTAGGGAATAAATGAAATACTAATAATAAATAAATAAATAATGAATTATAATAATTATTATAAATTTTCCTAATTAATATTTTAAAGAGCTCAGTTATAAGGATTTTTTTCTTCTGACCACAGTTTTGCTAGAAAATAATTAAATAAATACATTTATTCTAACAATTCATGAATTAATTAATTGCTAGAATAATAGAAATAATTTACTTACAAAAAATGAACCATACTTGGTTGAAGAACTGTTTATTATTTTTCATAAGAGCTTTACAATAATGATTTTTTTGCATTTATTATATTTGAAAATAAATAAATACATATATTTTATGCTAAAAATTAATTAATAAATTAATTAATTCCTTTCTTTAGAAATATATATTTCTCATAATTAAAATAAAAAAAGTTCAACAATAAGGATTATCTACTGACCACCATTTTTTATGTTCGCTAGGGAATAAATGAAATACTAATAATAAATAAATAATGAATTATAATAATTATTCTAAATTTTCCTAATTAATATTTTAAAGAGCTCAGTTATAAGGATTTTTTTCTTCTGACCACAGTTTTGCTAGAAAATAATTAAATAAATACATTTATTCTAACAATTCATGAATTAATTAATTGCTAGAATAATAGAAATAATTTATTTCCAAAAAATGAACCATACTTGGTTGAAGAACTGTTTATTATTTTTCATAAGAGCTTTACAATAATGATTTTTTTTGCATTTATTATATTTGAAAATAAATAAATACATATATTTTATGTTAAAAATTAATTAATAAATTAATTAATTCCTTTCTTTAGAAATATACATTTCTCATAATTAAAATAAAAAAAGTTCAACAATAAGGATTATCTACTGACCACCATTTTTTATGTTCGCTAGGGAATAAATGAAATACTAATAATAAATAAATAAATAATGAATTATAATAATTATTATAATTTTTCCTAATTAATATTTTAAAGAGCTCAGTTATAAGGATTTTTTTCTTCTGACCACAGTTTTGCTAGAAAATAATTAAATAAATACATTTATTCTAACAATTCATGAATTAATTAATTGCTAGAATAATAGAAATAATTTATTTACAAAAAATGAACCATACTTTGTTGAAGAACTGTTTATTATTTTTCATAAGAGCTTTACAATAATGATTTTTTTTGCATTTATTATATTTGAAAATAAATAAATACATATATTTTATGCAAAAAATTAATTAATAAATTAATTAATTCCTTTCTTTAGAAATATATATTTCTCATAATTAAAATAAAAAAAGTTCAACAATAAGGATTATCTACTGACCACCATTTTTTTATGTTCGCTAGGGAATAAATGAAATACTAATAATAAATAAATAATGAATTATAATAATTATTCTAAATTTTCCTAATTAATATTTTAAAGAGCTCAGTTATAAGGATTTTTTTCTTCTGACCACAGTTTTGCTAGAAAATAATTAAATAAATACATTTATTCTAACAATTTAGAATATAATTTATTTACAAATAATCAACCATGCTTAGTTAAATGACTGTTTTTTATTTTTCACAGTTAATATTTTAAAGAGCTAAGCAATAAGGATTTAAAAATGTAAAAAAAAATTATATTTGCTAGAAAAATAAATTAAAATGGATTAATTGATCGATTGATTTTATTGTAACAATTATTTAATGGATTAATTAATTCATTGCAAAAAATTAAATAATTAATTTCTTTAAAAATGAACTGTATTTGGTTGAAGAATTGTTTATTAACTGCTAGAATAAAATAAGTAATTTCTTTAAAAAATGCTTGCAAATACTTGTTTGGAGGACTTTTTATTAATTTTCCTCATTTATATTTTAAAGAGCGCAACAATAAGGCTTTTTTTCCCTACTGGGCACCACTGTTTTTTATGCAGTTTTTATATTTTCTAGAACATAAATAAATAAATAAATTCAAACAGTTAATTAATTAGCTTATTAATTATATTAAATAATTAAAATAATAATAATAATAATAATAATAATAATAATAATAATAATAATATATTAATATATATTAATAATTATAAGAAATTAATTAATTACTTTCTAGAATAACAAAATTAATTAATATTTAAGATTGTTTTCCTACTGGCCACCATTGTTTTTCATGCATTTATTTAATTGCTAGTAAATATATATATATATTTAAAGTATATATATATATATAAAGTTTTTTTTTTTTTTTTTTTAATTCTAACAATTAATGAATGAATTAATTAATTGCTAGAATTAAACAATTAATTTCTTAAAAAAATTAACCATACTTGAAGTACTGTTTATTTTTTATAATATTTTAAAGAGCTAAAAATGTTTATTTATTTTTAATTTTTTTTAAATTTGCTCATTCACTTTTCATAAAATATTAAGCTTTTCTTTATTTTTTCACATTTTCTCTTTACAAAAAAAAAAACAAAAAAAAAACATTAGTTGTAATATATAACTTTTATATATAATTTTTTTTAAACTAATTTTCCATTATTGTTTTTTTTTTAATTAGAAGTAACTTTAGATTAAAGGAGCAAATTCACTATATTTCTTACCTTATAGCTTTATTTTGAAACATACTCAATCATAGCTTATTTTATGTGAGCTGGATCTGTTTTACAGTACAGACTGGGTTTTATCATCACAGCCATTGTTTCTCCTATGGATTGGCTTGAATCCAGTCAACAGTAGTTTGTTTGGATGTCTGGCTCATGAAGAGCATCTCAGCATTAGATCCTTATTGCTGAAGCCGCTGTTGTCCCTCAGGGCCAGTTTGAGGTGGTGTGTGGTCTATGATGAGTGAGATGCAGCTGTTATAGGCTCCACAAACCACAGACTGAGTCCTAACCTCATATGCTGCAGATATATGTTTCCCTTTTGCTTATGCATTCACTAGAAACCCTCAGTTACACTGACCTTTTCACATATGAGAAAAAAACGAGTATCAAATTTGTATGCAGTCTGATATTCATATATTCTTTTGAATATGTCTGACAACATTTTCCAGTGAGACGGTCACATGTGTAAGACCACATATCTTCCTCTTTCTGTCCCCAGATCCACAGAGACAAAGACACATTGTGTTCCAGTGTTTCCCAGAAGAGACACAGCTTATCCACAGGTAAGATCACACATCCATAATCTCATATCATGTTGTCAGTTATGTAAATCACTACTAATATTTACACAGTAGGGCTTAATTTTAGCTTGTCAGCTTCAGCATCTATTAATACAGTGTCACATGATCCTTCAGAAATTATTCTGATATGCTGATTTGGTGCTTATTTATATACTGGCTCGTATTATTATTGTTATTAATATTATTATTAATGTAGATTTTTTTATTTTTGAACTTTAAAAATGCTTTTTATTATTTTATTTTATTTTAGTTTAGTTTAGTTTAGTTTAATGCTTCCAGTCACTGGAACAGGAGAAATTGCATTTTATTTATTACTTTTGTTTGCTTTTAATACTTTTTTCTTTTTGAACTGCAAAAATAAACAATATGTTTTATTTTATTTTTTATTTTGCAAATTTGAACGCTTCCAGGTACTGGAAAAGGAAAACTTTAAACAACAATTTAATGCATTTTATTTTAACACAAATTTTATACTTTTTTTTTTTTTTTTACTTTTACTTTTTTTCTTTTTGAACTTCAAAAATGTTTTTTATTATTTTATTTTATTTTTTATTTTTATTTTATTTTACAAATTTTAATGCTTCCAGTCACTGGAACAGGAGAAATTGCATTTTATTTATTACTTTTGTTTGCTTTCAATCCTTTTTTCTTTTTGAACTGCAAAAATAAACAATATGTTTTATTTTATTTTTTATTTAGTAAATTTTAATGCTTCCAGGTACTGGAACAGGAAAACTTTAAAAAACAATTTAATGCATTTTATTTTAACACAAATGTTATACTTTTTTTTTTTACTTTTACTTTTTTACTTTTTATACTTTTTTTCGTTTTGAACTTCAAAAATGTTTTTTATTATTTTATTTAATTTAATTTTTTAATTTTTTTTTTAATTTTTATTTTTTATAAATTTTAATGCTTCCAGGTACTGGAACAGGAAAAGTTGTGTTTTTGAAATTACATTCTGGTTGCAGATTCATCACAGTGATGGTGAAATGTTTTAAAGACCAAACTAAAAAAATAATAGTAAACAATCAAATAAATAAATAAATAAATTGTATTTAAAATTTTAGTTTAATTATTTTTAATTTAATTTAATTTAATTTAATTTAATTTTATTTTATTTCATTTCATTTTAATACTTCTAGGTACTGGAACAAAAGAAATTGCATTTTATTTTTTATTTTTGTTTACTTTTTATACTTTTTTTTTTGTCTTATTTAATTTTTTATACATGTTTTATACATGTTAACATTAACATGCAAAAAAGTATTTAAAGTTTTACTCTCAATAACATGCTAAATATATTGTTCTCTTTTTTATTTTTATTTTGTTTAATTGTTAATTGAACTGCAAAAATGTATTTTATTTTGTTACTTTTTTTGTGTCTGTTAACATTATTTCATGCATCTAAACTGACATAAACAATAAACAGCATTTTTTATTAAAGTTTGTAAACAAAGATTAATAAGAACTGCAACAAATAAATTGCTGCTTGTTTTTGTTAATTTAATTTATGCATTAAATAACATGAACTAATGGGAACTTATTATAAAGTAATACCAAGGTTTTGAAAGCAAACAATTGTCTTAAACAGTCAAGTTTGAATTATATGAACCATATTCTTTTTTTACCTTATGTTGTAAACTTGGCAACTTGTTAACGTCATTTTCTCTCTGATTCATTTGTGAGTCACGTCACTCATGCACTTCATGTGATGAAGCGCTGTTTGAGTGGCATGTGTGCTTACTTATGAGGTTCCTCGACAGTTAGGATGCTATCTGTGTAGGCTATATACAGTAAAACTGTAATGTTAGCCACAGATTCTTGCGTGAAAATATTTCCACCCTCTCTTCGACCCTTAGGGTTGAACTGTCTGTTTTGATTTTTGTAGCTTTAAGACTTCTATACAGTATGTGCATGACCTCTGTTATGATTGGCTGACTTCCCAGAGAGGCGGGAACTGCTGTTGTAAACACTGGAGTGTGTTCAGACAGTTTGAAATCTTTTAATTTCAGAAGAGGAAGGAAATCTTGGTTTTCTTTGTGAGGATCCTAATGAAGTATGAGGAATTGTACGGTGGATAAGGAACAGATGATGGTAATGGCCTGTGCTTGTATGGAGAAGCATATTGGAGAGAAAAGAGAGATTTCCTTTTTAATGAAAAATGTGTTTAAACCATACAGAAAGATTTTTTTTCAGCTATTGTGAACACAAGTGGCCTATAGCTAGCTTTTTTCCAGTTTGACTACCCTGACTTGATTGTCTTGAGCTCACAACTTAGCTATCAATTATCAATTATCACTGATATGTTTTTATAAATGCAGGATGATGGTTGAGATAGTCACTTCATCGCAAGTGCTGCACAGTACAGTGTTTTTAAAACCATGCAAAAAATAAAATAAAATTACATTTTATTTTAATTATTTTAAAATTTAATTTATTTAAAATGTTACTTTCAATAATTACGCTAAACATTGTTCTATTTTATTTTGTATTTTTGTTTCCTTTTTTATCTGCAAAAAATTAAATTAAATGTATATATTGCAGTTAAAAAGATAAAAAAGTAAACAAATATTAAATAAAATTGAATATGTTAAATTTTTCTTATATATATATATATATATATATATATATATATATATATATATATATATATATATTATATTATATTATATTATATTATATTATATTATTATTATTATTTTATTTTATTTTTTTACCTTATTTTTTATTATTTTATATTTACAAAATTTAACAATGTTGCATTTTAGTTGCATGATTTCAGCAAAATTACATTGTTACTTATTTATTTTATTTAGTTTAGTTTTATTTTATTATACATTTTTGCAAAATTTAGCAACATTGCAGTTTAGTTGCATGGTTTCAGTTTTGGCACTGTACAATGTTTTTAAATTCATGCTAAAAATAAAATTACATTTTATTTTTTTTTATTTATAAATGTAATTGATTTAAAATGTTACTTTCAATTAAAACATTATATTTTATTTATTAATTTTAATATTAATCTTTTACTTTTTGTAACTGCAAAAAATATAGGTATTTTTTTTATTTTATTGTATTATTATATTTAATTTTAGCACCACAGAACCACATTGTTTACCGCTTCCAGACACTGGAACAGGAGAAATTGCATTTTATTTATTATTTTTGTTTATTAATTGTTTTTTTTTTTTAATGGCAAAATATATTATATATTTATATTTTATTCCATTATTTTATTTATTTTTACCACAGAACCACTTTGTTTTCAGCTTTCAGGTACTGAAACAGGACAAATTGCATTATGGAAATCACATTCTGGTTGAATGTTTATCAAAGCTAAAAAAATAAAGTTATATTACATAATAAAAACAAAATAATCTACATTTTATTTTACATTTTTGTTTAGTTATTTTCAACTACATTTTTAATAAACATGCTAAAATACTATATAATTTTAATTTTTTTGCTTAAATTTATTTATTTTTTTGCTTATTTTATTTTTCTAATTCAGTTAACATGCCAAAAAGTATTTTTTATTTAATTTTAATTTAGATTTTTTTTTAGATTTTTTTTATTTATTATTATTTTTTTTTTTTTTAAAGTGATTACAGTTCCGATGACTTCCATCAAAAACACACTGAAAATACTCAAGTGTAACTGGAATTATAAATAGACACCACAAGCTGAATTTCTTCTCAGAGGCCTATTATGAGCTGTTTACATTGTCAGTTGTTTATCTGCAGCTGAGGTAATGACGTTTGCTTTTACTACAGCATTGGTTCATTGAGAACACACAAACGCACAGACGCGTAGAGAAAGGGCAGCTGTAGCTGTCCCAGAGAAACCCCTCCTTCACATACCTAAACATGAAGCCACCTGTGTGTTGTGTGACAGCTGACAAAGCTCACACTCTCGTGACAGATCTCCCAGTGCCGATCCCAGCCTTCAGTCGCTCTCTTCACTTACACTAAGATTATACACAGAGAGTGCTGCACTTTAAAAGACTAGAAGAAAGTGAAAGCGAGAGAGGGAGGGAAACAGGCGGTATTTTTCTAGGTGATGGAATCTATTGAGGTTTATCATGATGGTTTCTCCCACGTGATATGGTTTTGTAACCCACGCGACGGTACGGTACTGACAGGCGCTATAGATACTTCGCCTAAAGATAGTCAGACTTTGCTGTCGTGAATAAGTGTGCTGTCGTACAAGAGGAAATCGCAAGTTTTCTTTAAGAGGACACTGGGCTTCAGTAGGAGAACTACTTTGAAGACTTTTATGATAGACTTTAACCAGATAAAAGCTATTTTTTGACACACTGCCTTTTATAGTAGCTGTAAATTTGTCTGTCATTGTGTAAAACTCTGTGTGTGTGTGTGTGTGTGTGTGTGTGTGTGTGTGTTTGTTGCAGAGAGTTCACAGTATCCAGATTTTCACACGTCACACAACTCAGAAACAGTCGCATTCCGAGACTCAGGAAGTGATACGGATGGATTTCTCAGTCCTGACGCTGGAGAGGACAACATCTTCAGAAAGGTGAGAGAAATTTTTTGATCTTTTCTGATGTTTTTTGGCACATTGGACATTGCTATTGTGTTGCTTACTCCTTAAGTCTTTGATATTTTGGTTCATAGGTATGGCTTGAGTTTCTCCTTCAGTGTAAGATTTTATTTTATTTTCCAGCTGGCAAAATGATTAGTCTGCCCACTTTGAAAAATAATATAGCTAATAATATAATATAATATAATATAATATAATATAATATAATATAATATAATATAATATAATATAATATAATATAATATAATATAATATAATATAATATAATATAATATAATATAAACTAGCTGCACAATTTGAGGTTTGATCCATGTCTGCACAAATGCAGGATGACTCATGCATGCAAGTTTAATAGTGAAGTTTAAGAACTTTGAAAAGTCCCTAACTTCATGCCATGGACCCCCACATATGATGATAATAATTTGTCTGTTTATACTTAGCATTAGAGTACCACTAGATGTAAAACAAAGGCTGTCAATATTAATTTTTTTTTTTTTTTTTTTTTCAAATAATAAAAAAATAATAATTGTGATTTAGTATTTCATTTAATTTTAATTTTATTTTATTTTATTTTATTTTATTTTATTTTATTTTATTTTATTTTATTTTATTTTATTTTATTTTATTTTATTTTATTTTATTTTATTTTTATTTTTACTGGTCCAGCAAAAAAATAAATAATTGTGATTAATATCATGATTTTGGACCAGTATTTTATTTTATTTTATTTTACTGGTCTAGTAGAAAATGAAATAATTGTAATTAATATGATTTTGGACCAGACTTTAGATTTTGGACCAGTATTTTATTTTATTTTATTTTACTGGTCTAGTAGAAAATGAAATAATTGTAATTAATATGATTTTGGACCAGACTTTAGATTTTGGACCAGTATTTTATTTTATTTTATTTTATTTTATTTTATTTTATTTTATTTTATTTTATTTATTT
>NC_133363.1:55984562-56011921 GCF_049309525.1 Garra rufa
AATGCTAATTTTTCCACTCTACTACCCCTCTAACTGGTTTGTGCCCAATGGCGCCCCCTATATTTTGGCCAGTCTGAGTTGGTGCCCCAGTGAAACCTGTCAAGAGCTGGAAGAGATAAGAGAGTTGACCAGGTACTGCGAGTGTATGAGCGCGTTGTGTGCTAGCTTCCTGTATATCCAACCGAAAGCCAGCCCTCCTCTGACTAGCACAAAGAGCTTTTGCATCATCATTTGCATTACCTGTTTGTCAGAGCAAAGTCAGCATTTGTTTAGGCCTTATTCTGCACTGCCTCAGTCAGCTTCGGTAAAGCGCAGATAAATGATGGCTTGTGAAAGTTAGACGTGTTACTGCCGAGATACTAAGCATTCTGCTGCGTAGTTTCTGTTGTCGCTTTTTTTTGTCACTTGTTACGTGATGACAAATATCGTTGTTTTCGTATCTGGTCCGAATGTCAGGTAAGAGGATGTTTGTAACCTGTTGTGTTAAAATGTAAAACAGTAATTAATATGACTGATCTGACATGACTACACTAGGTTACACCAATTAAACTCATTTCTAAATGTTAGCTCTATAAGAAATAATCAGCGTTTTCACATTTATACAGTGTCCTTTTTAGTACACATTCGATTTTAATTTATTTTTACTGTTTAAAATAATTGTGATCTCAATACAGTTCAGATTTCCACATTTGGAAATATTCTAGCCACCTGTGTGTTCACACATAAATATTTAGCATCGCAAAACACTTCTCAGTTTGCTGTGGTTTGCTCTTCAATGTTCTGCTTTGAGCTTGTGTTTTGTCCACTGCATTGCTTTTGAGATGAGTCCTGGTGTTTTGTACTAATAGCAGTCACTATGGTGGTGAACTTCACTATTTATAAATGCTAGATTGTAAAGAAATAGCTTAAATCTGTTAGATTTGCATAGTCTCAAACCACCCACTGAATTTTGATATGGCACTTTTAGTGCTTTTCGATTGCGTCCCAAAGAGTTTTTTAAATGGTTGCACATCATAATTAAATTCAGAAAGTGATTTTATATTGTATAATAAATAAATTCTGATTCATATTTTAGTGTGAATACTTTTATGTTGGGTGTAGTGTAAAATGAACATCCGCTTTGCATATTTTGCATCTGGTTGGTCAGTAGTACACCACACACAGACACATGTGAATGCCTTTTTGGGTGAAAAAGAAACCATGTAAACGGCATATTTATTTTGATGTGATTATAAAATTGTAAAGAACAGATATACGGTTTAATCTGCAGGTTGTGTGAATGTCTGAGGTTCTCCAGTTTTGGAAATATTAGATGTGATGATCAACATGTAAAAAACACTGTGCGTCACAGCTTGGCTTTTATTTGTCGCTATAAAGGAGGCAGCTCTTTTTGTTTTTCTTTGTCTTTCTTTCTATTTGTTTGTATTTATGCATTACTGTAATGAAAATGTATAAATTTTTTCTTTTTGTATTCATTGATTTATTTTTATTTATTTTATATTAATTCATTTAGATTTAATATATTATGAATCGTGATTATTTATTTTGTAATGTATTTATAATTATATTTTAATATATGTTGTATTTTATATTTCTTTATCTTTTTATTAGTGTTGAAATTTATTAATGCATTTATTTTTTCAGTTTGTTTTTGTACATTACTTTTATAAATGTTTATAATTTTGCGTTTTGTATTCATTGATTTATTGCATTTATAATTATATTGGATTATTTTTTATATTAATTTATTTTATTTTGTATTGTTATTTATTTAGTAATTTATCTTGTAATGTATTTATTTTATATTTTATTTATATTGCATTTTATATTTATTTATCTTTTTGTTAATGTTCCATTTTTGTTTTTGTTTTTATACATTACTTTTATAAATGTTTAGAATTTAGCATTTTTGTATTCATTGATTTACAGTATTTATAATTATATTGTATACTTTTTAAAATTAATTTATTTTAATTTTTATATACATTTATCTTGTAAATGTATTTATTATTTTATATTGTATTATTTCTATTGCATTATATATTTATTTATCATTTATTTTATATTTTCAAATGTATTAATGTATTTTTTTATAATTAAAAAAAAAATTCTTTGTTTTTAATACATTTATAAATTTTTATTATAATTTTTTAGTTTTTCATTCATTTATTGTATTTATTGATCTATTTTATTTTTATTTTTAATAATTATTTTTATTTTTATATAAATGTATTTTATTTTCTATTGTTATTATATTTAGTAGTTTATGTTGTAATGTATTTATAATTATATTTTATTATTTATATTTTATATTTATCATTTATTTTTTAAATGTATTTATTTTTATAATTTATTGTCTTTGTTTTTATACATTACATTTATAAATGTTTATATTTGTATTTTTGTATTCATTGATTTATTGTATTTATTTGTATCATTTATTTTTATTTTTATATTAATTTATTTTATTTTATTGTTTTATTATTATTAATTTATTTTGTAATGTATTTATAATTATATTTTATTGTTGATATTCGATTTTATATTTATTTATAGTTCATTTTAATTTATGTATTTATTTCTTCTAATTTTGTTTTGTTTTATACATTACTTAAATGTTTATATTTTTTATTTTTGTATTCATTGATTTACTGTATTTATTTATTTGTATTATTTGTTTTAAATTATTTTTATTTTTATATTAATTTATATAATTTCATTATGTTTTGTTATTATTTAAGTCATTTACTTTTTAATGTTTTTATAATTATATTTCATTGTTTATATTTGTTTTATCATTTATTCTTTCTGGGCATAACTGAGCTCTTTATATTGTGTTTATTTTGTAGTTATAGTTTGGAGGGTCTAGCAGCAGGGATCGAGGATGGCAAGCGCTGGATGCCGCAGTCTGGAGGTTCATCCAAAGATCAGCGAGGAATTCAGAGACAGGAGAGTGAGGAGAGGGGCTCACTGATGTCTCTCACAGAAGAAGGTCCCGAATTCAATTTGGAAGAATGTCCACGTGGTCCACGTGGTCAGGTAAGACAAGAAGACAAAAACAATTAGCGCTCTATTAGATGTTTAAGACATTCTGTGTTTTTACCTTTAGCTCTGAGCATTAAAGTTTGTGATTTCAGAAATCGAGGAAGTATCATCAATTCAGACACAGCGGTCCATCTGTGGCTCTCCCCCTCACAAAATCAATCTCTATGCTTTCCATCAGCCAACGGGACATAGATAGTAAGTAAAGCTTCTCTCAGTTTCTGGCTTTTATGGATCGATTATATAATGAATTGTGTCCCAGAAACATCATTTGCTTCAGAATAACAGATTTTTCGAATTAATTCCGTGTTACGAGGTTGTAGCGTACAGGTGGTACCAGTATAACATCAATTGTTTTCTTCATCTGGTTTGTGTTAGTTGTCCTCCACCCTCTTGTCAGGCCCCTAAATCATCATTTGGTTTAATAAGTACTTGCTCTGATTTTTCCATCCCCAATGCGGCTGGCTCAGCCATAGGAAGCATTCGGCGAAAGAGACAGATCTCTTTTACCTTCAACCTCTCACCGCTCCTCCCCAAATCTAAAACGGCCTTTACTGTCACCTCTTCTTCTAGTGATGAGGAGGACGTCGTAAGTAAGTTGCCGTATGAGCTGGGTATTAGTAACCTCCAGTGTCTCGTCCCTAGATGATGTCCTCAGATTCACAGTAGATGTAGAGATAGATGAAATATGCTAGCCGCCTTTGAAACCTGTCCCTCATATAAAGCAATATGTTATCTGGATTAGTTTTCAACTCAGTTTTGGGTTTCTAAATGCATATTAAAAAATAAGGAATATTTACCCCTGAAATAATTGGAGCTCAAATTACCAAAACAGTGATGTTTATTTAAAAAAAAAATGTAAATGATGCATTTTGGTTGTATCAATGTCTAGTTAATGTTCACAACAACAAGTAAACATGCAGTGTGGATGCATTTTTACAAAAATGATGTTAGAGTAGCAATATTTACAATACATTCAGCTGAAATATAGAGAGGCAGCTTATTGGCGAAAGTTCCATTACCAGTTAGCTAAATTTCTGGAGGATACATTGAATATTAGCCATATTTTCATACATTTCTTTGCTGAATATATAAAAATTAGAGAATATCTTGTAACTTTGTACTTATTAATAATAGCTGTTCTATCTAATCATGTCTTTTCATTGGGGGCAAAAAATTAACTTTTAAAATTATTCGACAGCAAAGTAAAAATATTAATATATATCAATGTTGTCAAAATATTGTAAAATACATATTTAGCTATATCAATTTAAATTAAATTAAAAATAAATTGATATAACTAAATGTGTATCTCTCAATATTTTGACAATATTGAAGGAAAAAACTGAAACCTAGAGGTAAATAAAATAAAATAAAATAAAATAATGTATTTTACAATATTTTGACAATATTGAGGGAAAAAAATGAAACCTAGAGGTAAATTAAATTAAATTAAAAATTATTTTATTTTAAATTAACTTTTAAAATTATTCGACAGCAAAGTAAAAATATTAATATATATCAATATTGTCAAAATATTGTAAAATACATATTTAGCTATATCAATTTAAATTAAATAAAAAATAAATTGATATAACTAAATGTGTATCTCTCAATATTTTGACAATATTGAAGGGAAAAACTGAAACCTAGAGGTAAATAAAATAAAATAAAATAATGTATTTTACAATATTTTGACAATATTGAGGGAAAAAAATGAATCCTAGAGGTAAATTAAATTAAATTAAAAATTATTTTATTTTATTTTATTCTATTTTATTTAGTTTAGTTTAGTTTTGTGACATATTCTGAACTACCTCTAGGTCTACCACCCCTATGTTTTTCCTCCCTCAAAATTATCTAAATATTTAGAGATGCATTATTTTAGTTTAGTTTATTTTATTTATTTATTTATTTTTTTTTAGTTTAGTTTGTTTTGTGAGTTAGCTTTTTTAATATAGTTTTGTTTTGCCATGCAAGTGGACTGGAAATTTTCAGAACTACCTCTAGTTTTAATTTTTTCCCCCTCGATGTTGTCAAAATATTGAGAGACACATATTTAGCTATTATTTTTTGTTTTGTTTTGTTTTTTGTTTTGTTTTGTGAGCCTTTTAATATAGCGTTATTTTTGCCATACAAGTGGATTGCACATGGTCATATTCCGTACTGCCCCATCTTACTAATTACTACTTTTTTTTGTACTTTTTGGAGACTTGGTTGAGATTTCTGGGAAATTTTAAATAATAACTACATATGCTTTCATGATATAAATGTAATGTGATAGTTTCAAAAACTATACTGATTAAAACACATCACCTTGCACATATCATGTTCATGGCACCACTAGTCATTTTAATCAGGTCGAATTGCTTAACCAAGCACTAGCTTTTTTTTGCAAAAAGATGGTTTTGCATGTTTACGTAAATCAGGCTGTACCATGGGGCGATGGAGGCTGTTTGTTGTTGGTGAGGCTAATTTGACTCCAACATTGTGCTTGTAGGCATGACGTCTTTCACCAGTACCACCAGTTCAATGGGATACAGGTAAGACCCCCATGAATATTTTGACGACTTCATTTTCACATTTCTGGAAAGCACAGTAATGGATATCTTCATATATTGCTTTGTTTAGCATCACAGAGGAGGAACCTGGACCTTTAAGAGCAGATTTTGAAAAAAGTACCACTAAAGTAAGCCGGACGTTCAGCTACTTGAAGAGCAAAATGTACAAGAAAGCCAGAGTAAGTCAATTCTTTTTCAAATCATTTCCTCTCCACTGAGAATACAAATGAGAAAATCTGCTTTATTCATACCGATGACTAAATGCAAATGATCACCCGGTCAAACAGAAAGACAGGAATTTACCATAGTACTCAAATGAATGAAGAAATCAATTGTGTCAGGTTCATTCTGAGCACTGGAGGAAATAAGACAGGAAGAGAAGGCACAATAATGTTTCATCCTTTACTGTTAGCTCAGCATTTTAACCTTTTAAAGGGCCAGTACCTTATTTACTGTACAAACTGCAGAGACGATGTGCAGTGAGGCACAAAAGTAATAATATTTTAAAACAATATTTTATGTGTTTATTTTTTCTGAAATAGCCTCCCATTAATACTCTAAACTTACCAAAAGTCATTCAGGACTTTAATTTCAAAATGTTGTTGACCTAGTTTCACATGTATTTCCAGATTTTGTGCATGTATGTAAAATGAAACATACTTGAACTTAATAGTTAAATGCAGTTTAAAAATTCAGATCATACCCTGGAAGGCCTGTAAGTTTTCTGATCAGCTAGAAATGTTTTCATAAGGGTGTTTTTACACTAAAATGTACAGATTTCATCAGCGCCTCGCTGTTCTGACACCAGCAACGACAGTGTAATATAAAAAAGGAAGTAAGAGTCACAGCACCTCCCAGCTCGAGTCAGATCACTTCCTCCTGAATTTGAGGTGATGCTGAACTTCTTGTCTCGGTCAAGAGTCTTGCAAAGGCTCTGCCTCCTACAGTAATGTTATATAGAAAGTTTTGCGAGGTGCAGGGCCGCTATCAGAGGATAAGGAGCTTGAAGGGAGAAGAGGTAGGCCGAATCTCAATCGCTGCGTCACTCGCAATGATTTGCCCCGTTGACTTTTTGTTGTGGTTTATTCTGTTTTTTTTCTCCTCTCACCTCTAGATGGTCACATTTTCTGAAACAGTTAACTCCTTAGTTGCCTAACAGTAGAATCCAATGACTTGCTGACCGTTTACGTCATAGTGATTGTCTTTTTAGTGCATTTCATAAACTGACACATTATTGGCAGTAGTTTTTTAGATTTATGCTGCTTCAACTGTGGTAAATGTATATTTCAAGTTTAGAATATATCAGATGGTGTTTGTTACTTAAGATTTTTATTACCTAAAATGGTTGTTTCTGTACAGTTGCTTAACTTGAGGCCTGTTTTTACAAGTAGGAAGCTGAACTTTGTTACAGGAGAACTTGACAACAATTGAGAGGATGTTTGTGCACGACTGTCTGAATCACAATGAAAAATCCCCCAGTTTGAAATGACATTGGACCTTTTTTCTTTTTTTAAAAACACAAACATGGTTATCAGTTGTGGAGGTCCATTTTGTTTAGCATGCATATTAGCTCCTGTAAATGTTAGAAACTGCACACAAGCACCTTGTTTTGGAACATGAAGTTAGGGTGGTGCAGTAAATTTCTTTGCAGAAATGCCATTAAAGAAAATGATGAGCAATTCAAGTTAATGGGTTTAAACTGAAGTAGCAATGACGGGCCATTATGGTGCTCAGCATATTTATGCAATAAGTGTTAACGGCTGTCGCCTGTTGTAATATTTCTTATTCATTTTCTGCCGCAGGAAAAAGAAAAGGAAAAGAATCGGGAAAAAGACAGAGAGGCCAAAGAGAGAGACAAGAAATCACTGAACGGACACGTATTCAGCACGTCAAGCTTGCTGCATCCAGCTTTGTGCCAGCAATGCAACAAAAGCCTCAACACTAAAGATACTGTCAACTGTACAAGTAAGAAGCAGCTTGTTAGATTGGTTTTCAGTACTTAACACCGTTTTAGTTCTTTATTCTTGTGAAAAGACACTGGGTATTTACTGAACCTCTAGTATAACCTTTCATCACCTTTATTAGTAGCAGCTTCACAGGGATAAACAGGAAAAATAGCTGAATCATGTGCAGTGGTATGCATTATTTTAGAAAAACATTATTCAAAGTGAAGGGTGATTTAAAGATGTCTGAACTATTGTGTCATGTATTTCAAAAGACTCGTTGCTTAAAATAGGAAGCAGTTCTGGTAACATCGTTCACTTCCTCATGGAGGTGCAAAGAGAAAATCTTGTTCATTCAGGGAGAAGTCTTTGTTGTATTGTTTTAGTCCTTTTTCCCCTCTTTGTTTGTTTTACATTTTAATTGCATATTCATATTTATGTGTATACATAAATGTCCTGTAAGTTCTCATTAGGGGTTCAAATTGTAATTGTGAGAATGGTCATTGATCAGTGATCTCCTCGTAAAACTGATTGTGCAGACCAAACCGTAAGTCGTAGAGACTTGAAACTTGGAGGGATGGTAGTGCTTAAACCGCCTACAACATGACCAATGCTCACCCCAGTTGGCCTGAAAGGGGTGCTACTGCAATCAAAAGTATGAAATTACTCATAACACCTAAACCGTCAGTCCCAGGCTCAAGCGTGTTACTGTATGTCGTTGGAATCCTTGGCTCACACCAGAAAAAGTACATGCCTCAGATTCGATCTTTTTCAAAATTTTTGGGTATTTCGCTTTTTTTGAATAACCTACTTTTGCGATCTAGTCCTGGATTTTTTTGCCCGATCGAAACCAAACCAGTGCAGAAAGATTCTCTGGAGAGTGAATATCAATAGTTATCAAAAAAGTTGAACTTTTGACTCACCATCGCGAAGGGGTGCCAAAATGTTCGAAAGGGGCAGGGCCACTTTTAGTTAAACTCCTAAATGGAATGAGATATCTCTGCCAAACTTAGAACACTTATGTAAGAGCTCGATCTGAGGTCACAAGAAAAAAAAATCTCAGAGCTTGGCCACTTGTTGGCACTTTAAGAGTGAAAAAAAAACAAAAAACATAAAGGCTACAACTGCACAACAATTTGTCCTATCAACATGGAAATCGTTGTGCACTGTCGAAGTAGGTTCAAAGTGCCACAAATGTCTACAAGGACATTTGCGTATCTCCAAAAACATGGCTGTCATTGGGCGATGAAGTTTGAGCATTTGTTAGACAAGAAACGGAGGCCAATCGGAACGAAACTCAGTAGGCCTGTTTGACTCACGGCCCCAAAGGTCTGCGATATCGCATTTTTCAAGGGCGTAAACATTTGTTGCACGTTTTTTCGCACAATATTAATATCATACAATAGAACTCCTCATTCCGGACAACCTTGCCTCTAGAACCACTGCTGGCATTCAAATAATTTGTTAAATGATTGGGAAGATGTCAAAAACCTACTTTTGCGAACTAGTCCTAGGTTTTTCGCTCTATCTGGAAAAAAACACTGCGGTACAATTCTCTGGACTCTCTAGGTCAATAATTATCCAAAAAAGGTTGAAATTTACCCTTTGGGAGGCTACAATGGGCTCGTTTTGAAAAGGGGCCTGTCGAAATTTACCAAAAATCCTATAAAGCCTAAATAAAAACTCAAAACTTCACAAAACCTGGTGAGCACATGAGACAGGTGATTCTAAACAAGCATGCAAAAAATTTAAGGATATCGGACCACAGCTGGTGCTATAACAGTCAAAAACGTTAAAAAACACATTTCTATGGTAAATTACCTGGATTTGCCAAAAATGCTTTTTTAAATAATTGATTTGGTGGTTACAGGCTTGCTAAATGATGTTTTTTTTTTCGATATGTGCTTAAAAACTTTAATGCGCTTGAACCCCAGAATATTTATTTTAGCATCTGTCCATAGCCCTATAGACCAAACCATATATCTATATTAGCGCTTTCAAAAAGAGCACATTAACACAGGCAATTAATTTTTCAATTTAATTTTTCAGCGGCGTTAAAGATGCTGTATTTAATGCAATCGACGCAGGGGCAGAGCTAGGGTTGCCACCCCACACACAACTGCTGCTTCTGTCTTTTTTTTCTTAAAAAGTACTGCATTTATTTAGATGCAGACGACCACATCAAACAGGACTTTTCAGACGCACGCTCCAATTTCATTTTAGCGCCAGGCGCAAGTCAAATGAGCGCAGAAACGGTCAGGCCATATGTCAGTAATGATTTTTCCTGTCCTGTCAGCCGTTTTATTGTGCTCGTAGCATGTGATCTTTCATATTAAAGCGCAGACTACAAGCATGCGTGTCAGATTTGTGTCTTGTTCAGTAGCGGCAGCTCTTAAAGTAATAGCAGCCAAATAAACTTATAAGCCAGCTGCTGTTATATCTATAAAAAAAAAAAAAAAAAAGAAATCAATAACTTTTAATTTAGAATTTAGGGTTTTAGAAGTTTATTACATTTCTGTATATTTGCTACTTGCTGAAGGGCACAGGTAAATATTTGGGTTTATTTAAAGATTGTTTTAAGTTCACTTAAATTAGAAGTTGTCTCATAAATGTTAACACTGATAGCTCTCAATTATACTGTAATGTTAAATTATTGTTTATAATAAGTATAAAACATAAGCAAGGGAAATAGATTCAGATCATATATAATTAGTTCTCTTTTGGGATTTCACACTGTTGCTGTGTTTATGGATACAGTATATTCTCCAGGAAGCATCTGATGACGTGATCATTGTGGTTAGATTCTTGCTCTTTAAGACAGATGAGTATTTCTAGAGCTTGTTGGCATGTTGTGGGATTTAATTTGTGTGCTTGGTGGAGTTTCCTGACTGGAAGGAATTCTTAAGCCTAAACCCAACTGTCTTTACCACTTTGACCATGAGCCAGAATAGCAAACACAATGATTTCCGGTAAAATTACATTAAAACCTTATGTTTGGTCATAGAGGTGAAATTTCTGCAAAGAGAAAATCATTGCTTCATATGTTTGGGTAGCACACTGAAATATTATATTGCACAACATATGGCATCTGTATCAAAGAAGTGAGTTTCAAATATCTTCTACTGATGTGTTTTTTTCCAGATTGCAATGTGAGAGTTCACAAGAGCTGTAGAGAAAACGTCCCTGTTTGTCCCAAAAGCAAAATGAAGGTTTGAGTTGTTTTTATTTTAAAAAGTATCATGTTCTTTCATTAACATTAAGCGTCACGACAAGCATTTGCATTGTGTTCCGTTTAAAATCTCTTCCTTTCTTCTGTTTCATAAACAACAGTTTGCCATACCAGAGTCCACCACTATGCCTGTCGTCACTCTACGAACAAAATGTGGGTTTCTTGGTTTCCTTTCTCATTTATTCTCATATTTTGTATGTCAGCTGATCTTAATGTTGCATGTGATTTTGTGTATAGCGTCCACACTGCGGGAACGGCCATGGTCTGCTATTTTTTCTCCAGAGGAGCATTCTGTGATTCTCCCGTCCAGACGACCCACCAGTATTATGCCCTTCCACAGCAGCAACCTCTCCAAAAGCATGTCCATCAACAATATTGCAATGTTAGTGCCTAAACACATACACCAACAAGTATTGTCAAGTTTTAAAGGTCAGTGTAGTTACTGAGTATGACTGGAATCATTAACCTAAATTAAAACTACTCAAAAATATGTTAGCTGAAAGCTTCCATTTATTTGAAATAAATTTAAATAAATTTGAAATAATATTAAGCAGCACAACTGGTACTAGCATTGATACAACTCATATTAGAATGATTTCTGAAGGATCATGTGATGCTAACCACTGGAGTAATGATGCTGAAAATTCAGCTTTGCATCACAAAAATAAATTATATTTTAAAATATTAAAATAGAAAACCGCTATTTTAAATAGCAATAATATTTCACAATATTGCATTTTTTTCTGTATTTTTAATTAAATAAACACTGCCTTGATAAGCATAAAAGTCTTCTTTAAACATTGAAAAATCTTACTGATCCCAAACTTTATAGAAATAAAAATGTACAAAATAGAAATATACAAAAACAAAATCACTAAAACCGCAATTAAAATGAAAAATGAAAATATAAAGCTGAAAATAGATGCTAATTCAAAATATTAATTAATACTATAATAGTAAAATAGTATACATATAGTATACAAAAAGTATACAAAATAGTAATAGTATACAGTTTACTGCTGACTATTTATGTGAAACTATATAGTATGCAATGATAAATTAACTTTAACATGCTACATTACCTCATTATGTTGCATGTTTACAATCAAAAAGTGTCCAGCTTTGAATTCCCGTTTTGAATCAAATGATTTGCGATACATGCTTTAAAATTCCGTTCTGAATCAAATGATTCACCATACGCGCTTTGAATTCGCGTTCTGAATCAAATGATTCGCCATAAGTGCTTTGAATTCCCGTTTTGAATCAAATGATTCACCATACGCGCTTTGAATTCGCGTTCTGAATCAAATGATTCACCATAAGTGCTTTGAATTCCCGTTTTGAATCAAATGATTCACCATACGCGCTTTGAATTCGCGTTCTGAATCAAATGATTCGCCATAAGTGCTTTGAATTCCCGTTTTGAATCAAATGATTCACCATACGCACTTTGAATTCGCGTTCTGAATCAAATGATTCGCCATAAGTGCTTTGAATTCCCGTTTTGAATCAAATGATTCACCATACGCGCTTTGAATTCGCGTTCTGAATCAAATGATTCACCATAAGTGCTTTGAATTCCCGTTTTGAATCAAATGATTCACCATACGCGCTTTGAATTCGCGTTCTGAATCAAATGATTCACCATAAGTGCTTTGAATTCCCGTTTTGAATCAAATGATTCACCATACGCACTTTGAATTCGCGTTCTGAATCAAATGATTCGCCATAAGTGCTTTGAATTCCCGTTTTGAATCAAATGATTCGCCATACACGCTTTGAATTCCCGTTTTGAATCAAATGATTCATCATGTGCTCTTTGAATTCCGTTCTGAATCAAATGATTTGCCATACGCGCTTTGAATTCCCGTTCTGAATCAAATGATTCGCCATGCGTGCTTTAAAAATTTTGTTCTGAATCAAATGATTGACCATACCCGCTTTGAATTCCTGTTTAGATTGAAATGACTCTCGATACGCGCTTTAAAGTCCCGTTCTGAATCAAATGATTCACGATTCGTTTGGAGCGCTTCGAAACAGTGAATCATTTTGCGATACAGTGGTTTACTAATTCGGAGTTTCAAAAAGCTCCACTGATACTGTGTTCTTTACTCGCTTTCTCTATATAATTTATTTGTTGTTTGAAATCATATCATTACAATTAATAGGCCTAACTTACAATGTTTTTATGAAATTGTGATCGAGTTAGATAAAGTTTCCGTTGTATTAAAAACATTTCATGACATGACACTCATTATCTAGTACTTGCCTAAAAAGACTGGTATATAATGGTCAACCTCTGCCTATGGAGAGAGAAAAAAGTTTTCAAAAGCATCTCTGCTTTTTTCACAAATTGTACCCTGATCTCAGCAATATATACAAAAAATGAGTTTTTGAATCTAATTTAGGGTTAAAACTCAATCAGTTGAGCCACTAGGTAGATTGTGGGATACAGTATCTAGCACAGTGTCCTTTTATTATTCACATTTGGTCAACTATAATAGGTTATATGGGTGTGCAGTGCATATAGACAATTTTCATACTGTGCACAGCATGCATACTGCATTTTTAGTAGAAGTAGTCCAGTATTTTGCCATTCCCAACATTCATATTAACTGCAGACTCTTTAGCTACTGAGTCACAGCCAGTGAATCTGTCTGCAGAATACTTGAACTTACTGGCCTTCTGTTATAACCACACCACCTCAACCTCTTCCTGCAGGTTTGACGATATGCCTCTGAGAGGCAGGCGGTATCTGTCTCAATCCACAGACTCCCTCCACAAACCCAATAAGGTTACAGCATCCACAGAGTCTCTAGATGAAGGTAAACAGCTGTATTTCTTATAATATAATACCTCACAAGCTTGACAACATGAGATCTTTTAGGGAGAATGAATAAGTAATTATTTGCTCAGTTCATTTTTCAACATTTACTTTGTTGTTAAAGGAACTGAGATGGTTGACAGTCGGCTGATGGGAGAGTTTGAAGCAGATGTTAAGGAGCTGGAGTCTGACTCCTGGAGCCTAACTGTAGATAAGAAATATCTGAAACAACTCAAGAAGGACGTCATTAAGAGACAAGACGTCATCTATGGTAAGACTATGGTAGAATTGAATGCATTTCCATTTCTTTATGATCAAAATCATTGCTGTTCTGTGAGTTTTTATTCACAAACTCTGACTAAATGAAGGCAAAGTGTGTCCAGAATAATCGTGGCTGCTAAAGACGGTTGTTATAGGTAATTACAAATAAAACCATAAAAAAATCTTGAAATAAACTAAACAGCTGAAATAAAATATAAAAACATATTTTATTGCAGGTAATTGCTAATGTAAGCAACATTTCTCATTTTAATTTTCATTCTTGATACTAAAATAAAGTGAAAATAAAAAACAACATTTATAATTACTTTTAATCTAAATAAGAACTAATTTAACACCAATGTCTTTTTTGTAAAAAAAAAACAAAAACATTTGAAATGATAAAAAATAGTATTTCTGTTTCACCAAAATAACACTTCTGCTCATTATTATTATTATTATTATTATTATTATTATTAATATTATTTTCTTGTGAAAGTGTTGGCCTTTACTTGTACGACATCCAGCTTCCGTTTTGTCAGACAAACTTGAAGATTTGTTTTTTTGAAGATTAAAATTACTAGATCTAAAATGATTGAAATGTGAAAAGTTGACATGAATGTGAAACAGTAAATAAAGTAAACTTTTAAGCAACTTAAAAAATTAAACTGCAGTAACTCACTATGTTACATTTAGAGAGGAGAATCAAACTAACAGGCTGCTGAGCATGCTCAGATTTGAACACTGATCACCCACAATTTATTCTTTCTTCAGTTGAAAAGAAATTAAGGTTTTTGAGGAAAACATTCCAGGATTTTTCTCCATATAGTAGACTTCAATGGGAGCCAACAGGTTGAAGGTCCCAATTACAGTTTCATTGCGGCTTCAAAGGGCTCTACACCATCCCAGCCGAGAAATAAGAATCTTATCTAGTAAAACAATCTGTCATTTTCCAAAAATAAATATATATACTTTTAACCTTTTTTTCACAAATGCTTATGTATTCAAATTAAATGCTTTATGTAACTTAATCGGTTCAAAACTGCATCAACCCGTTGATCCCCATTGAAGTCCACTATATGGAGAAAAATCCTGGAATCTTTTCCTCAAAAACCTTTCTTTTCGACTGAAGAAAGAAAGACATGAATATCTTGGATGACATGGGGATGAGTAAATTATCAGGAAAGTTTTATCCTGGAAGTGAACTAATCCTTTAAGCATTAAGGATTAAGCAAATGATTTAGTGGCAAACTAATAAAGTTCAACATCTCTGTTGTACAATATTAATAGTAACTGTAACTTCAATTATGATTCTGTATTTATAAATTATGATTCTTTTGGGCTTAATTCTATTTTACTATGTTTACACAAACCAGCTTTAATTAAGTTGATTTTACTCAGTTGATGTTTACAGTTGAAGAGAACAGTTCAAAAGTAGTAGACTTTCACATGGGAATCTCAAAGAGTCATCTTTATTCACTGGCCTAAATGCACAATAAGCACGCTGATGCTCTTCCAGATGTCTGGATCTAAACATCCTCTTCCTTTATTAATCCAGAGCTGATCCAGACGGAGATGCATCACCTGCGGACGTTGCGGATTATGTCTGATGTGTACAGTAAGGGCCTGCTGACAGATCTCCAGCTGGAAGTCCAGATGGTGGAGAAGATGTTTCCCATGCTGGAAGAGCTTCTGGAACTACATTCGTTCTTCTTCAGTGCTCTGCTAGAAAGGAAGAAGGAAGGCAGGCTGGAAGGGACTGACGGATTCATAATCAATAGGATAGGAGATGTGCTGGTCAGCCAGGTGAGGACATTTGATTACACGGTTGAGGTCAAAAGTTTACATCGGCCTTTCAAATTCTGCAAAATGTTAATTATTTTACTAAAATAAGAGGGATCATACAAAATGCATGTTATTGTTTGTTTAGTACTGACCTGAATAAGATATTTCACACAAAAGTTGTTTACATATAGTCCACAAGAGTAAATAACAGTTGAATATAAAAATGACTCTGTTCAAAAGTTTACATACACTTGATTCTTAATACTGTGTTGTTACCTGAATGACCTACAGCTGTTTTTTTGTATAGTGATAGTTGTTCATGAGTCCCTTGTTTGTCCTAAGCAGTTAAACTGCCTGCTGTTTTTCAGAAAAATCCTTCAGGTTCCACAAATTATTTGGTTTTTTAGCATTTTTGTGTATTTGAACCCTTTCCAACAATAACTGTATGATTTTGAGACCCATCTTTTCACACTGAGGACAACTGAGGGACACATGTACAGCTAGGAGGTTCAAACACTTACTGATGCTTCAGAAGGAAAAAAAAACATGCATTAAGAGCCGGGAGGTGAAGACATTTTGAATTTGAAGATCAGGGTAAATTTAACTTATTTTGTCTTATGAGAAACATGTATCTTCTGTAGCCTCTGAAGTAATAAGCAGTAATTAAAAAAAGGCAAAATATTTAGGCACAATAAGAAAAATATGCACAATCTGTTCCATTCTTTTTAAAAGTTTTCACCCCTCGGCTCTTAATGCATTTGTTTTTCCTTCTGGAGCATCAGTGAGCATTTAAACCTCGTGTAATAGTTGCATATGAGTCCTTCAGTTGTTCTCAGTGTGAAAAGATGGATCTCAAAATCACACAAATGGTTCAAATACACAAAAATGCCGGAAAACCAAAGAATTTGTGCTGAACCTGAATGATTTGAAAAAACAAAAAAACAGCAGTCAGTTTAACTGTTCAAACAAGGTACTCATGAACAACTATCACTAAACAAAAAACACAGCTGTGGATCATTCAGGTAACAACACAGTATTAAGAATCAAGTGTATTTAAACTTTTGAACAGGGTCATTTTTATAATTTCAACTACTATTTTCTCTTGTGGACTATATGTAAACATCTGTTAAATTATATCTTATTAGCATAAAAAGTCGTCTTGTTGAGTATGACGTGCATACGTCCAATTGAATTATACAGCAGAGTCATTGTTTATATCCTAGCTTCTGTTTTGATTTATGCCACATGATGTGCTTCAGTTCTCAGACTCCAATGCAGAAAGCATGAAGAAAATCTATGGCAAATTTTGCAGTCGACACAGTGAAGCAGTGAACTTCTACAAGGAGATGCATGCCAGAGACAAACACTTTCAGGCATTCATTAGGGTAAATGCCTCACTTCATTACGTTGGTCATTCTTCCCACTAAATGCACATAGATACTTAACAGTCCTCAATGTGCTCTTGTTTCCAGAAAAAAATGAGCAGCAGTGTTGTCCGGCGTCTGGGCATCCCAGAGTGCATATTACTGGTGACTCAGCGGATAACAAAGTACCCGGTGCTTTTACAGAGAATCCTTCAGCACACCAAAGGTGAGATTTACTCTGACCATTTTTTTGTTGCGAGCTGTCAGGGGTTCTAGCATCTTCTGGTGACCATAAAACGATTTAGTATTTTTTTCTTAAAAATTCAGTCAATTTTTAGCAATTCTTAGTGTTTGCACTAAATTGTTATTCCTGTAAAAATTGCATATTTTCTGGGAGCTCTGTTTTACTTTGTGACCCAAGTGACCCAGTCTCATTCTTCCTCTAAATTAAAAAACAAACAAACAAAAAACAAAACCTCTATGCTACCATTCAGAAGTTTGGGAGATAAAAAAAAAAAAAAACACACATTTTATTCAGCACGGATGCATCAAAACGATCAAAAGGGACAGTAAAAACATTTATAATATCACAAAAGATTTCAGAGTGAGATAAATGCTGTTCTTGAGATAATACAAAATATTTCTTAAGCACTATATCAACATATTGGAATGATTTCTGAAGTTTTAGAAAATTATTTCTGGAGTATTTTCCATCTTTTCCATCACAGGAATAAATTACATTTTAAAATAAATATTTACATTTTAAATAGCATTTTTACATTTAAATTACACTTTTTTTTTTGCTATTAAGTTACAAAAAGTAATATTTTTTTGTGTTAAAATAGCCAACAATTATTAAAAAAAGTTATTAAATTATGTCTGGAGTAATGATTTAAAATTTTAGATAAATATATATATTTTTAAATTATTTTTAAATAGCATTTTTACATGTAAAATTACATTTTTAAAATAAATATTTGTAATCACATTTAAAAATAAACTAAAAGAGCAGACATTTTATTTATTTATTTATTTTTTTCATAAATAAGTCATTAGATTAAAATACAAATTTCCAAAAAATTTCCAATTAACATGATTTCGGATGCTGAAATTTCAGCTTTTCCATTACAGGAATAAATTACTTTTTTTTTTTTTTTTTTTAAATAACATTTTTGCATTTTGAAAATAAATTAAAAGAACAGACAAAACCACTCATGTAATCCTTTTATTTGATTTCTTTTGATTTAAATTTAAATTTACATTTTGTTTACTACCAAGTCTTAAGTTAAAAATACAAATTTCCATCAAAGGTATACATAAAACTCACATCAACATAAATAGTTTTGGACTGTTATTCGTGCTGTTAGTTCAGCTTTGCCATCACAGGAGTAAATTACATTTTAAAATATATTTTTTTACATTTTAAATTGCATTTTAAAATAAATATTTATAATCACATTTAAAAATAAAATAAAAGAGCAGACAAAACCACTAATGTAAACCTTTTGTTATTTTATTTTATTTTATTTTATTTTATTTTATTTTATTTTATTTTATTTTATTTTATTTTATTTTATTTTTACTACCAAGTCATAAAATTAAAATACAAATTTTTATCAAGGTACACACCAAATATAGCTCACATCCTCATAAATAGTTTTGCCTTGTTATTTGAACTTCTAATGAAAACGTAACATTTTAATGTTAAAATATAAAACAGTTATTTAAAATTCTAATAATCTTTTACAATAGTGTACGTTTTTAAAAAGAAAATGCTTATTTTTTTGCAGGTACTGTATATGATAGATTGAGACATCACTGGCCACTTTTGAAAGTCCTGAACTCCTCTAATTTAGTTTGTTCTGACTGTCATTTACAAATACACAGACGATGAAATAAAACAAAAATGAGACAGACACTGTAAAATTGGACCTGAGCCAAAGACGCTGGCAAAAAGCAAAGTCAAGCCTCAGTTCTCCAAACCGTCAGTGTTTATATAGTGCTCCAATATTTCACTCTCGGTAAACACGCTTGTCTTACGGATGGGTCCGCTGCCGCACACATGAGAGACGCAGCGTGTAAACATTCCACATTCACCGCAAATCACTTCCAACTGTTGCACAGCCAGTCTGAAAGGCTTTTTGGTCACGTTCCCAACAAAGAGATTTTAAAGTGAATTAGAGCGTCAAGTATAACAAATATCCTTTCAGGGGCAATTTGAGAAGGAGCTTATAGCTCTCGAGAGGATTTTATCCTGCCACTCTAATACTATAATGCAACAAAATGAACCGGTTTATCATTTATAGGAATTTATTACAATTCAGTTTCATATAAACCAAAGATTATAGAATACTCAAGACATGTCACTCGTATAGTTTTGAATGGGGAAAAATGCAACGTTCATTATGGCCGCGAAGCCCCGCCTTCTTAGTGAAAGAGCCAATAGTTGATTAGTAAAGTCAGCGCGTCACTGCAGCTGCCGTTAGAAGTCCCGGTTGCTATAGAAACAATCGGCGCTTTAAGACGTGCGTTCAGTACTGCGCATGCGCACTGGCTCATTGAGCGAGAAAAAATAAGCGTTTTTAAACGTTATTGGAGCTCAAGGAACCATATGTGACCCTGGACCACAAAACCAGTCTTAAGTCGCTGGGGTAGGCTATATTTGTAGCAATAGCCAAAAATACATTGTATGGGTCAAAATTATTGATTTTTCTTTTATGCCAAAAATCATTAGGAAATTGAGTAAAGATCATGTTCCATGAAGATTTTTTGCAAAATTCCTACTATAAATATATCAAAACGTAATTTTTGATTAGTAATATGCATTGTTAAGAACTAAATTTGGACAACTTTAAAGGTGATTTTTCTTTTTTGCACCCTCAGATTCCTCAGATTCTTCAAATAGTTATATCTCGGCCAAATATTGTCCTATCCTAACAAACCATATATCAATAGAAAGCTTATTTATTTAACTTTCATATGATGCACACATCTCAGTTTTGTAAAATTTAACCTTATGACTGGTTTTGTGGTCCAGGGTCACATATATTGTATATATATATATATATATATATATATTCAGTTCATGTTGGATCTCTTTGGAGATTTAAAATATGAAATTTAATCGTCAGCTTGGTGAACAGTTTTGGAGAAATTGATGTTTCCCCATTCAAAGAGATAGGAGCTGCACTTGCCTGCCCGAGTAGCGTTTCAAGGATGGCCGCCATGACTTGTCTTAAAGGGACTTTGATATAAACCTGTGTGTGTGTGTGTGTGTGTGTGTGTTCGTGCAGAGTCCGAGAAGGATTTTGAAGACTTAACGCATGCGCTAAAGATGGTGAAAGATATAATTGCTTCAGTGGACAGTAAAGTGAATGAGCAGGAGAAGAAGAAAAGGTTGAAAGAGATCTACAGTCGTACGGACAGCAAGTCCATCACGCGCATGAAGAGCGGACAGATGTTTGCCCGGGAAGATCTGCTTCGCAGTCGTAAGCTTCTCCATGATGGTCCTTTGCAGTTGAAAAATGCAGCCGGACGACTGAAAGGTAAAAAAAAACTCTCCAAAGCTGTTACTGTAAATGCTGTTAGACATCTTTTCTTCAACAGTGTATTTAGGAAAAATCTTACAACTTACAACTGAAATCTGATCATGGGCTTGATCAGCCTCCAAGCACTGCACTTTTTTATGAAAACATTTAATAAACCATTTAGCTAGCAGTCAGTAGTTAAAGTAATGAAAAGGTAATTTTGAATAATTTAGTGCTGGGCAATGATTAATCGTGATTAATCACATTTTTGTGTACATAATATATGTGTATGTACTGTGTAGATTTATTATGTGTGTAAATATAAATATGAATATATATATATATATATATATATATATATATGAATATTTTCAAATATATACATATATATTATATAAAGAAACACTTTTGTTTTGGGTGCGATTAATTGTGATTATTCATTTATCAATGAGTCATAAGATTAAAATACAATTTTCTTATCAAAGCTTTTACTTTATAATTTATCTTATCTTATTTATTATTTTATTTTATAATTTCTTTCTTTTCTTTTCATTTCCCAGTGAGTCATAATATTGAAATAAAAATGTCTCAGAAAATGTATCAAAGCTACATACAAAGTATTGCACATTTCCAAAAATAGTATTAAAATAGTAAAGTAGTAGTAGTAAAAATAGTATTACATTATTAGTTATGGTTCTAAATATATAACACATTTTTTATTATTATTTAATATTTTTTTTTATTTATTATTTATTTTATTTTTTATTTTATTTTTTTATATTATCGTTTAATTTTTTTGTTATTTTCAAAAATTTATCATTTTATTTTGTATTATTGTATTTTATTTTATTTATTTAATTTTATAATATTAATAATAATAATAATTTGTTACATTTATATAGCACTTTTGTACACACTCAAAGCGCTTTACAGTGTCAGGGGTATCTCCTCATCCACCACCAGTGTGCAGCCTCCACCTGGATGAATTATAATTTTATTTAATTTTTAATTATATAATTTTATTTTATTTTGTTATTTTTTTATTTTATTTTATTACTTAATTTTTTTATTTAAATAATTTTTTAGTTATAAGATTAATATACAAATTTCTTATCATAGCTTCCTTTCAGTTTATTTTGTTATTTATTTTATTCACAAATTTCTTATCAAAGCTACATACAAAATATTGCACATTTCTACATAAAAACTACATTATTATGGTTCTAAATATTTAAAAAAATATATATATTTTTGGGAATTGGATGTTTACTGTAACAGCAGCATCATCTTTTTTTTTTTTATCCTTAGATGTCCAGGCACTACTTCTTTCAGATGTCTTTGTGTTCCTCCAAGAAAAAGACCAAAAATATGTTTTTGCTTCTCTGGTGAGTGATTAAATTTCATGCTCTCTTCTTTACAAAATATTAACTTAAACTTAAACTTAACTTTTTTTGGTGTGTCATACTAAAGATTTTTTAAAAACTGTGTCAGTATATATTGAAATTGACCTGATTTAAGATGATTAAATGTTGTAGAAGTGCTGTCCATTCTTAGTTTGTTAACTAGTTAACTAATGTTGTCAATGACACATTATTATAAAATGTTAAGAAATAGTTTTTATAATGTCCTTCTATTATGTTTCCTCATGGATTTCTTCATTCATGTTTTTACAAACTTATTTCTTTGAAAATGCCAAAATGGCACTCTGTTGCATGATACAATCAGAACAAAATGTCATTAACTTCTTAAATGGACCTATGCTTTAAATTTGCCATTGAAAACATGTTTAATTTAACTTAATTTCTTTAAATAGTGTAATGGAAAATCAATCATGGGAATAACAGGAAAAGCTGGCCTTCTCATCAAGGCGCACAATTAGATTAGATTAGATATCCATAACACAAATGCTACATTAAGTTTAATACTTAGTTTTAGAGATTTGTTCAGATTAGCAAACACAACAGATGATGGAATATACCGACACTTTTTACTCTACAGTGTTGATGTTTAGTTCAGTCAGCTGATTACTGTTTTTTTTTTTTATCCGGGGTTTTCTCTCCTCCTTTCTATCCCACTTACTGTCTCTCTTTCTCTCTCTCTGCATATTCGTTCGCCTTCACTCCGCCCTCCTCATTGTGTCTCACACTTCCTCTTCTCATCAACAGGACCAGCGAGCCACAGTTATCTCCCTGCAGAAGCTGATCTTGCGAGAGATGGCCCACGAGGAGCGCGGCCTCTTTCTCATCACCGCCGGCATCGCAAAACCAGAAATGGTGGAGGTTCACGCCAGTTCCAAAGAGGAACGCAACACCTGGATGCAGCTCATTCAGGATGCCATGCACTCAATGTGAGTACCAGATATTCACTGCAAATCAATAAAGAAATATCTAAATCGATATTTGTGAAGCAAAATCGCATGAGTTAGTAAGAAACTTTTGTTTTACTCTGATGCAAATTGTTTTATTAATCTAACAGCGCATTTAAAATCTGTTTTCTCATTTAGAGCATGAACCTCATTAAACTAAGAAAAATACCAAGATATCTTCTTGGACAAAAAGTCTTTGTATAGTGTTATTAGCTTTTTTTTCTTCTTCTTCAGTCATCTTGATCATCTTGATTTATGGATATTTGGCTAATGTTCTGGTAGATAAAAAAATAATACTGATTTAAAAAATGTTTTTGCATTGGTGCTAGTTTTAAAATGAGTTCTCTTAAAAAATAGAGATTAAAAAGATTAAAAAAAAAAAAAAAAAAAAAAAAAATATATATATATATATATATATATATATATGTATGTGACCCTGGACCACAAAATCAGTCATAAGGTTAAATTTTACAAAACTGAGATATATACATCATTTGAAAGCTCAATAAATAAGCTTTCTATTGTTGTATGGTTTGTTAGGATAGGACAATATTTGGTCGAGATACATCTGTTTGAAAATCTGGAATCTGAGGGTGCAAAAAAATCAAAATACTGAGAAAATCACCTTTAAAGTTGTCCAAATTAAGTTCTTAACAATGCATATTACTAATCAAAAATTACATTTTGATATATTTATAGTAGGAATTTTACAAAAAATCGTAATGGAACATGATCTTTACTTAATTTCCTAAAGATTTTTGGCATAAAAGAAAAATAAATAATTTTGACAAATTACAATGTTTTTTTGGCTATTGCTACAAATATACCCCAGCAACTTAAGACTGGTTTTGTGGTCCAGGGTCACATATATAAGTGTATTTCTTATATTTATTTATTTTACCTTGTGTGTTCACAGAGAAAAGGATGATGATGAGGGGATCCCAAGTGAAACAGAGGAAGACAGGAAGCTACTTGAAACAAAAACGAAAGAAATGAGAGGTGAGCATTTTTTTTTTATTATTACAATTAAGTAATATAAGAATATTAGTAATATACAGTATATTTCTTGAATGTAGAATGAATAAATTAATATTATACCATCAAATATATATATATATATATATATATATATATATATATATATAAATATATATTTATTAAAAAATTATAAATGTCTTAATATATATAACTATATAAAATTTGTCAATATATAAAATATTTTTTTAAATTTTGATTTTATATATATATATATATATATATATATATATATATATATATAATTAAACATTTTTATTAACTTATTTTAATGTTTTTTAATGAAATTACAAGCATTAAAGCCACTTTAAATAGTGACTCGGGTTGATTTGTCAGTCTTTTTGACCACTAGACAATTCAAATTAAGTAATTTAGAAGATTTGTTTGCTTATGAATCAATTATGAAGAACTGTACAGTGCATGCAGTTAACAAGGAAAATGCAAGATAATAGTCATTTAAACCTAAAGTTAGAAATAAAATGAATCTTGCTGTTCATCACTATAAATAGTAGTGAGGACCACAAAACAAGTCATAAGAGTCAGTTTTATGAAATTGATATCTATACGTCATCTGAACGCTGAATACTTAAGTTTTCCATTGATGTATGTATGTATGTATGTAAGGATAGGACAATATTTGGCCGAGATACAATTTTTTGAAAATCTGGAATCTGAGGGAGCAATAAAAATCTAAATATTGATTAAATCACCTTTAAAGTTGTTCAAATGAAGGTCTTAGCAATGAATATTACTAATCAAAAAAATTATGGTAGAAAAACTTAAAAAATATCTTCATGGAACATCCTAATGATTTTTGGCATAAAAGAAAAATCGATAATTTTGACCCATTTAATTTATAATTGGCTATTGCTGCAAATATACCCATGCTACTTAAGGCTGGTTTTGTGGTCCAGGGTCACATTTAAGACCTCAAATTTGTGTTTTAGACATGCTCCAGAGGAAAGACGAACAGATCGTTTCCCTCCTGCTGGAGAAGATGAAGCTTTTCCGTGAAATGTGCGGTTCGTCTGAAGACGCGGCTACGGCGGTCAAAATGCTCTTCAGGGCCAACAATGAGGATGTACCCAAGGGGGAACCCATCATGATGGATGCTCTCAGAGAGGGTAAGAAAATGCCACCAGCGTCTTCAGCTGCTCCCCACCTGTCGTCTGAAAGCTGATGTGTTATTTACGAGTTATTTGTGTCTAGTGGCAGCTGTGACAACATCTCATTTCCAGCTATAATGTTCTTCCAGGACTAGTAACTCACTTAATTTAATGCGGTTAGTGATGTGCGTGTGTGTGTGTGTTTATGTGGCAGTGGAGATGTTGCAGGCGCTGGTGAACAGCAGTCTGGGAGGGGCGGTGGGACAGCAGGTGGCCTGCGCTCAGGGAAATGTGGGACCTGTGTGTCTGCCACGCAGAGCCGAGACCTTCGGAGGGTTTGACAGCCACCAGATGAACATCTGCAAACGTGAGCCCTGTAATGTACTAATGATAACAGTCATGTTTAAAGGTATAGTTCACTCAAAAATTTAAATTAGCCCATTATTTACTCACCCTCCGGGCATCCTAGGTGTATATGACTTCCTTTTTTCAGACAAATACAGTCAGAGTTATATTAAAAATGATTCTTTATTGGAATGAGCACTTTATTGGAGTTGTTTTGGACTGATGTAGAGAAACACCTGCCCTTTTAATTCTAAAGCTTGGAAATGCCAGAATAAGTTTTAATATAACTCCAATTGGATTAATCTGAAAGAAGTCATATACAAAATGCCTGGAGGGTGAGTAAATAATGGGCTAATTTTCATTTTTGGGTGAACTTACCCTTTAAGATCAAGCACCATAGTTGATGGTTGCAAACCAACTTTATGTAGCTATTTATTTTCTGTTTTATTTTCTGTGAAAAAATTATAAATCTTGTGTAGCATATCAGTTACTGATTCAATCCTGCTCACATTTCCTGTGTTTGTATGTATGTAGATGGTGACAAAGAGGAGTCTGAAGATCTTAGGAGGACAGAGTCTGACAGTGTACTGAAGAAGGTATAGTAGGAAGTCTGTGCTTCTTCTTAGCCTATAAGAAATTAGCTTTAGTCCAACATTATTTATATATATATATATATATATATATATATATATATATATATATATAGGGCCGGGACTCGATTAAAAAAATTAATCTAATTAATTAGAGGCTTTGTAATTAATTAATCGAAATTAATCGCATTTTAATCGCATATAAATATTTGACCTGAGAACAGTGAGAAATAAGTTTTTTTATATGGATTTTTAGTATACCATTGAATAATGACTGAATACATAAGCTTAAGCAACAAAATATTGTTTATTTTTGTTCAACCAAGTCCAACAGACCAGTGCAATATTGCCATTAAGTGTAGCAATAGGCTCGATGTGCTGCAGTGAGATGCGAATTCCTTGTTGCATAGCTTGCACACAACCATGCTCTTATCGACGCTTCCATCCATTCGTTTTTTTATAACAAAATTTCCCATCCACAGGGCCAACCAAAGCGGTCCCATCAGCTTTTTTGTCCATGTTCACTGTGGTTTGTTTTGCTGCGTCCCAATTCGCCTACTTATACTATGCCCTATAAGGCCGCGATCACACCGAACGCGTTTTAGCAGTTGGAGGCGCCTCTTTTGAATGGTTTTCTGTTGGCAGTCAGCGTTCTCCGCGCTGCTTATGCGCACTGGGCGCCTCGCGTTTTCGCCGCCTGCTGCGCCTCGCGTTTTTGCAGGAGCGCTCTGAGCGCCTGAAGTTGAAAAAAAATCAACTCTGAGCGGAAAAACGCCCGACGTCATTCGCGTTCTTTTCCATTGTCCAATCGAATGAATAGAGAGGCGGGCCTTCTGTTCTGGTGACGAAAGTTTACCGTTGCTCAAAATGTCCGGAGACTGCAGAAAAGGAGGAGAAACCTTTGTTGTCTATCGTGGGTAACTCGGAGCTGTATTATTTAGGGTTTCTGCTAATATGACAGTTTACTTAACAGCAAAAAACTAAGATTTTAGAGCGCTCGCGCTATAATCCTTTGATTTGACTGACAGGACAGCTGTTTTGGTCGTTGCTTAGCGACATAAAAAAACCGCAGCACACTGCTCTTTTTTAAAAGTCACCAAAAAAAGGCAGTGCTGTGCGCCTCGCGTTTTTAGAACTAAAAAACGCGTTCGGTGTGATCGGGGCCTAAGTATGTACTCTTTTTGTGAAGAAAAGTACATACTTTTGAGAATGTAGCAGAATAGTAGGCAAGCTTTGGGACATATACTTCGTCATAACTGCTTCTTTAACGGACGCTCTGTTGCTTAGTTACCTGAATCCTGTCACTGTTTAAACTGCCCTGTCAATCATCACAGTTAACATTATCTACATTTCGTTTAATTTAATTTCCTACCGTATTAGAGAGA
>NC_133363.1:56012421-56059317 GCF_049309525.1 Garra rufa
GGCTATTTGTGTTTGTGTGTGTGTGATAGAAGAGTCAACCGCTTTCATGCACATCTTTCAAAATAATAGTCTAGCTTCAGAAAAAAAAACAGAATTACGTTTGTTTCTTTGACTGCACACTCCGCGACCCACTCAAAACGTTTTTGCGACCCACCAGTTGAGAAACACTGCTTTAATTAATGTTTTTTAATGACTTAAGGTTAACTAAAGAGCATGAGACGTCTTCCTGCTGGCCAGTAACGTTAACGTTATTTGGCAAATTATTTCATTCTGTAACAAACAGATTTGTATTATGCCATTGTTTTTCGATAGTGTTATTTCTTTCAGATATTAACGATGATCACTGCGTTTGTCTTACCGATTGTGGTATCGTCCTGTCAGCAATTAAGTTACAAATTGTCTATAAGCTTTTTTATGAATGTACAATGCCAGATATTGCTACGAAAAACAAGCATTTACAAAAAGAGAGAAAAAGATATCCGAAATAAGTTCGAAGCTTGTGTTTTGTAAATAAGATTAATATGTCACTAACACTAACGTTCAACTTTCCACTTTATAAACGTCCCAAAGTGTCACACTAAATTGGAAAAACGAGTCAAAAAACACGTATAATAGGTGGATCTGGCAACTAACGGAGGCTGCACCCACGCTCTCCCTCAACGTGCTCTCAAGCCCCGTTCACTGCGCTAGCTTCTCGCAGCAACATGAATTGCAAACACTCATGTGATATGAGGTGGTTTAAACGGCTAAATAATCATTCAGAGATTCATTATTTTTGAATATAAAAAAAATGACCGAGGTCCGGACCTCGGTGACCTCATAGCTGGCTACGGCCGTGATCCGAATATATAAGTTTCACTATGTAAGTTGTTGAGTCTGAACAGAGTCATAAATCACATATATCAGAACCCTCATGTCGTTCCAAACCTGTAAGACTTCATTTATCTTTAGAAAACAGTTGTTAAGATAATTTTGATAAAATCTGAGAGCTTTCTGACCCTCCATAGACAGCAACACAACTGACATGTTCAAGGCCTAGAAAGGTTGTAAGGACATTGTTAAAGGAACACTCCACTTTTTTTGGAAATAGGCTCATTCTCCAACTCCCCCCGAGTTAATAAGTTGATTTTTACCGTTTTTAAATCCATTCAGCCGTTCTCCTGTTCTGGCGATATCACTTTTAGCATAGCTTAGCATAGATCATTGAATCCTATTAGACCAATAGCATCACGTTCAAAAATGACCAACGAGTTTCGATATTTGTCCTATTTAAAACTTGACTCTTCTGCAGTTATATCGTGTACTAAGACCGGCGGAAATGCAAAGCTGCGAATTTCTAGGCTGATAAGATTAGGAACTACACTCCCATTCCGGCGTAATAGTCAAGGAAGTTTGCTGCCGTAATATGGCCGAAGCAGGCGGAGTATTATCAGAAATGAGTTCCCAGCTAGTTTAGCATTTGCACATGTGCTGCGTGGTATTACTGCTCCTGCTTCGGCCATATTACGGCAGCAAACTTCCTTGACTATTACGCCGGAATGGAAGTGTAGTTCCTAATCTTATCAGCCTAGAAAATTGAAGCTTTGCATTTCCACCGGTCTTAGTACACGATATAACTACAGAAGAGTCAAGTTTTAAATAGGACAAATATCGAAACTCGTTGGTCATTTTTGAACGTGATGCTATTGGTCTAATAGGATTCAATGATCTATGCTAAGCTATGCTAAAAGTGATATCACCAGAACAGGAGAACGGCTGAATGGATTTCAAAACGGTAAAACTCAACTTATTAACTCGGGGGGAGTTGGAGAATGAGCCTATTTCCAAAAAAAGTGGAGTGTTCCTTTAAAATAGTCCATGTGACATCAGCGGTTCAACCTCAATTTGATGAAGCTACAAGAATACTTTTGTGTGCAAAGAAAACTAAAATAATGACTTTATTTAACAAATCTCTAATGTGTTAGTCTCTGTGACGCATTCATGGCATGTGTTCAAATAAAGTCTGTGTTTTTGTTTTCTTTGCGCACAAAAAGTATTCTTTTAGCTTCATAACACCACTGAAAATATGCTCATGGACTATTTTAACAATGTCCTTACTACCTTTGTGGGCCTTGAACATGTCAGTTGTGTTGCTGTCTATGCCAGTTCGGAAAGCTCTTGGATTTCATTAAACATATCTTAATTTGTGTTCTGAAGATGAACAAACGTCTAACAGGTTTGGAAAGACATGAGGGTGAGTAATTAATGACAGAATTTTTATTTTTGGCTGAACTATCCCTTTAAACCAACCCAGACTGAATCATACTTCCCTCTAGTGTCATGTAGTGTTTACTACACACACATGCGCTGTTATAATACCCTGTCACGTTTTATAGCTAATGGGAGTCATTAGTGCAGCGAGGGCTCAGTGGAGGGTGGAAAATGAATAAGCGTCTATTAGGAGCGCCCAGCATCGGCTGACTCTTTAATGTGCGTAATGAGCAGCGGTGTGCTGGGCTCAGGCCTGTGCTCTGCCGGGTGCTGGGCTGATTAAACACTCTCAGCTGGGCTCAGTAAAGCTGCAGTCTCTGCTTGTCTGCTCCACAGGGAGGAAACGCCAACCTGCTGCTCCTGCTGAAGAGAAACAGCGAGGTAAGACAGAAGAGCATGCTTCTTTTAGAATTCAGGGTGTTATCCTTCAGCGCTTCTTGGTGCTGTAAATGACGTTTTTAGCTTGCGGAACTGACAAAGAATCAAAGTGTACTTGGATAACATGTAGAGATGATGACCACAGTTCTGTAAGGCATTTTCATTATTTCTTGAATACGTGTCAGATATCAGTTGTACAGTATATATTTTTCTATGTAACGAGTACAATTGAAGTCAAAAGTTTACATACACCTCAGGTCCCACAAATTCTTTGGTTTTTCTGCATTTTTGTGTATTAGACCCCTTTCCAACAATGACTGTATGATTTTGAGATCCATCTTTTCACACTGAGGACAACTGAGGGACTCATTTGCAACTATTACAGGAGATTGAAATGCTCACCGATGCTCCAGAAGGAAACGCAATGCATTAGGAGCTGAGGGTTGAAAACTTTTGAACAGAATGAAGATGTGTACATTTTTCTTATTTTGCCTTAATATTATATGTTTTTCATTTAGTACTGGCCTTCGGAAGCCACAGAAGATACTTACATGTTCCCCTGAAGTCAAAATAAGTTAAATTTACCCTGATCTTTAAGTTTTCAACCCTCAGCTCCTAATGCATTGCGTTTCCTTCTGGAGCATCGGTGAGCATTTCAATCTCCTGTAATGGTTGCAATAGTTGAGTCCCTCAGTTGTCCTCAGTGTGAAAAAATGGATCTCAAACAGAAAAATGCTGAAAAACCAAAGAATTTGTGGAATCTGAACTGAACTGTTTAACTGTTCAGGGCAAACAAAGGACTCATGAAGGACTATCGACTATATAAAAAAAACACAGCTATGGATCATTCAGGTAACAACACAGTATTAAGAATTAAGTGTATGTAAACTTTTGAATGGGGTAATTTTTTTTTTAATTCAACTATTATTTTGTCTTGTGGACTATATGTAAACCTCTGAAATATCTTATTCAGGTCAGTACAAAATAAGAAATAGCATGCATTTTGTATGATCCCTCTTATTTTAATAAAATAATTAACATTTTGCATATTCTGCAAGGTGTATCTAAATGTTTGACTTCAACTGTGTATACATTTAGATTCGTTTTGCTTGCTTTTTTTGAGATCAAGTCAAATGACAGTCTTTCTTGATGGCTTGTGTTTCCTGACAGCAGATCCTGACTAGTGTCACTCACCTTCATGACCTCCTGACCTCACTTCAGGTGTGTACTTTACAGACACTATTATATAAACTTAATGTTCCAAACAAGAAAAAAAAAAAGAATAAACTAATAAATCTTAACTGAATCTTAAAATGCAAAAAATGTAAATGATAATATTTAAAAATACGGTAAAAACTGTAATATTGTGAAATATTATTACAATTCAAAATAGCTAATTTTCTATTTTAATACCTTTTCAAATGTAATTTATTCCTGTGATGCAAAGCTTAATTTTCAGCATCATTACTCCAGTCTTCAGTGTCACACGACCCTTCAGAGATCATTCTAACATGCCAATTTGTTCTAAACGGTTACTATATGCATTTTGTTTACAGGCCGTAGTGCTGCAACAGGATACTTTTATTGAGGACCAGCGTCAGGCTCTGACCGAGCGCGCCCCTTCCCGTTCCTCCTCCTCTCGTCCCCCGTCTCGTCCCCCCTCGCTAGTGGAGCAGGAAAAACAGCGCAGCTTGGAGCGGCACCGACAGGAGGCCGCCGCTCTACAGCGCCAGCAGGCCGCCCACGCTGAAGAGAAGAGGCGCAAGGAAAAGGAGTGGGATGTGAAGGAGCGGGAGCTGACGGACCGGGAGGTGGTGTTACACATGAGGGAGGAGGAGATGCGAAGGAGGAACAAGGAGCTTGAGGAGGTCCAGCAAGAGCTGCTGGGAAGGAAAGAGGATTATCAGAGGGATCTAGAGAGACTGAGGGATGCTCAGAGGAGGCTGGAGAGGGAGAAGGAGCAGATGCAGAGAGAGGTGGAGAGAGTGGAGCACCTCCGCGAGGTGGAGGTGAGACTTGAACTGCACATTCAGGCAGGTTTTGTGTCTGTATATCACTCATTCACAATATTAATTCACTCAGAATGGAGAGCTGAAGGCCATCATTTTTCTTAATGCAGTATTTTATTGAAAATTCTTCTTTATTTAGCATTGAGAGCATCCAAACACGTTAGAAGTAGTTTGGAACATTTTAAGAATTTCTCAAATAACTGCGTATGACTGAGTAAAATGGGATGAATTAAGTAAAGTCTAATTTTAAACTTGAACCACTAACAGATGTTTGACTACTGAAGCGTCTTGTTCATATTTTATAGAGAGAAAATTGCACGCTAGAAAATATCACAAAATAGTGATGCAGAATTTACTTTAAAAACACTGATAATAACACTGTTAAATGTAATCATTAGCAAATTTTAAAATAAATATCAGTTCTTCATACCATACGTTTTGATGCTGACTAAAATAATTATACATAATAATATAAGTTAATATGGAAAATATGTTATACTTTAAAGGTGTTGTTTTTTGAAAGTCACCTTTATTTGATCAAAAATACAGTAAAAATGGTAAACTTGTGAAATATTATTACAATTTAAAATAAATGTTTTCTATTTTAAAAATATTTTAAAATGTAATTTATTCCTGTGATGACAGCTGAATTTTTAGCATCATTACTCCAGTCTTCAGTGTCACATGATCCTTCAGAAATTATTCTAATATGCTGATTTGATGGTCAAGAAGCATTTTTTGTAGAAACCATGGTACACAAATATTCTCTGTTGAATAGAAAACTTTTTTTCTGAAGAAAGATATACATGTATAGTCATGAAAGCCTGAATGTTAAATGTCATAGATGCATATTTACTGAGTAATCCACAGTGTTTTCACCTGATATTCAGTCAAATTTCAGGGGGGTAAAATGACTTCAGAAAGATGGCAGCATCATAAAGCTATTCTTTACACTGAGATTGGTAGGTCTGTTAGTAAAATCTGTTGACTTTAGTAATCTTTGTTGCATTATGTGCCAATGGTGACCATTCAAAAATAGGGAAACTGCACTTTTCAAGTTTTTTCTACAAAGTTTGCATGTCTGCAACTCAAAAAGTATTAAAGATATCTTAATGCCCTTTTATATATTAGGTCTTAACAAACTTTCCTTTTGGCATATATATCTTTAAGACCCTATGTGGTTTGGTTCCAGAGATATTGGAATTTGAAAATGGTTCCAGGAGTAAATCGTTAAAATGTGCACAAGATAAAATTCTAATTTGAACATTATTTCTTTTTCAGACATTGTTCTTTAAGTAAAATAAGTATCAGCTGTAAACAAAGTGACCAAATTTGGTTTTTGATCACTGAAAGCAGTGATATTTAACAGTCAGGACACAGAGACTCATTAAGATCCTCATATCTCTGGGACTGAATGATGTAGAGCCTTGAGAATTTAAGATTCCAAAAGAAAAGTTTATTAACAACTAGAATCTAAAATATTGTGATCTCTTTAACACTTCTTGAGTTATAGGCACGCAAACATTGGACAAATAATATTTATGGCACTCAGGCAGATATGTTTAATGCAGTAGGAAACACGATGCATCTCTAGTTTCACCATTATTTGTTCTTCAGATATTCCTCTTTAAAAGCAGAGTAGTATCATCATTTTGCAAACTGACCCACATTTGGTTTTTGACCACTGAAAATTTGTTCAATTTAATGATTTACTCCTGAAGCCATATTAAAATTCCAATATCTCTGGAACTGAACCATTTAAGGCCTTAAAAATAAACAAGCCAAAAAGAAACTGTGTTAAGACCCAATATCTAAAAAGACATTAAGATATCTTTAATACTTCTTGAGTTACAGGCATGCACACTTTGTAGAAAGAACTTGAAATGTACTGTTTCCCTATTTTTGATTGGTCACCATTGGCACATAGCAACAAAGATTGTTAAAGTCAACACATTAAACTAACAGAACTACCAATCTCTGAAAAAATAACATTATGATGCTGCCATCTTTCTGAAGTTATTTTTACACCCCTGTAATTTGACTCGGGTGAAAATTGCCATTTTGCTATACATGCCTATCTTTATTAAATCTTTGAAAAAATAATAGCAAAATCAAAAATTTGAGCTGGGAAAGTTTTTGAAATTTGATTGATTTGACACTGAATGACCCTATAGAATAATATTGGCTATTTATATATTACCAACCATAACATGAATAATAATAATAACAATTGGCGTATCAGTTTCTGCCATTAAGATGATAGTTTTGAATATTATTATTATTGATATATAATTAAGTCCCAAACTTCTAAAACATGAATTTGTTTTGCACCTTAACGCAACCCTTTCCCCCCCCCTTTTCATTTCTTCCAAAGGCTCGGCTTCAGCGCACACCCTCCAGCACATCAGAGGACTCCCTAAAGCTCCATAGCAGCAGCTCCATAGAGCGAGAGATCTGGGAGGGTGATTTATCGTCCAGCCCCAGAAAGAACTCTCTGTCCAGGATGGATTCCAAACAGAAGGGCCGCAGCCTCTTCTCCTTAGGTGGCAAAACTCAAAGCTTAGAGGGACAAAACCAGATCCCCACACGACTGCTTCAGCTAGCTTCATCCAAGGAGAAGAAAGACAAAAAGAAAAAGAAGAGCAAGAACCAGCCTCCTCAGGATGCAGGTAAACACAGTGAACTCTCTCTCTCTTAAACACACACACACACACACACACACTAATTCAATAGAGATAATGATAAAGAATTGATTCAATTAGCCTGCAAACCACAACCGCCGTATTCGTTCTGACTGGAATTGGTAACAAGTTCTCTGTCGCAGAGCGTCACACATTTCTAGGAGGAAGGGGTTTGCTTTGGAAGGAATTGACCCTTCGCAAAACTCATCCTCCCGCAGTGAAAAAAAAAAAACATTGTGTAGAAAAGAGGAAACTGACAACACATGGTAAAAACAAGGTCTCAGGTTTAAACGTTGTCATTTTTTAAGAAATTGAAACAATAAATACCATTTTGTGGCTGTTTAATGCGTTTGTGACTAGTGCTAGGGAAAGTAATGCAATATTGAGTTGCTCCCTAAAAAAGTAACGTTACTTTTTATGGAAAGTAATGCGTTGTTACTTTTGCGTTACTTTTTAAAACCTGGGAAGGGCTTGCTTGTTTGTTTTTAATATAAAAAGTTCTTTTTTTGGCAAATGTGAAAGCCTTTTTACACCAAATGCCTCAGACTTAGAAAAGTAAATTCACGTCTGTACAGTAGACTGCAGAAGAAAAAATGTCAACTCATCCGCAATAAAAAAAAAGGAAAACAAATGTTAGATTATGTTAAGTTAATTTTTGCTTATTAGTATGGATGAATTTGATCATCAAAGGATGGCAGCGATGATATCGGTAAATAAAATGGGATTAAATACATAAAGGATATTTGTATTATTTAACATTGAATTATTGCAAGTTTGCATTGAATTTAACTGTTTTTATTCATTTTGAGGAATACTTTATCTGTTTGTTTTTTTACTGTATCTGACAGTTTCTCTCAACATGGGGACAGCTTTTAATTAATAAATTGGTTGGAAAAAGTAACTGGCGTTAATTATTTGGAAAAGTAACTCAGATATTTTCTTGTCAATTAAAAAGTAATTCGTTATTTTACTAGTTACTTGGAAAAAGTAATATTATTACGTAACTTGCGTTACTTGGTCGTGACAGATCACTAAGATTCCTTAAAACACAAATGAACATAAATGGATATCAGAGTGTATTTTATTTCAACCGTAGAAAGACGTCAATACACAATTTAGTCCGTGAAAGTTAATCTACTCTTGTGTCTGATTTGTTTGTCGGGCATAAAGGTGGATTCTGCGTTCTGATTGGTCAGATCGCCTGTCAATCATGATGTTTGCGAAGGGTCAATTGACGTTTGCTGATCTGAGCTGTGTGTTATGTTTCATTCTCAAGTGTTTGTTACGCTAAAAAATGTGTCTGTTTTTAATTGTGGTTCAGTGTAAATGAACCTTCTCCTCAAATCTTGCTGTTTCTTTGTCTCCAGCATCACATTTGCTGCCCCTGACAGAGCCTTCAGTGGACGGAGAGATCTTCTTCTGCTGATTTACCCATCATCCCTTCTGTCCACATCATTCCCTCTCATGGACTCATGTAGGAAGTCACCCAAAGAGCCCTTTTCATGTTTCGGCAATCTTTCTACTATATAATAAATCTCACAAAACATGCCCAGGTCATGTTACACCCCGAAATCAAAAGAAAAATGAGAAATTATATTTTGCCTAACCCAAAAATAGGATTGTTTTTATTTTTGTCACATTATTTTAATAACAATTTAGCCCTCAAAGTCTCTTTACCATAATGTATAAATAGTAGTAATATATTCTTTCAATTCTAAAGTATTTATATACTATGGTAAATGTTTTACTGCTTTCAAAGTGTTTTTATTACAGTAGTGTTTGCTGTAATTAAGTTTGCGCTATCACAGAAATGAGACTCACCATTGAGAATAATAAGAATTATTAGTGCCGTCAAACGATTAATTGCGATTAATCGCATGCAAAATTTAAGTTTTTGTTTACAAAATTTAACTGTGTGTACCGTGTATATTTATTATGTATATAAAAATACACACACACATGTAAATATTAAGGAAAAATGTTTTTTATATATATATGAAAAATATTTATATAATAACAATTATATGAATATAAATGTATTCATGTAAATATTTCTAAAAGATACTGTATGCGTTTATTTATTCATAATAAATATACACGGTATACAAACATTTGGATGCGATTAATCACGATTAATTGTTTGACAGCACTATTAATTTTCATTAAAAGAAAACTCATGATGTATAATCGATTAATTGCGATTAATCGCATCCATAATGTATAAATATATATTATATATTTTTCTTAAATATATACACGTTTTATGTATACATATAAACATATGCAGTACATACACATTTATGCCAACACAAACTTATTTTGGATGTGATTAATCGCGATTAATCGATTTGCCAGTACTAATATATATAACGTCTTAGATTTGCACTTGCTTTTAAATATATTCCAGACAAAATCCCTCTGTCTGTACATTATTAAAATGTACAATGTATATAAATTTATACTTTTCAAATACTCATTTACAAACAAAATGTGCCACCAAAATGTTTAAAAATGCAAAATGGGGTTTGCTGCTCCCCCTATTGGCCAACTTTTTAGGCTGAAAAACTATTTCAGCTTATTGTGCACAAGAAAGACAACTTAAATTGTTAAACTCAGCTTAAAATTTAATCACAGTTTTAACATTTAAAGGGATCTGGGGAGAGAGGCGGTTTTACCATTTTCCCAGTGTTTTCTATTTTCGGTTTTCGAAAGACTCCCATCTTTGAAATGCCACGGAGCACTTTAAACACCATTCACACGTTGCCCTTGTCCCGAAAATGACAATCAATTTTTCATTAGCATTCCAAAGATAAAGCCCTAAGGACAGTTTATGGAGGCCATTGTATAACATACCACGGCATTTCATGCTAGTTAGAGATTCTCTAATCCGTCTGCGTTGAATACTTCAATGACTTTAGCAGGACGGATGAGCTGTAAATACTGTATGAACTGTAGGGATATTTAAAGCAACCTGCTGGACAGGTAAAAGAGATAAACATTCATGCAGGATAGTGTACCTCACCTATACATCCACCCTTGTGTATCAAAAGCATCATATCTAAATATCAATAATAATACATTCAACACTGTTTTTGCACTCAAAGTGTCCACCTATTTCATCACACATAAATATTCACCTTACAATCCTACAGGATGTTCTGTTGGCCTGATTTTGTTCGGAGTTATTTATTGTTCTATAAAGTCTCATTTGTTCACCTGCGCTGACTTGATTCCACCATGAGGGGGCAGCAGAGAAGCGTTTTATAGTTGAAGGCTCCTCTGTGGATTTACATAACCTCTCAGTGATGTCAGAGGAGACACAGTGACGCAGTGCAGGATTTATTATTTCTTCACATGCACAAAGGGAATCATTGGTTCGTCATTTGAGGAAAACGGTGCCTATGGCCTTACAGAACTGTCAGCGACACTTTTGTCCTCAGGAACAAACAGGAAAAACTTAATCCGGGCGGTATACTGTTGCCGCGTCTCTCACGTAAACATAAACTGAAGTTGCTTAGCCTTAAAGAAATGATGGTGTGCACTAATATATAACCCAGCATTTTCTCAGGAGAGTATAGGTTAGTTTTATCATCTATGTTTTGACAGTAAGGTTTCAGTTGTACATTGAGGTACATATGTTTTCTTGCTTAAAAAAGGAATAGTTAATATGTAAATATTTTGTGTAACATGTTTAAATGTAAAATTCTGGAAATGTTGTGATTTAATTTTGTAAAACGTGTTTTGTGAGACGTTGAGGCTTTATTTATCACTGACCGACCCTTTTGTCTTGAAGCAGAAGACGCAATATTCCTCACATTAAAAGCTATTGCAATTTTTTTTGGCTTGCGTTGTTTGTTTTAATCTGTTGATTGAACTGTAGGTTATTGTACATTTCATTCAGATTCACCGGACAAATACATCAAGGTTACCTTTTGCTTTTAAAAAGATTAAAGCATTTATTTAAAAAACTGCCACTGTATAAAGACTCACATATAAGTGGAACCTTTGATCTGTCGTCTTCATGCAGTCTGCAGTATGACTCCACTAACTTCTGGTGATGGACGGAGATTAGGTAGGAGGTGGGTCCCTCATCTTCATCATCATCACATTTTAAACATACTAGAAAAAAAAGAAGAATTCACATCAGTTTCACAGATGAAGCAGGGTTTGAGAAGATGCTACAATTTTTTTTGACAACTTCTGAACAAATTATTGAGACAAATGAAGGTGTTTCTTAATGTTTAAGATAACATGTCAGAATTGAATAACATACCCAGAAAGCACTGGTATTTATTTCCAAGTAATATTTAAGCAATTTTAAGTTTTTTTTTTTTATCATTAAAATAAAAAACAGCACCTCAATCATTAAGAAAAAGATTGTCATATGCCTTAAGAAACTTGGTATTCTTGTTATCATCAAGCAAAATCTCTGCAAGAAAGATATCAAATCTAGGTAAGATATTGAGAAATTTGGATTTATGAATAAAAAATGTACAATGCAAAAAAATAAATAAAAATAAGTTAGATCAAAAAAAGAAGAAATTTTGGAGTTTGTTGGATAAACGTTATGCAAAATCTTAAAATTGTATCTCTCAGATGTTTTAGAAACGCAAACATTTTCAGGGTGTAACCATGCTTTTTTCCAATGTATCCAGTCAACAAATATGTAGAGAAAAATTTACATCCATAGGGGATGTATAATGTAACATTCGCTTTATAAACCTACTGTTACATTTTTTTTTTTATCCAGAAGACAAACTCCAACACATCCAATAAAAGTTTGGGCATAGTTGTGTTCCTCCGATTAAAGCAAAGGTATGTTTTAAATGGAGAATACAGCCTAGTGCACACCTCAAAAGGCCCGTAGTGACATCTTAATCCCGGAGGTGACTTAATTTCGGAGGGCAAAGTCCGATTCATTTCCGCGAACCGGTTGTTTTTGGACAGTTCGGCTCGTTGAACCGGTTCAAAAAGCCGACAATGAAACAATGATATCACTATGCTTCTCTTTTCGAACAACTCATTGTCATGTTGCATCAATAAAACATTCAAATTAAGCCAATTTATGAACTCATTGATTTCTCTTAAACATTATCTGCAAGCACAATAAGCTGTAGTGAAATTTCTTTACATCTTTGGACAGAAAGGTTTTTGCAGGTTTTAATAAAATATTAATATATGCAATAATCTTAATAAGCGTATTTCCAGTAACGTTTCGTGCCTTGCCCAGTATTGTCAACTAACTCATCAATATCTTTGCTCCGTAATCCTCAGCAAACTTCGACAGTTGGTTTAACCGGCTTTTTCGTTTATTTATTTATTTAGATTAGATTAACTTTATTAATCCCTGATGGGAAATTAAATTGAGCACTCGGTAACTCTCGGCACACTTCGACAGTTGGTCGAACCGGCTTCATTCGGTTCGTTTTTTTTTTTTTTTTGAGTCGGACGTGCTACTTCGGCTGTGCGTCCTGCGTCAATAACCCGAAACTTTTGTGAACCTGGTCGACCGAAATTCCTGAGAACAGACTCAAAAGAACGATTCGTTCAAGACCCGAACACCACTAGTGAGTATTAGCAGCGAATTTAAGTTCTGTGAAGAGTTTGTTTCAGTATATAACAATTTGATACTGTTTTGTGATATCAACGTTTCAGATATCAACATCAAGCACCCGCATGTTGGTTAACTGTTTGAAGTTGGTAATTTTAGCTAGCAATGAAAGAAAGCTTCTCTGAATCATTTAGACCTGCTTTGTAAAATTATTACCATTTTCGAGGTACTAGAAACACCACAGGCTGGTGGCACCTGCTGCTGGTAAAAGATGTAAATGTAACAAAAACTTAGACCAAGCACGTATAACAACCTACGAGTGTAAAAAGTATGAATAGGCTACTCGTTTACTGAAATCACGTGAAACAAGCTCTGAATTACTCCAAACTGAAGATTTGAATGTTCAAACTGTACAGGTTTTATTTATTCATTTTTATATGTATAGACCTTTTTCCTGAGTAAACGATGAGCGCCGCCATTACGAATTCTAACAGATTGAATGCTTTTCTGTTCCGGTTTCCATAGGAACCCATTCAAATAGCGTCCATCTGTTTTTAATGTAGCTACCTTCCGCTGCTTCGTGTCATCTACAAACTCATTAAAGTGAGGCACTGACAAATGACGGTCATTGCGACATTGCCAAGTGATGGCGCTATGGAGCCATGTGCTTTTTAAAAACATTTTAATAGGTTTAACATTAGTTTATTAGCTCGGAATATACCCTAATTTGACTAGAAACAATGCAGACCGGAAATGCAAAGCATTCTTTCAGTTAAGAGTCGGACTTACTTCCGTGTTCAGGAAAAACGTCTATACAATCGCTAGGACCCATTTCTTAATTATTGGTCACTATGAATCGTTTTCCATTGCTTTGCCACAAAATACAAGCCTCTTCAGGCAAATTGTTTACATACTCTTTTTAAAAATGCAAGTTTAAAACAAATAATATGTAATGAAGTACAATACAAAACTCAATAAGACTGCTTCAATTCTAATTCTAGCTAATTCAGCGTTTTCACAACACCTCATCAATCAGCCATAATGCCGCTGAAAGAACAAAACTGGCAAATTTAGCTGATTTTCCCTGCTACAAATGATCAATTATTGTCATGTTTTGGCCTGTACTAATTGTTCAGACTAAGAAAAACATTTGGAATACAATAGACTGCCAAAAGTTATAACAAATCAAGCAGAAGAATGCAAAAAGCTGAAAAACAAAAGGTGTTTGTGGTTGACCGAACACAACCAGGATTTCTAGGGCAAGAATCTTGACAACATTCATGTTTGTTCTTATTATTTCTGGTAAGGTAGCTGAAATATTAGGCTAATATCTTAATTAATACTGCTTGTATTACCACCTATTAACTTACGTTTGTCAAAATATTGCGCCTTTCCTGCTTACTAAGTCCATCTCTATATGATTTAGCAGCTTCCACACATTTTCTTTCATGGATTAGATAGCATAAACAATGTATTCAGTAGTACATAAACTGTGCAATCCATGCTGTTGTTTACATCTGAGTATCGCCAGTATGGCCATGCATCTGGGTAACTGACCAAATCGTGACAAGCACAAACCCCATAGTACCAAAGACTCAGCCTTCAAGGGACTTTGATAGTACAACTACAAAAATGGAAGTGCAAAGACAAAATTCTAAAGACTGTGGCTGTGCACTTGTTCCTCTGATGTGAGACGCGTCATAATCTGAAGACCACGCCCACCGGGGGAGAAAACAAACCAATGCTCTCCATTGACTTTGTATTGCGGGAAGCTGCCTCCTTGTCATTTTTGACTTACAACAGAAACAGAACAATGTCTAAAAGCTGCTATGTGACAAGGTGTACCGTAAACAAGCTAAAAAACACAGTCGACCTAAAAAAACAAGTGTTAAAGAACACAAAAGTAGTGTTCAGCATGTCTTATTTAACGGAAATTTAACGGCGATAGGATTTTTTCACCACCCTGAAAGGAGGAGATATAAATAATAGCCAGACATCTACAAATAGCCAGACATCTACAACTATTTGTGTCCTTAAACCCTTGTTTTTTGGCTCGACAGCTTATAAAAATGTATTTTTTTTACATTTTTATGTCTTACATAGTGTTTTTAAGCTTGTTTACTGTACACCTTGTCTCACAGCAGCTTTTAGATATTGTTTTAGAACCCCCCAAGTGTGGGCATGGCCTAAATGCGCTCTGTCTCTTTAAGGTTATACTACAGTGAATTTTAAACAATAGCTGAAATTTGATAAAATAAACATTGTATAAATCTACTGTTGTTGGTGTGTTTATGTCATTGTTTCATAAGCGTTTGTTTGGTGGCTGGCAACTAGTATTGCAGAAGTGGTTTGGTAGTTTTAGTGCATTTTGGATGTGAAATGTACTGCTGTGTCAAACTGAGTTTTGAAGACTGTGATGAAGAGTTGTGAAAAATGACCTTAGTATTGAGAAACCGTAATAAGGTAGCACTTCGAAAGCACCCATCCCAACTTTTTAGCTCTATTTCTAACCTACCTGTTCATATAGGTATCTTTTAGAAATACCTACTTGCATGACAGCACATGCATATTCAAGCATATTTTTAAGGTGTTGCATAACAGGCTGATGGCCTGTGATTTGCTCTGACATTCGTATGATTAATGCATTGATGGTGTGTAAATGCTGCGTCCTGTGTTTCCCTACACCCATTAGCTCCATGGCAGTGATGCGGGTTGCCAACTGTTGGATGCAATGCTGTGAAACCTGTTGCTAAGGTAACAGTCCAAGTAGATTGCAGGGAAGAGAGTGAGTGCATGCATGCAGGGATCAGTGAATGTCATCAAGATTTATTGAATGAGTGATTTTTGGATGTTTGCAACAACCCGCTAAGAGTTAGGTTAAAGGCAACGAGCATTTTCTGTATTTTTACAACTGGCTCAGTCATGTGTGAATTTTTACTAGATTGCTGCAATTCTATGTGAGGATTTCTGCTGGATTCTGGGTTCCTAGAAAATGTGGAAAAATAGGCCAGTAAATAATAGTACCACTACAGATCTGTATTATTAGGAATACACTGTTGTTAATGAGGTGTGACCCGGAGCTCGAGTCGGCAGAACGGAACAGAAACGGCATTTGCAAACCATGTTGCTTTTGTGTTGTGATGTGTTTTTGAGTGAAACATTTATATTTTCCTTTGAGCATTGGAGCAAACACTAATTTTAGCCACTGTTTTCATTGCTTCTATAAGGATCATTTTGATTAAGCTGTAAAGTGTTAAATTATAATTTATTGTTTGGATTTTTTTAAGAATAAACTACATTACAAGTCAAAAGTTTTTAAACATTCAGAGTAATTTTGTTTTAAAGAATTCGCTTATGCTCATTTAGCCTTTATTTTTGTGATCCAAAATACAGCAAAAATTGTGAAATATTTTACTATTTAAATAACTGTTTTCTATTTGAATATATTTTAAAATGTAATTTATTCCAATGATTTCAAAGCTGAACTTTTTAGCAGTTGAGCTTTTGAATGGTATAGTGTATAATGTTACAAAAGCTTTTTATTTGAGATAAATGCTTATCTTTGGATCTTTCTATTCATCAAAGAATCCTGAATCTACTCAAGCTTTTTTGTGAAAGCTGTGAATTTTTTTTACAGGATTTTTTTTGATGAATAGAAAGTTTTAAAAGCATTTTTTTTTATATAACATTGTGAAAGTAATTCCTGTCACTTGATCAGTTCAATGTGTCCTTGCTAAATAAAAGGAAAAAAAAAAATCATACCGACTCCAAGCTATTAATATTTAATAAGAAAATACAAATCTGATGTACTAAAGCTAGACTGGCTGATTTTTGAATACTAATTAATAACAATTAAAAAAAAAAAAAAAAAAAAAAACATTTGATGTACTGTAGCTAGACTGGCTGATTTTGCGTAAGTAAGTTACAGCTAAAAATACATTTTAAATGCTTGTTATTTTAATATTTTTCATATCAAGGATCAAGCTTGAGGAAGTTATTAGGCTTGTACCTCTGAAGAGTGTAAACACTGTAATGCTTGCAAAACACTGTTTATATTTAGTGTGATTTATTTTATGCATTTGGCAGGTAATTTTTGTGCAGAACATCAGTAAAATGACAAATTTAATATTTAATAAGAAAATGCAAATGTTATGTACTAAAGCTAGACTGGCTGAATTTGGTTAAATAAGTTATGAATGAAAAATACATTCCTGTCCTCAAAGCTAAATTAAACACACACACACACACACACACACACACACACACACACACACACACACACACACACACACATACACACACACACACACACACACACACACACACACACACACACACACACACACACACACACACACACACACACACACTCTTGATGTACTGTAGCCAGACAGGCTGATTTAGGTTAAATAAGTAGATTATTGATAAAAAATACATTCCTAAATGTATTTTTTTCTATGCTTGTTTTTGTTTTCATTGTTTTCATTATTAGGCTGATTCATCTAAAATGTAAACACTGTGGTTCTTGCAAAACACTATTTATATTTAATGTGATTATTTACTTTTATGCATTTTGAGGGTAATATGTGTGCAAAACAACAGTAAAATTACACATTTAATATTTAATAAGAAAATACAAATGTGATGTACTAAAGCTAGACTGTTTGAATTTGGTTAAATAAGTTATGAATGAAAAATACATTCCTGTCCTCAAAGCTCAAGTCAAATTTTTTTTTTTCTTACCATACTGTTAAAATGTTTTTTTTTTTTTAAATATATTTTCCAGAGTAAAACAGAGTCAAATTGTTAGGCTGAAACCCCTGAAAAGTGTGAACACTGTGGCATTTGCAAACATTATTTATATTTAATAACTTACTTTATGCATTTGACAGGTAACAATAATATGTGTGGTTGTTTTGGTTAAATAAGTAGATTATGGATAAAAATACATTCCTAAATGTATTTTTTTTCTATCCTTGCTTTTTTTCATATCAGCAGTCAAGTATTGGTTATTAGGCTGATTCCTCTGAAATGTAAACACTGTGGTGCTTGCAAAACACTATTTATATTTAGTGTGATTATTTACTTTTATGCATTTTGTGGGTAATATGTGTGTGGAACAACAGTAAAATTACAATGTAATATTTAATAAGAAAATACAAATGTGATGTACTAAAGCTAGACTGGCTGAATTTGGGTAAATAAGTTATAATTGAAAAAATTATTTTTACCATACTGTTAAATTATTTTATTTTATTTTATTTTATTTTATTTTGTTTTGTTTTGTTTTGTTTTATTTATTTTTAAATATTCCAGATTAAAACATAGAGTCAAGTTATTAGGCTGAAACCCTCTGAAAAGCGTGAACACATTTGCAAAACATTTTTTATATTTAATTATTTACTTTATGCATTTGACAGGTAACAGTCATAATAAAATATGTGTGCAGAACAATGGTAAAATTGCAATTCTAATTCATTAAACACACACACACATTTGATGTACTGTAGCTAGACGGGATGATTTAGGTTAAATAAGTAGATTATGGATAAAAATGCATTCCTCAATGTAATTTTTTACTATGCTTGTTAATTTTTGTCTTAGCAAGAGTCAAATATTATCAAGTTACTAGGCTGATTCCTCTTAAGTGTAAACACTGTGGTGCTTACAAACCACACACACACACACACACATATATATATATATATATATATATATATATATATATATATATATATATATATATATATATTTACTATAATGATTTAATTGTATGCATTTGGAAGATAGTATGTATGTGAAACAATATTAAAATTACAAATTTTATATTCATTAAGAAAATCTGATGTATACTGAAGCTATACTGACTGATTTTGGTTAAATAAGTTATGGATAGAAGTACATTTGTGACTTCAAAACTGAATTCTGCCATTTTTTATGTCTGTTAAAATATTAAAATGTCTTTTCATATCTCAGATTAGTATGTAGAATCAACTATAAACAAGATATTTGATTCCTGTGAAAGAAGCTGTGCAGAAATTACACACTTCACCTTTAAAAAATTGTGAGTGACATCAGAATGCTTTTAGGCCAGCGCTGTCTTTATCAAATTATGATTTTATCAGTGTATTGATATTGATCAATATTGTTTCTCCACATCCTATTTAAAGTTTTTGTTCCGCTGGGCAAAACTAAAAGTCAAAAGCCTTTCACATGCTGAAATGCAATTATAGATTTGTATAATTTTGTGTTACTGGTACAGTGCTGTCATGATGACTGATAAACTATTAGGAGAAATGATCTTCATCAGTGATGAAACATTTAAACAAGTTCACTTCTGAGAACAAAGTTATTGTCTTCGCTAATGACAATGCTTCAATTTTGGATCATCTTATACAGTCAGGTCCGTATATATTTGGACACTGACACACTTTTCATAATTTCGGCTCTGTATGCCACTAGAATAGTTTTAAAATGATACAATCAAGATGAAATTGAAGTGCAGACTTCAAGCTTTAATTCAAGGGGTTGAACAAAAATATAACATAAAATGCTAAGGAATTACAACCATTTTTATACACAGACCCCCCATTTTCAGGGGCTCAAAAGTAATTGGACAAATAAATATAATCATAAATAAAATGTTCATTTTTAATATTTTGTTGAGAATCCTTTGCAGGCAATGACTGTCTTAAGTCTGGAAATCATGGACATCACCACAGACTGGGTTTCCTCCTTTGTGGTGCTTGGCCAGGCCTTTACTGCAGCTGACTTCAGTTGTTGTTGGTTTGTGGGCCTTTCTGCCTTTAGTTTTGTCTTCAGCAAGTGAAATGCATGCTCAATCATTTTGAAATCAGAAGATTGACTTGGCTATTGCAGAATATTCCACTTTTTTACCTTTAAAAACTCCTGGGTTGCTTTAGCTGTATGTTTTAGGTCATCGTCCATGAAGAGCCGCCCAAACAACTTTGCTCCATTTAACTGAAGCTGGGCAGACAGTATATCCCTATACACTTCAGAATTCTTCCGGCTGCTTCTGTCTTCTGTCACATCATCACTAAACACCGGTAACCCAGTGCCACTGGAAGCCATGCTCATGCCATTACACTGCTCCACCATGTTCACAGATGATGATGTTGTAGGCTTTGGATCATGAGCTGTTCCAAGCCTTCTCCATACTTTTTCTTCCCGTCGTTCTGGTACATGTTGATTTTAATTTCAGCAGTCCAAAAATGCTTTTCCAGAAGTGGTCTGGCTTTTTTAAATATTTTTTGACAAAGTCTAATCTGGCTTTGTTTGCACCTTGTGGTAAACCCTCTCTATTTTGCTCTGGTGAAGTCTTCTCTTGATTGTAGACTTGACAGTGACACGTCTACCTCCTGGAGAGTATTCTTCACTTGGTTGGATGATGTAAAATGTTTTATTACCATGGAGAGGATCATCCAATCATCCACCATACTGTCGTCTTTTGTGAACATCCAGGCCTTTTTATGTTTCTGAGCTCACCAGTGTGTTCTTTTTCTTCTCAGAATTCACCAAACAGTTGATTTGGCCACTCCTAATGTTCCTGCTATCTCTCTGATGCATTTCTTTTGTTTTTGAAGCCTAACAATTGTCTGTTTTACTTGCATGCAGAGCTCCTTTGACTGCATGATGGGTTCAGAGCAACAGCTACCAAATGCAAATGGCACACTTAGAATCAGCTCCAAACCTTTTACCTGGTTAATTGATGTAGAAAAAATGAAGGAATAGCCCACAACTGTCCATGAAACAGCTTTTTAGTCAATTACTTATGGTCCCTTGAAAAAGGGGGGAGGTACATATTAAAGAGCTGTAATTCCTTAACCTTTCTACCAATTTGATGAGACTGCCCTAAAAATTAAAGCTCAGAGTGTGCACTTTAAGCCCATATTCATTGTATAACTGTAACTTAAATATGTTTTGGTCACCAGCTAAAATAATAAAAATTGTGTCAGTGTGCAAATATATATGGACCTGACTGTATATTCTTCCATACAAGTTATCAGTATAACTGTTAAGGACACTTTTGGTCTTATTGCATTACAGGAAAAAAAATTACTCTCACTAGCCTACGACTGCATTCGAAACGTTTTTTGAAAATTTGAGAAAGCCAACTTACTGAAATGCTATTTAAACTCCTAGAGCTTTAACTATACAAACTCCAAACTCAGCCCAGATCTTCAGACTGATCTGACTCCAGTTGCTCTATCTTTTCTAACTGATCGGACTTGCGGTTTTCCTAAAAATGATGATTAAAACTGGGGAAAATCCCATAGACTTACATTGACAATGTTCAAATGAGCCAACATTTTAAACTCCAACTGTCAAAACTCCCAGAATCCCTTGAGACTCAGTCAAACTTCCCTTCTTCCAATCTATTTAAACTCATTCAAACTAACTTGCTAATCATACCAGAAACATGCTAGTAACTTGCTAATCATGCTAGTAACATGTTATTCATACAAGAAACATGCTAGTAACTTGCTAATCATGCTAGCAACATGCTAGTAACTTGCTAAATATTATACCAAAATGCTAGTGTTACGCCTGTTACGTTGAGACGTAAGTGCTCTATGCATAGCTCTGGTTCTTGCATGCATGCTTTCTCTCTTGCGCTCTCTCTCTCTCTCTCTCTCTCTCTGTCTTTCTCCCAGGTGGCCCCGCCCTGATTGAACGTGCCGGTACGTGCCCCGTGGTTGGGTGAACCAGGAACTGCGCGTCTTTTAAAAATGAGGCGACGCCGAGCTGGAGTGTGGGCTGTTGGTGTTGCTATTTGGAAGTTTGTGTTGTACGAAAAAGTTGAAACGTTGTATAATTACATCTGTGTAAATATTGTGAATACCGTTAGTTTTGTCACTTTACCCACCTAGTGTTTTCATTGTAAAGTTTTCCTCCGATTGTTTTTCTTTCTCTTAACGTGGCTGTGTGTTTTTGCCCGTTATTGTAAATATTGTAAATACACCTTTTTCTCGCACGGAAGCTGTAGGGGTTGGGTGCCTTTTTCTTTTGTGAAATTCGTTTTCTCCTGTTTTTCAACTAGTCAGGGAGTTAGTTCAGTCCCTGTATTTTTGTTTGACTTTTTTTCTTTTAGGGTATTAAGTTTCTTTGGGTAAAGTTAGTTTGATTCTTTTGTTTGTTATTTTGGCCTTGGCCCAACCCTGAAGTTTACTAGCTTCCTATTTTTGTAAAAATAAAAAAAGAACGAAAGATCAAAAAGGTCGGTGTGAAGACTATTATTTATGTTACTTCTAGACCCTAGACCTGGGACGTAACACGCCAGGCCAGCAGAGGGAGCCCTTACCCCCACTGACTGTTGCTGCTCCCTCTGCTGCCTCTATGGTAACTTCCTGTTTATCAGCCATAAAGGCCAGCTCATCACACACACACACCGCGAAGTATTGTTTTGCTCCCAGCGACTTTACCAAGCGTTTTCCCTTGTTCCCGTTTTATTCCTGTCTTGTTTTCTAGTTTCAGTCTCAGTCATAGTTTAGCCTTGTTCATTGTTTTGTTTCATTGTTTGTTTCTTTGTTACTTTGTTTGCTCTCCTGGATTTTGACCCACGCCTGTTTATTGGATTACGCTCTTGGATTATCTTTGTTGATGCTGTTTGCTGGTGTTTTCGACCCTGACTGTTCGACCACGATCTGTTTAAATAAAGCCTTGCATTTGGATCCCCACTCTCCGTCGTCCCGTTTGTAACAGAATACTTCGCCACACCCGGATCCAGTGGCTTTATTCACCACCAGCATCACAACATGGACCCAGTCGAACAACTTCTGCTCCTCCGTCAAGAAGATCGCCCCATTGAGGAATATGTTCTCCAGTTTCGTAAGTTTGCCCTTCAAGTATCATTTTATGATGAAGTGTGGCTGAAGGACTTATTCCGCTTTGGACTCAACGAACCCACTAAATCGCAGTTGCCTGGAGGGGAATTTAAATGTTCAGTGGAGGACTTTATGAACTATGCTTTATTGTTATGTGGCTCTCCGCTCACTGTGGGAGTTCTAGAAGAGCCTCAGCACAAGATGTCTGCTAGCCCAGAGCCTCAGCACAAGATGTCTGCTAGCTCCAAGCCACAGCACAAGATGTCTACCAGTCTAGAACCCCAGCACAAGATGTCTGCTAGCTCAAAGCCTGTTCACAAGATGGCTGCCTTTCCAGAACCTGTTCACAAGATGGCTGCCTTTCCAGAACCTGCTCACAGGATGACTATTCTTCCTGAGTCTGCGTTCAAGATGGCCGCCCTATTGGACCCAGCTCACAAGAGGACTACTACGCTCAAGTTCTCTCGCAAGATGGCTGCCGCCCCAAGGCCCGTTCACAAGATGGCCGCCATCCCCAAGCCTGTTCACCAGATGGCTGTCCCTCCTGAGCCCGTTCATAAGATGGCCGCCTTTCCTGAGTCTGCACCCAAAATGGCCGCCCTTCCAGATCCTGTTCGCAAGATGGCCCCTCTTCCGGACCCTGCTCACAAGATGGCCGCCTTTCCTGAGCCTGCTCACAAAATGGCTGCCGCCACTCCAGAGTCTGCACTCAAGATGGCTACCGCCACGCCCAAGTCTCCTCACAAGATGGCTGTCTCTCCACAACCACTGCCCAAGATGGCTGCCACGCCCAAGTCCTCTCGCAAGATGGCCGCCACACCAGAGCCTGCTGCAAAGATGGCCGCCACGCCAGAACCTGCTGCTAAGATGGCCGCCACGCCAGAGCCTGCTGCTAAGATGGCCGTCACGCCAGAGCCTGCTGCTAAGATGGCCGCCACGTCCGAGCCTGCACCCAAGATGGCCGCCACGCCCAAACTTGCACACAAAATGGCCGCCACGGCTGAGCCTGCACGCAAGATGGCCACCATACCTGAGTCTGTCGTCAACATGGTGGCTACTGCATCAGACCCTAACCCTTCCATGGCCTATCAGAGACTAATATCCAGTTTGGAGGACCCACCACTGCTGTCAGTACGAACAGTCAGTCTCTTACAGCCAGCGCCTGCTAATTCCACGTCAGCCAAGCCAGCTTCTGCCAAAGCCACGTCAGCCAGGCCAGCATCCGCTAAGGCCATGTCAGTCAAGCCAGCATCTGCTAACACCACGCCAGCCAAGCCAGCGACTGCTAATGCTACGACAGTCAAACCAGCATCTGCTAACTCCATGTCAGCCAAGCCAGCATCCGCCAAAGCCACGTCAGTCAAGCCAGCATCTGCCAACACCACGCCAGCCAAACCAGTGACTGCTAATGCTACGACAGCCAAGCCAGCTACTGCCAATGTCACGTCTGCCAAGCCAGAGCCCGCTCACGTCATGTCAATAAGACCACAGCCAGCTAGCGTCTTGTCTGCTTCTCTCGAATCCACCCCAGCTGTTGTTTCTGCCAAGTCAAGCCACGTCACAGCTGCTATTCCTGCTGAGTCAAACCAAGCAGCTCTTCTTGAGTCAGGTCAAGTCACAGCTGATCCTCCAAGGCCAAGTCACGTCTCCCCCGAGAGTTCAGAGCAACGCTCCAAAGCCATGCAGAGCCAACGCCCCCAAGTCACGCAGAGCCAACGCTCCCAAGCCTCACGCCCACTGACCCGGAGGGCATTCCTCTGCCAACTGCATTACCTGTTATGGCAATCGCCATTTTGAGTGTGTGGGCTGTACACTGCGCCCCAGTGGCCTCTTCTGCCCATGAGTCTGTCCACAAGTTTGCTCTGGAGGCTTCATCTGCACGCATTTCCGCTGCGCCTATACCTCTTTCGGAGGTGGCGTGCATAGCGGAACTTCACGCTCTGCCCGCTCCGCCAAGGCTTCACGCTCTGCCCGCTCCGCCAAGGCCTCACGCTCTGCCCGCTCCGCCAAGGCCTCACGCTCTGCCCGCACCGCCAAGGCCTCACGCTCTGCCCGCACCGCCAAGGCTTCACGCTCTGCCCGCACCGCCAAGGCTTCACGCTCTGCCCGCACCGCCAAGGCTTCACGCTCTGCCCGCTATACCTATACCTCTTTCGGAGGTGGCGTGCATAGCGGAACTTCACGCTCTGCCCGCTCCGCCAAGGCTTCACGCTCTGCCCGCACCGCCAAGGCTTCACGCTCTGCCCGCACCGCCAAGGCTTCACGCTCTGCCCGCACCGCCAGGGCTTCACGCTCTGCCCGCACCGCCAAGGCTCCCTGCTCTGCCAGCACCGCCAAGGTTCCCTGCTCTGCCAGCACCGCCAAGACTCCTTGCTCTGCCTGCTCCGCCAAGATTCCCTGCTCTGCCTGCTCCGCCAAGACTCCTTGCTCTGCCTGCTCAGCCAAGACTCCTTGCTCTGCCTGCTCCACCAAGATTCCCTGCTCTGCCTGCTCCGTCAAGCCTCCTTGCTCTGTCTGCCCCGCCAAGATTCCCTGCTCTGCCTGCACCGCCTAGGCTCCCTGTCATCTCTGTCTCGGCTCTTGAGGCCGTTCCAGAAGTCTCTTTCTACCCAGTAACGGCCACGAAAGCCGTTCTAGTCTGTCTAGTCACGGCTATGGAGGCCGCGTTCTTCCATGAACTCTCTGCTTCTCTTCTTGCTCTGTCTGCCTCCTCTGTCTCTGCTCTCCCCAGATCCCAGCCCATGACGCGGCCGCCTGTTCCGCCCTGGAGGGCTTCTACGTCTCCTGCTCTGCCCCGGAGGGTCGCTAGGTCTCCTGCTCCGCCCCGGAGGGCTGCTCCGCCTCCTGCTCCGCCCCGGAGGGGTCCTGTGCCTCCTGCTCCGCCCTGGAGGGCTCCTAAGCCTCTTGCTCCGCCTTCGGCTCCGCCCTGGAGGGCTTCTGCGCCTCCTGCTCCGCCTCCTGCTCCGCCCTGGAGGGCTCCTAAGACTCTTGCTCCACCTCAAAGGACTGCTCTGCCTCCAGCTCTGCCCTGGAGGGCTCCTGAATCTCCTGCTCTGCTCTGGAGGGCCTTTGCCCAACCTGTTCTGCCTCAGTCTCCTGGCCCCCCCACCGCTCCCCTGGACTGTTTCTTCCTGTTGTTTTTTGGAGCGTCTGGAAGCCGCTCCTTGGGGGGGGGGGGCTATGTTACGCCAGGCCAGCAGAGGGAGCCCTTACCCCCACTGACTGTTGCTGCTCCCTCTGCTGCCTCTATGGTATCTTCCTGTTTATCAGCCATAAAGGCCAGCTCATCATACACACACACCGCGAAGTATTGTTTTGCTCCCAGCGACTTTACCAAGCGTTTTCCCTTGTTCCCGGTTTCCTAGTTCCTAGTTTATTCCTGTCTTGTTTTCTAGTTTCAGTCTCAGTCATAGTTTAGCCTTGTTCATTGTTTTGTTTCATTGTTTGTTTCTTTGTTACTTTGTTTGCTCTCCTGGATTTTGACCCACGCCTGTTTATTGGATTACGCTCTTGGATTATCTTTGTTGATGCTGTTTGCTGGTGTTTTCGACCCTGACTGTTCGACCACGATCTGTTTAAATAAAGCCTTGCATTTGGATCCCCACTCTCCGTCGTCCCGTTTGTAACAGCTAGTTGCTTGTTAATCATGTTACTAACATGTTAACAACAATCTATCTATCTCTGACAGACTGTATTGCCTTCAAAATATTCAAACTTTAACCTTTTAAAATTACTTTAAACTTCAAACTATTTCAGACTTTCAGGTACATATTTCAGAGGAATCAGCCTAATAACTTGCTAATACGTGACACTTGATATGGAAAAAAATTAGTAAACATAGAAAACAACGACACTCAGGAATGTATTTTTATCCTTAACTTACTTATTTAACCAAAATCAGCCAGTCTAGCTACAGTACATCAAATGTTTTTCAAAATTGATTATTAATAGTATTATAATTTTACCATCGTTCTGCACACATATTGTTGCTTGTCAAATGCATAAAGTAAATAATTAACTATAAATAATGTTTTGCAAGTGCCAAAGTGTTTAAACTTTTCAGGGGAATCTGCCTAATAACTTGAATCTAGGATGAAAAAGCATTTTGAAAAGGTGTGGTAAAAAATTACACACTTCAGCTTTGAGGACAGGAATGTATTATTTTTCCACATAAATTACTTATTTTACAGTACGTCGAAAATTCAGCATTTAATATGGTAGGCTATACATGCCCTGGCTTCCACAGAGTGTGTATTTCATTTATAATGCTATAACCAGATTTGTCATTTTGTGGAGTGTATTATAACACAATCTAGTCTATAATGAGCATAAATCATTTTTCTTAATATGACACAGTAGGGTCTACTTGAATGAATTGCAGATACATAACTCTCCTCAGGGGAACTGGGCTAAAAACCTGAGCTTCCTTCTTTAACTTTTCACTCGAGTCTGGCCTTTGGAACAAGTGTCCTTGGGGCAATGAAGCTCGCATGAACCTGCATTTATTAAAACTTTACAGGTTCTATTTGCATAAACAGAAACGGGGTAGTTCAGACTTCATAGAGCTGATGGTGGGTGGTGGTGGTGGTTTAAGTGTTTCTCTGAATTCCAGTCATGCTTCTGTGCTTGATCACTACCATTAAAAGTCAAAGACAAAACACCTCTCCAAACCACACTCCTCAAGCCTGAGTGCAGCTCCACACTCCACAGGTTCAACAGCAATGTACGCTGCTTATTTTAGCCTATAGAGTAAATGGGCTGATTCAGTTCTGATATCTTAAAGTGAAAAGTCCACTGAGTGGGATAAAGTGAGTTAGTTTTTTTTTTAGACAAACATAGCTAGCAGTTTAATTAAATAGATTTATACTGGATTGTATGCCAGATTTATAATTATTCTATGTAATAATTAATAATTCTGTGGTCAATTCGCTGGCGTCTTCTGCTTCGCCTTCTTCACCTTCTTCTTCTTTTTGCTTCTTCTACTGCTTCACCGCCTTCTTTACCTACTCCTTCACCACCACCTTCTTTTCGCATTCTTCTTCTTTGCCTTCTGCTTCACCTTCTTCACTTTCTTCTGTTTTGCCACCTTCTTCTGCTTTCCCGCCATATTTGCCACTGCCTTCTTCTTTTGCCTTCTTCTTTCTTCTTCTTCTGGTTTGCTGCCTTCTGTTTTTTTTTCTGCTTTATCTTCTTCTTCTTCGCCACCCTCTTTTTGAACCTTCATCTTCGCTGGATTCTTCTTCCGCTTCGCCTTCTTCACTGCCTTCTTCACCTTCTCCTTTTTTGTTTTTTTCTCCTGCTTTGCCTTCTTCTTTGTCGTCGTCTTCTGCTTTCTGTTTCTTCTTCTTTCTTCTTCTTCCGCTTTGCCGCCTTCTGTTTTTTTCTGCTTTGCCGCTGCCTTCATCACCGTCTTCTGCTTTACCACCTTCTTCGCCTCCCTCTTGCTGGATTCTTCTTCTGCTTTGCCTTCTTCACTGCCTTCTTCTTTTGTTTCTTCTTCTGCTTTGCCTTCTGCACCACCTTCTTTTGTGCATTCTTGTTCATCGCCGCTGCCTTATGCTTTGCCTTCTACTTTGACTTCTTTGCTTTCTTCTAAGCTTTGCCTTCTTCTCCTTCTTTGGCTTCTTCTCCTTATTCTGCTTTGTTGCTTTCTTCTTAGCCTTCTTCTGCTTTACCACCCATGGGCAGCCATGGCCTAATGGTTAGAAAGTTGGACTTGTAACCCAAAGGTTGCAGGTTCAAGTCTCAGGTCCGGCGCTCTCTCCACCCTCAATACCACGACTGAGGTGAGTCCCTTGAGCAAGGCACCGTACCCCCAACTGCTCCCTGGGCACCGCAGCTATGGCCTCACTTAACCTTCTTTCCTTTCCTTTTTCCTTTCTTTGCTGCTGCCTTATTTTATTTGCTCGCTGCCTTCTTCTTCTACTGCTTCTTCACCTTCTCCTTCAGCTTCTTCTGCTTTGCCTTGTTCTTTTTCTCCTCCACCTTCTCCTTCTTTTTCACCTTCTTCACCTTCCTCTTTTTCTTTGTTTCCTTCACCTTCTTCTGCTTTCCTTGTTCTTTGTCGTCGTCTTCTTCTTTTTCTCCTTCTCTTTCTTTGCCTTCTAATTCTTTGCTCTCTTCTTCTTTGCCTCCTTAAGTGCCGCCTTCTGCTTCGTCTTTGCTCTCTTCTGCTTTGCTGGCTTCTCCTTCCCCTTCTCTTTCTTTGCCATCTTCTTCTGCTTTGCCTTCTTTTTCTTTTTCCGCTTTCTCCTTTTTTGCATCCTTCTGCTTTGCCTTCTCCTTTTTCAACTCCTTCTTCTTCTGCTTTGCCGCCTTCTTTACTGCCTTTTTTTATGCTTTTTCTGCTCCGCAGTCATCTTCACTGCCTTCTGCTTTGCCGCAGCCTTCTGATTTTCCTGCTTCGCAGCTGCCTTCACCTTCCTCTGCTTTACCACCTTCTTAGCCGCCGCCTTCTTCTGCTTCTTCTTCAACCTCTCCTCCGGCTTCTTCTTCTGCTTTGCCTTGTTCTTCTTTTTTACCTTCTTTACCTTCTTCTGCTTCTTCAACTTTTTGTTCTTTGCCTTGTTCTTCGTTGTCTGCTTCTGCTTAGTCTTTTTTCATTCTTCTTTTCCTTCTTCACCACCTTTCTTTTTCACCTTCGTCTTCTGCTTTTTTCAAATTCTTCTTCTGCTTCTTTAACTTCTTCTTCTGCTTCTTAAACTTCTTCTGCTTCTCCTTCTTTACTTTATTTTTCTTCAAATTCTTCACCTTGTTTTTCAGCTTTGCCTTGTTCTTTGTCATCTTCTCCTTCTTCTTCTCTCTTATTCTTCGCCGCCTTTTTCACCACCTTCTCCTTCTTGCCTTCTTCAACTTTTTCTGCTTCTTCAACACCTTCTTCTTCTCCTTCTTTGCCACCTTCTTCTGCTTTGCCTTTGCATTATTCTGCTTTGCTGCCTTCTTCTTCACCGCCTTCTTTTGCTTCACCTTCTTCGCTTCTTCTTCTCCTTCTCCTTCGCATTCTTGGTCTTTACTTTCTTTGCCTTCTTCTGCTTCACCTTCTTAGCCGCCTTCTGCTTTGCCTTCTTCTTCGCCTTATTCTTCTGCTTCACCTTCTTCTGCTAAATAATGGTTGTTTTGTACATAAATGTTACTACTACTACTGCTGCTAAAATTAATAACAATAATATTATCTGTCAAATGCATAAAGTAAATTATAAAATACTTAAGTAATAATTCAATAAATGTATTTTTAATTTTTTATATAAAATGGTATTTTATAATACTATAATGTTTGTATTTAATTATGTATATAATTATTTATTATTTTATTTAATATTTATTATTATTTTTTAGACTTATTTTAGTATATATTATTATTGCAATATTAAAATATTTCTTATATTTTAATTTCTGTTAGTTAATTAAATAATATTTTGATATTATTATTATTATTATTATTATTATACTATTGAATGGAGGAAAATAAGTTTTCTATTTTTGTCCTTAACTAAACATTGATCATAGTGTTTATATTTCTAATTGCAAACAGTAATACTGCTAGAACAGCCCTGTTGCCTCAAACCCTTGCCATTTGTAATCAAAAAAGGACGCCTGTTCCCCCGAGAAACAGAAACCCTGTCAAAACCTTTGCAGAATATTATAATTAAATGACTTTAGTTAAGCAATTACTTTTATAAGCTATTTAAACAGTGTCGAGTGAGACTCTCAATAGAGCCGCAGTGTGTTGTATTGAGTGGGTTCTGATACTATTTCAGTCAATCCACTTTTTAGCTCTATGAAATCATTTCCTCCACCGCCAGTGAAATGACTCATTTACTAACTCTCTCATTACTACCAAACTCAATTTTCCCACTGGCAACAGAAAGCTTTCACTTTTCTTCCCATTAAATCAGGGAATTCAGGTTATTTCTATTATGGAGCTAAAAAGATGTATTGTATGTCGATATTTGTTTGGAGCGGAATTGCCCTGCGTCGCTCAGCGAAATTATCCCCTCTAAGAAAACTCCATTTTGCTTTGACTTGTGTGCAGTGTGAGGAGCTGAATATTCCTCGTTTGATCAGTGTTAAGCATTCATCACAACACGCCTCTGACTGGGTATCAAAACTCTCTTCGGATGTGATATTTATTCATGTATTAAGAATCGCTTCTTGGGTATTAGATAACCAGAGGTTACCGAAAGCAATTGGTAACGCCATGATCCCATGATGCATCCTGATCCAAGCTTGGTGTCTGGAATCAGTCATTTTATTGGTAAATGAAACAAGCGATTCAAATAAATGTTTTTGTTCATTTGAAATAAAGCTTAAATAAAATAAAACAAAACATAAAAGAGATAAAATGTTTATTTCAATAGTAATTTATTTATTTATTGCTTAAATTGTATAATTTAAATGGAACAAAATAAGTATTTTAGTAAGTATTATTGCAATAGTGAGATGTTTTTTTTATTTTTGTAATTTAAATGCTGAATGCATAAAAGTAAGTTTACATTTTTTTTATTTTATGATACAAAAGTATTAATGCGATAGTAGTATAATTCTTTTGTGATATTATTTTTATAATATGAATAATATCAATAATAATTTGAATTATTATGACCTGCCTGATGCATAAAAGTAAATTATTAGATTCGTTAAATTATATTAAATTACTCAGTTTTTTTATTTTATAGGTGTAAATATTATTATTTACATTTTTCTGTTCATTTGTAAATAAGTTTTACTGATAATAATAATAATAATAACAACAATAATAACAGCAACAGCAACAATAATAATAAAATCAGCCAAATGCATCAAAGTAAATAATAAAGTACTTAAGTAACTAAACATATATAAAATTATTATTATAGTTATTATTACTTGTCAGATAGGTAAATTGACTTTGTAAATGACATATATTATAATTTTACAATACTATAAAGTTTTTTTATTTATTTTTTATTTAATTATTGTTTTGTAATTTAAACAATAAAATAAAATGTTTGAATAGTAATTGTAGTAATTATAATAATAATAAGAATAATAATTACGTAACTACAAATATTTAGAATTTACTTGCACATGTGTAAAAGCATATTCATATATTTATTTGATATATTAGTAAAGTTTTTTTGTTTTGTTTTATATATAATTATTTAATATTTATTATAAATTTTTGTAATTTAAACAATAAAATAAAATAATATTTTGAATTATTATTATTTTTATTATTAGCTGCCAAATATTACAAAAAATGTAAATGACAAATTCATTACAAAATTACTAAAACAAAAAGTAAAATTAAAATAAGTGTAAGTGTAAAATAAAATAAAAGCAAATTTAGAACATTATTAAATACCGTAATAGTCAATAAATAATAAACTTAAATCTAATCTTTCACCTTGGATTAGATCAAAATAAAATAAAATGTAATTAAATAAGTATTAATGATGTAATTTACCATATTATGTACAGAGTACACAATAGTCTTTGCTTACCTGTTTCACATCAGATGCAAACACAGTTGTGCTTTAAACTATGCATGAAAAAACTAACACTAACTTTTTATTGCAGGAAGTCTTGACAAACCTCTTAAGTGGACTTCAGGGGATAAAACGCACCATGTGACCGCTCCAGCCATTCAGTAAGTGCAGCCTTTCACACGGATATAGTCACACTCGCTGTTTTTACAGTTCCTCATCTACATTCCCCTCAGCTGAGCAGCAGTCAATAGATTTGTCAGCATTAATAATTCCTGGGGACTCATTTCTCTGACTCATTTGTAATGTCTGGCTGGTGACTGCAGTGAATCAATCATAGAACAAAAATCCCTGTTGCCCAGGCAACTTCTCTGACATCTGTCATATTCTTTGCGCTTTTCTGATGCCACGAGGTGCTCAACTTCAGCTGCTCTTTGAGGCATTCCAATCGCAGCTAGTGTGACAATATTAAATTAATGAAACACATGAATTAATGAGTCATACGATATTTCATTAAGCAACCAGTGCTGATACGTGGAACATATGGATTATCGTTTACATATTTAACGCACATATGTGCTGTGCATGCAAAGGTAGTTATTGAGATGCAAACATATAATTTTCCCAGAAGCCCAGTAATGATATAGAAGTAATGACCCAGCTGTTTCATTCAACGCACCAAGCAGAGCTTCATAAATATTGTCGAAAATAATGTTTCACTTTCATGTATGTATGGTCTGCTTATAGGCATTTTGCAACTACAAACAACATAGTAAGGATACAGGCAATTATTTCACATCTGTACAGGCATGAATGTCTGAAAATAACTTCTGTTGAACCTCAATACTGTATATTTTAAATAATAAATATCCTCACCATCTGAAAACCTCTTAAGCAGTAGCAAATACAAAGTTTATGAAGTGAAATGTTAAAATGCATTTCTGAATATTTACTAGTATTCGTTGATCTTTTTGGATAATTTTAATACATTCGGCTTCTTGATTGAGTAACAGCAAAGCAAATCTGGTTGAGTGTCAGGCCTTGTCTCAAATCACAGTGACAGCATAATGTTGGATATTTGTAATATTACACAAGTGTAAACCCTGGATCACAAAACCAGTGACAAGGGCCATTTTTTAATTAAAAGCTGAATAAATAGGTTTTTCATTGATGTATTGTTTGTCAGGATAGGACAATATTTGGTTGAGATACAACTATTTGAAAACCTGGATTCTGAGGGTGGAAAACAAATGCAAAAAATTTCAAATTTCAAAATCTTTCTCTGCACCTGAGTCACACAATGGCGATCAGAGTTGGACTGTTTCAGTTTGGTGAGGGCGGGTCTAAGGTAAGGCGCTCATGTCAATCAACTATCGTGGGAGCGGCCTCTGTCAGGGTGTCATCACAATGACAAGAAGCTGAGAATGACCTGTTTTTAAAAAGGGGATATTACTTTTAAAGATTAAAAAAACACTGGGTGGATTTTTATCATTGTAGGGTGGTTGTGTACACAAACTACCAACACACATTAATGTTCAAACAACATGTAAAAGTTAGTTTTGCATCCGATGACCCCTTTAAGATTGGTTTTGTGGTCCAGGGTCACATTTAGGCCCCTATGACTTGACAGAACTGCGGAATCATAAAAAAATGGAATTTGCTGTAGAACACGGAATATTACGGAATTTGACTTATTTTGGATGAATAAATCAAAAGTAGGTCAATACAATAAATCAAATATTGAATATTAAGACAGATTAAGCCAATAGTAGATGTGAAATACTATTTAAATATAAATCCCGCATGTTCTGCATGTGAATGAATGGCGCAGATGTACAGTTTCATTTACTACACACATACTAAAGCGTGCATGACGTTTGCGATGATTTCAGCCTTTGTCGCCTCAATATATGAGTACGTGAACACAAACATAATCTTTTGAGCTGCTCTGAGAGTCACTTCATGTGCATTTTACCATTTCTTTTGAGAAAATTATGGTCATATTATATACAAACAGAAAAGTAAAGGTTTTCACAGCAACCCGTCAAAATAAAAGTTTGGGTTAACTTGAAGAAATTGTGACAAGTATATTACTTAATTTTTTACAAATATTTTGCGGAAAATTAATTATCAAAATGTGTTTATCAGAAAAATGTAAATGCACATCACAGTATTTCGGAAAAAAAGGATAAATAAACTTAAACTTAACAATTTTTAATAAAATCAGTTAATTAGAGAAGCTTTTGATTAATTACATTTAATAAAATCATTCAAATGGAATCAAGAAAATTAATGGAAAACAGAATTTTGTAAAAAAAATATTTCATAGGACCAAAAAAGTAAGTTTGGTAAACTTTAAATTAATTGCTTAAATAGTGTATGTTTCATGATTTCAATTAATCATTTTTTTTGTTGCTGTGCTATGATTAATCACATTCAAAATTAAAGTTTTTGTTTAAATAATATATATATGTGTGTACTGTGTATATTTATAATGTGTATATATAAATACACAAAAACATGCATGAATAAATTTAAGAAAAATATGTTTATATTAGGGCTGTCAAAATTAACGCGTTAATAGCGCGTTAACGCAAATTAATTTTAACGGCACTAATTTTATTAACGCGGGATTAACGCAGCGCGCATTTTCTGTTTGACCCACTACGTAGCCCATAGTTAAAGAAATGGATGCACAGTGTTGCCAACCTAGCGAAAAGTGTCTAGCAACAATACATAAACACATAATTGGACAAACCTAACATAGTCTCTCCGGTTTTACTGAACGAGCGCGAGGTCTCCCAATGCGCGCGCACCTCCCTCTCTTTATATCTGCGTCTGCTCTGTTCAGCGAGCAGCAGAGGAGCAGCGCTTTCAGTTAAAACAGATGTTATGTTCATTCCAGTGCTTGAAGTGGGCCGGTACGCAGGCACTTCTGTATTTTATCCTTTTGCGTACTTGCACTTTTTCATGCGTACCGGCACTTCTGGCATATTTAATGAATGCAAGCGGAGTCGGTGTACGTTAGGATTGGTGCTGTGGAGTTGATGCGTAAAGCCACATTTGAGTATGCACGCGAAAACGGCGTATTATATGCACGCCAAAGTTAATTTCAGCTTATTAATAGCACGCCAAATAGAAACAAAGTCGTGCTAGTGCGCATTTTCATGAGACCAGGCTCTCCAATCAGTACATTATAACCAAAACAATACATAAAAAAAAGAAGCAGGTTTTTGCGAATACATAACTTTAAATGGGTAAACTCCTAAAAAGTCAAAGGATCCTGAAGGAATTCAGACAGGAAGTTAAAAACAACGATAATAATGCAGGGAGTGACTTATGTCCAGATGCCGGTAAATGATTCTTTTCAGTGATTGAATCATGATCATAATGCAGGATTTTTTTTTCAGTTATTATTTCATATTACTTTGGTTGTCTGATAACAAAAATACTTAATCAAAACAATGGAAACAGTTTTGTTGAGAACTTGGCTGCATCAGATTACAGTATGTGGGCACCGAGAGTCAAAGAAATGTAATAATAAATGTAGATTTTGCTTGTTCAGAAGAAGTGAGCTGCCCTGTCCGGCAAATAATATAAACAAGCTTGTGGAAGTAAATTGCTCAGTGCAAAGAAAGAGAAGTAATGGGAACCTGGTGTTTCTATGTTCTTTTTTTCATGTGTCTAATAGACATGAACAAGTTATTTGAAAAACATCTATGACATTTGAAACAAGTTAGTCTTCATGTCGAGTATGGTTTCACTGATAATAAACACATATTTGCTTAAAGCATCCATGTTTGTCCATGCCAATGTTGATTAGAGTATTAAAAACTTTAAAAAGTATTAATTTAAGGTACATTTAGAACAGATAAGAATGTGTGATTAATCGCGAGTTAACTCATGACAACCATGCGATTAATCGCGATTAAAAAATTTAATCGATTGACAGCCCTAGTTTATATATGTCACGGATTGGTCAGGTTCGTCACCCGCATTCACGCCACGATCACAGTCACCTGAGTTTTAATCACGCACACCTGCACGTCATCACTAGAGCACCTTCAAATAGTCACCACGCACTCCACTCGATGTCCGGGCTCGTCAAGACCTACAGGACTCAAGCGGACGCATATCCTTGCAACGCAATCCCTCTAAACGTCTATTCCTCTGCATTCATCTGGTAATCGCTATATTACCTGTGTTACTTACCTGTCTGTGTCTTCCTCAAAGTCTTCTGTCCAGATCCCTTCGTCGTACACGAACGTGCCGTAAGCCAGACATCTCAGTGAAGTGTGAGCCATAAGTCTTCTGGTCATCGCCACACCAGCATGGCCGTGCTGTTCATCCTGCAAGAGGAATCAACCGGTTATCACCATCAGTCTGTCTGTCCATCATTCAAGTCTTGCAACAGTTCTACTCACCTTATTCACCAGCCTGCTTCATTCTGTGCAAACGCTGTCTGTTAATAAACATACTTACCTTCACTCACCTCGCTGTCCGTTTGCTTCCCTGACAATATATTGATATTATAAATGTATAATATTATATATGTATTGATATATAATATTAATTATATCAATAAAACAATATTCATGTAAATACATGTAAATATTTTGTAAATATATATTGTATGTGTGTGTATTCATATATAAATATACACAGTACACACACATATGTTATGTAAACAAAAACTTTTATATTGGATGCGATTAATCTATGCACAGCACAATTTTTTTTAATGTAACCTTTAAAACGGTGTCTGGAAAACAAAAAGTACAAAAACATGCAATCCAGAAATTTTAAAACGGAAAAAAATAAATTTGGGAACAAAAATGCAAAAAGCAATATCCATGATAATAAATTGTCTGGTAATAGAGAAATCAATTTAGCTAATTATTCAGCTTTCAGGCAAACAAACAATCCCAGTGTTGCTCTAGTATTTGACCATGTTAATATACTAAAAACAACATTAAATAAACCACAACATCTTCTGATGAACTTTGCATTTTTTATGTAATGCAATTAGCATGATTAGATGGCTCTCTTTCCCCAGAAGGCGAATGCAAGCAAGAGTAAAAAAAAAGATGAAATAATGATTTAGGATTACAGTTATGTTGCCAAATAATGTCATCACCATAGTTACTTGTATATTTAGTAATTTAAATTTTTTTGTATTTTTATTTAATCATATGTTGTACTATATTGTGGATTAAATACATGCAGCCCTGGTGAGCATAAGAGAGTTCTCTCAAAAACATAAAATATTTTTTGACAGGTTTGAATTGGTTTGGTAGATTGGAATTATCTAAAAAAAAAAAATCATTATAAAATTCTGTCACAAAACATAATATAAAATTATCTTTCATCATCCCAAGCTTTGACTTTTCTTACTTCGGATCACGTGTGATAGAGGTCTAGTGCTTTTTAGCATTTCACATTCTGCACCACAGGGATGCTGGGTGGTTTTTACTCTATTGAGAAACTAAAAATGCAGTTTCATTGTAGAATCTGTAGCTGGAAGCATTACACCCAGGTTTTCAGCTCACATATCTGATGTCTGACTTTAGAACCTTAGAGACATTAGTGCGTATTAAAACCCTGCGGTGGCAGTTGCTGTTGGCTGCATATCCAAACAGTTGGAGCGCTAACACATAAGAGAGTTTGTGAAGAGCTTAATAACATCATCGCATGATCAAATTGATTCTGCCCTGATTAAGAATGTTTTCATACACTTCAGCTTTAAAATGAAATAAAAGTTTTTATCATCAGTACTTAGCCTTTGTTTAGCAAATGACAGCCATTTATGACAATACAAATATTTATTGTGCACACATATGAGTTGAAGCAGGGCTCGCAAAATTTAAAAATCTCTGGTAGCCCTTCGGGCAGGTACTCTTCAGGTTTTGGTAGCCCCAAAATTTATTTAACTAGCCCAAATAAAAAAAAAGACAATTTTCTTTTTAAATATAGAAAATCAGATAGGTTGATTGTCAATCAGAAATGTTTTCAATACATAAATATAAACAAATATCAAGGAAAGGAATTTTATTTCACTATTTAGTTTATCTGCAGAATTTTAAAATATCAATTTAAGGCAATTTCTTTATTTTGAAGAGCTGCACAAGTAAAATGAACACAGTATGAGTGGGGTTGGACAATGTACAATATAATATTCAGTCATAAAATGATTTATAATTCAGATACAGGTTCACACAAAAACAAAATATCTTATACAATGGCATTTCAGCCTTTATACCATTTAAAAGGGATAAATTAAGTAATTTATTATATTTATTCAAAACATAAATACTACTGTCTTAATTGATTAAATTTTTAGAAGGCACATTAACTTCTTTCACATTAACTCTCTGTCACGAGGGGGCGCTTTAGGCCGCGATCACACCGAACGCGTCTTTGGCCGCGATCACACCGAACGCGTTTTTGCAGTGAGAGGCGCCTTTTTTGAATGGTTTTCTGTTGGCAGTGAGCGTTCTGCGCACTGCTTATGCGCCCCGGCGCCTCGCATTTTCGCCGCCTGCTGCGCCTCGCGTTTTTGCAGAAGCGCTCTGAGCGCCTGAAGTGGAAAAACGCCCGACGTCATTCGCGTTCTTTTCCATTGTCCAATCGAATGAATGGAGAGGTGGGCCTTCTGTTGTGGTGACGAAAGTTTACCGTTGCTTAAAAAGTCCGGAGACTGCAAGAAATAGAGGAGAAACCTTTGGTGTCTATCGTGGGTAACCCGGAGCTGTATTATTTAGGGTTTCTGCTAATATGACAGTTTACTTAACAGAAAAAACTAAGATTTTAGAGCGCTAGCGCTATAATCCTTTGATTTGACTGACAGGACAGCTGTTTTGGTCGTTGCTTAGCAACATAAAAAAAACGCAGCACACTGCTCTTTTATTAGAAGTCACCAAAAAAGGCAGTGCTGTGCGCCTCACGTTTTTAGAACTAAAAGACGGGTTCAGTGTGATCAGGGCCTTTTAGTCTAAAAACGCGAGGCGCACAGCACTGCCTTTTTTGGTGACTTCTAATAAAAGAGCAGTGTGCTGCGGTTTTTTTATGTTGCTAAGCAACGACCAAAACAGCTGTCCTGTCAGTCAAATCAAAGGATTATAGCGCGAGCGCTCTAAAATCTTTGGTTTTTGCTGTTAATTAAAATGTCATATTAGCAGAAACCCCCCCAAAAATACAGCTCCTGGTTACCCACGACAGACACCAAAAGTTTCTCCTCCATTTCTTGCAGTCTCCGGACTTTTTAAGCAACGGTAAACTTTCGTCACCACAACAGAAGGCCCACCTCTCCATTCATTCGATTGGACAATGGAAAAAGCGCGAATGACGTCAGGCGTTTTTCCGCTCAGAGTTGCTTTTTTTCAAACTTCAGGCGCTCAGAGCGCTTCTGCAAAAACGCGAGGCGCAGCAGACGGCGAATACGCGAGGCGCCCGGGGCGCATAAGCAGCGCGCAGAACGCTCACTGCCAACAGAAAACCATTCAAAAAAGGCGCCTCTCACTGCAAAAACGCGTTCGGTGTGATCGCGGCCTTAGGCCCCGATCACACCGAACGCGTCTTTTAGTTCTAAAAACGCGAGGCGCACAGCACTGCCTTGTTTGGTGACTTTTAATAAAAGAGCAGTGTACTGCGGTTTTTTTTATGTTGCTAAGCAACGACCAAAACAGCTGTCCTGTCAGTCAAATCAAAGGATTATAGCGCGAGCGCTCTAAAATCTTAGTTTTTTGCTGTTAAGTAAACTGTCATATTAGCAGAAAGCCTAAATAATACAGCTCCGGGTTACCCACGATAGACACCAAAGGTTTCTCCTCTATTTCTTGCAGTCTCCGGACTTTTTAAGCAACGGTAAACTTTCATCACCACAACAGAAGGCCCGCCTCTCCATTCAATCGATTGGTCAATGGAAAAGAACGCGAATGACGTTGGGCGTTTTTCCGCTCAGAGTTGATTTTTTTTCAACTTCAGGCGCTCAGAGCGCTTCTGCAAAAACGCGAGGCGCAGCAGGCGGCGAAAACGCGAGGCGCCCGGTGCGCATAAGCGGCGCGCAGAACGCTCACTGCCAACAGAAAACCATTCAAAAGAGGCGCCTCCAACTGCTAAAACGTGTTCGGTGTGATCGCGGCCCTAGGAGTGCTGAAATATTACGGTTTCCCTAGTAACGGCTGTATACAAAGCAGCATTAACGCAGTTTTATCAGGCATGAAATGAAAATACCGACGATACGTTTCTGAGGACAGTCGGTTCCCTTCAGATACATTCATATAAAGACATCCGTGTGGCGTTTTGACTTTGAAACGTGCAGTACGTATATTTTTATTCAATGACATCATTGCCTTTTGAAGTTTAATCCAGCCCTATCGCGATTCTCGTCTTTCCGTTATCAACTGTAAAACCCCTTAATATTATTATTAAGATTTTTCTTTTACTATTTAACATATTTAAAACTTTTAATGGCCTTAAATTTGATACAACTAAATTGAGGAGTTTTTAAGGACCTCAGAAGCCCTGTACTTTACGATAGCCAGTCGGGCAGGCCGGTCAAACATTTTGGTAGCCCGACTGGAAAACACAATAGCCCGGGACGTCGGGCTAGCGATTTTGCGAGCCCTGTGAAGATATTGTGTTTTGAAGTGAATGGGTGTTAGATTGCTGTCAATGTAAGTATGCAGTGTCAGAATGAATTTAGGCAAGACCCTACAAGCAAACCATTATTATTTATTTATTTAGATATTTCAGGCTTCCATAATATGTCTTCTTTCAGACTAGGAAAGAAAGCATCTAAAATACACATTTAAGTGTTTACTTTATTGCACTTTATTTAGATGCATCTGTAGATGTCAATTAAAATACAAGCTATTTTCTTAAATTAGCACTTTTTGTCTCATGCATTGATCTCAATTTCAGTAGTTTTACACTAAACCTTACAGGTTTATATATATTCTGATAGTTTTTTCAGAGCAGTTTGTTCATATTCCATTATCCTAATATACAAAAGTTTGGGATCAGTAAGATTTTTAATGTTTTTTTTTTTAAGAAATCTTTTCTGCTTATCAAGGCTGCATTTATTTGATTAAAAATGCATTAAAAAAACAGTAATATTGTGAAATATTATTGCTATTTGAAATAGCAGTTTTCTATTTTAATATACTTTAAAATAGAATTTATTTTTGTGATGCACAGCTGAATTTTCAGCATCATTACTCCGGTCATCAGTGTCAATGATCCTTCAGAAATCATTCTCATATGCAGATTTATTATACATTTTGGAAACAGTTGTGCTGCTTAATATTTTTTGCTACTTTTTTCAGGATACTATGATGAATAAAATGTTAAAAAGAAAAGCATTTATTCAAAATAGAAATGTTTTGTAACAATATACACTACTGTTAAAAGTTTGGGTTCAGTAAATCTAGCAAATAAATTAATTAATACTTTTATTTAATGAGGATGTGTTAAATTGATAAAAAGTGATAGTAAAGAGGAATATATTGTTTGAAAAGATTTCTATTTTGAATAAATTCTGTTCTTCTTAAACTTTTTATTCATTAAAGAACCCTGAAAAAAAATCCTCCCAAAAGATATTAAGCAGCACTACTCTTTCCAACATTGATAATAAATCAGCATTTTAGAATGAACTGAAGACTTAATGATGCTGAAAATGTAGTTTTGCATCAAAAATAAATTATATTTTAAAATAGGGCCTATATTAAAATATAAATTTGTTTTTTAAATTGCAATAATATTTCATAATATTAATTTATGTAATTCTGTTCAAATAAATGGAACTTAAATGCATTAAATCGATAAAAATAGATATCCAAAATTCTCTCTGTACTAACCTGTAACTTAATATCTCAACAAAATGATACAAGTTTGTATTTTTTATCCATCATTCCGAATTCTGTTCTGAAAATGTATGCAAATTAGTGCATATTTAATTGCAAAATATTTGCAATATTTCAGAAATCTTGTAATACAAAACAATTGTCTTAATTTAATTCTTAAGCGTATTATCAGCATGCTACATAATAGTGGAGAATTTAAAATACTGTAATACCTGTTTGTCTACCTATTTTTTCTTTCATGCCTAGATACGACTAGAACCTCAAGGGGCTCAGAGTCTGAACATGCCATCAGTCTATGCTATTGTTCCAGCTGTTACATCAGCCTCCAGACAAAAATCAGAAGTCAGATAGAAAAGTAATAGCACACCTCTTTTTTATAATAAGTTCATTGAGTTGAGGCATCATTCATGCCTGTAGAACAAACGGAATGAGTTATGTGCCAAAGTTTAATACTTGAGCCATGAACAACAGTAAAAAAAACATTGTTTTAGAACAGAAGGTATATATAATATATAACTATAAAATTAAAGAAGTCATGACATGGCAATAATACGTTTTTCATAACTGTCTTGAACCAGAAAAAACTGAGTTCAGTCAGAGCAAAACAAGACGAGCGTTTAAGGCTAAAAAGTATAAAATGTATTATTATTATTGTTTTTTGTTTTTAAATAACCAATCGTTTTGCTAGATAAGGCCCTTCTTCCTTGGCTGGGATCGTTTACAGACGCATTTGGGATCGTTTGGAGCTGCATTTTGGAAGTTCAAACTCGGAGCACCATAGAAGTCCACTATATGGAGAGAAATCCTGAAATGTTTTCCTCAAAAAACATGATTTCTTTACGACTTGAGAAAGTAAGACATGAACATCTTGGATGAAAAGGGGGTGAAAACATTATCTGTAAATTTTTGTTCTGGAAGTCTTCTTTAAGCGATGGAATGCCAGTGGGCGGGGCCTATGGTGAGAAGATAACTATTCGTTGATTCCTTGCTCTGGAGGCAGTGTTTATGCAAACGACTCTGCTGAAACAAAATGCTTTGTTTAAAATGAGGAGGACATTTTAAGATATAAAACTTGCAGGATGTTATAATGCTACAAAGACCTCTTAAATGCCAAAAGATCAAGTCAAATTTGATTTCTCATGTCATGACCCCTTTAAATAGAATACAGTTGGAATGTCTGGCTGCTCATAACAACATAGAATCACCCGTGTGATGATGACAAATGATTACTGTTTGGCATGCACATGTGCAGACTCTTTTAACATTTCAAAAATACTTTTAATATTACCGGAAAAGGTTACTCAAAAATGTTCCTCCAAACCCATGTGCGTCTTTCTTCCCTGAAGCACAAAAGAAAGAATTTACAGTTGTTTATTCATTGCAGTTGAATAATGGGACTTTCCATAAAAGTATCATAAATGTCTTCATGACTTGTGTGTTTATCTGGTTGTGAATTAATTCAAATAATAAGAGTCATGAATATGGTTAATTATAGTGGTGAATAATAATAACAGAAGCACAGCTTAAATGGCTGTTTATGTTGTTCAGCTTTAAGAATAAATTTCCCATAATGTTTGTTTAGTGAGTCAGTGTTGCAAGAATGAGAATGTAAGTGATTCAGTGTGCACTGGAGAAATGGTTGAACTCCTGTACAACACAGCTCAAAAACTTGAGTGAACAGGATGCTTCATTTCTGTTTTAAGTCATCAGTTAGCTATTGCATGCTAAGAAGAAAAAAACACAGCATATCTATATCTATTAGGGCTGTGCAATATGGACAAAATAATCGTATTGCGATTTTTTTGAATGAATATTGCGATTGCGATTTTATTTGCGATTTTTTTTTTTTTTTTTGCTTTTTCAAACAAGCTACATACATACATTCTAAATGTATTCAGTGCAACATTTCACAATGAAATAACATAGTATTAAGTTTAATAAACAAAACTGTAGTAAAATTGTCTTAAAAACAGACAACATAAAATAAATTAGCCATGTTACTTTTTTCCCCCCGGTACTTTAGCCTACTTTGTGTAATAACAAAAACATTCATTTCAGTGGAAAAACAAGTCCAAAACTCTCTGTTTTAACATTTTGAGGGCTCTACAATCTTTAGCTTTTTTTTTTTTTTTTTTTTTTTTTTAGAAATTCTTATGTGTTTTAATTTTTCTGATAATCAAAAAGCATAAACATTTATTTATTTTTAATCAAATGTAAAATAAAATCTTTTCATTTTTGGCAAACAAAAGTTTACTGTTAAAATCAATACATGGAAGAATAATTATATTCAGTTTAAAACGTTCAAATAATAATTAAGTGGTTAATCTTGTTGTAATTATTTTTTTATCATATATATTGTTTTATGTAAATTATTTAAATAGGAATATATAAACACCTACATTATACTGTACAAAAGTAATACAAGACTAATATTGTTCTGTTTCGTGTTAAACCGTACTTTTATTTTGACAGGTTGCCGTGAAGTTTCTGTGTGTACAGTATGATGTGATGCTAGTTCTCTTACGAGAGGTCTCTCGTACTGCGTAAGAAGTATCTTACGCTAGGGGAAAAGCCAAAAATTATCCTTAATTTTGAAATAATGTAAAGCGCGTTGCAGCAGCATACAGACATAGGCGAAACAGCTTGTGCAGCTTGCGGCAACTGCAGCAGCCTATAGAGCGAGGCCTGGCGCGACGCCAGATCCAATAGGGGCATTTTGTGCCCTTTGCGTCGCTTCCCGCCTAAAAGGGCGTGGTCTAGGCCTATAAAAACCGCTCGTAGGCAGCTATTATCTGATTTTTCATCCTTCAAGCGAAGCACACGCATCGCTGGAGCCGGAGAAGAAGTCGCCGTCGACTGCAAGCATCTCAGCAGGACGAGCCACTGAAGCTGCTTGCCACGCCGCCTTCCGTGCCTTCCTGCTGCGCTTTCCGGCGCCTATATCCTTTATAATCTACAGTGTGTGTCGCCGCGGTGTCGCGCCGTAAAAAGCGCCGTGCCCAGCGGGCCCCGGATCCTTCCCCAGCCGACAAAGCTCGCCGGTTCACCCGCCTGCTTCACCGACCATGAAGGAGGAAGAGGATTTCCGTTTCCCGCCAAAACGGGAACGCGAATGCTGCTCAGAAGAGGCGATAGCAGCCCACTTATGTCTGCCCTCCGCTGGATGGCGTGCTAAGTCGGCCCTCCCCTCTAAAGCTTGCCGTCAGACGTCAAACCTGCTCCGCCGCGCTTTCGCCGCCGCCTAGCCGCGTCAGCGCTGCGTAACATGGCCTCTCACCGTTGCTGAGAGGCACCCGTGGCTAACGCTTTCTGACGTTTTTCTCGTCTGGCCGCCGCCCCGCCGAACGCGGCCCGCGGCCCAGGATTGAGTTGAAACCTGAGCCTCCGAAATCGTCCTAGCACAACTAGGAAAACGACTGTGTACGAGTCCCGCTGTTGCCGGACCCCCACCAAAGTTATTCGCTCGTCCAGTTCCAGAAAATGTGACTGAGGTTACGTAAGTAACTGAGTACGTTTTCTCAAATGAAACTCACAGCAGGTTTGGAGATTGAGTTTATCTGTTCATGTGAGATGCAAATGCCAAAAATTAGCGGGAGTGTCACGTGTGCTTCAGTATGAGTGTAGTAAAAAAATAAAACGTGTCTCCACCATTCATACATACAGAGGCAAACAGAACATGCAGGATTCATATTAAAACGGTCTTTTTGCATTTCAGTTTTCACAGACACTATTCAATATCGCGAATTGAATTAAGTGACAGACCAACTTTTGATTTATTAATCCAAAAATCGACGAATTACGTGGCATTCCGCGCTATAGTAAATTCGTTTTTTATGAATGGAGTCCGCGATCCAGTCCGTGTTTTCGCGGAGGAGACATTGTAAAAGCGCGACCATGTAACGTTAGACAGAAATGACATGCCTTCGTGTAAATAAGATAAATAACATAAGGCTATTTAGTTTGTTTAATAAAAGAACTGTGTATAGACATGTTCTATAGGAAAGATAACCTTAAATGACTTCTATTGTGATCTGGCGCTATATCGAAAATAAAATGAACTTGACGTTCAAGGGGGGCGGGGGGTAGATAAAATCGCAGCCTTATGCGGTTTAGAAATCGCATGTGCTTAAATCGCGATTTTTTTGCGATTGCGATTAATTGCACAGCCCTAATATCTATACATATCCATATCCATATTTTGAAACAAACTGGGCAATGTGGGGTTTGTCAGTAAAACTTAATGCATATAAATAAAATATAATAAACTTGAAGTTTATAAGTATATATAAAATAATAATTTTGCTTACAGTATACCGTTATTACTCACCTTCAGGCCATCCAATATGTAAATGAGTTTGTTTCTTTATTTCTTTAACAGATTTGGAGAAATTTAGGGCGATTTGGAGCATTCCATCAGTTGCTTACCTAATTGATCCTCTGCAGTGAATGGGTGCCATCAGAATGAGAGTCCAAACAGCTGATTGAAACATCACAATAATCCACAAGTAATCTACAGTCCATCAGTTAACATCTTGTGAAGTGAATAGTATGTGTGTCCAATCTTGGATGGCCTGAAGGTGAGTACATTTTCTCAGCTATTTGTTTATTTTTTCACTCAGTTTAAAAATGTTATTCAAAAATTTATTCATTGAATTTTGGGCAAGCCTTTATTTTTTCTTGATATTCACACAAATGTTCATGCAAAAAAAGAAATCGGTGCTCGTCCAGGTATTAAAGACGGCACTGAGTTGTTGACATGTAGTGTATGCCAGTCAGAGAGAATGAATCTTTACCCAAGGTTCCCCACAGCTCTGCCACACTGCCATCACTTAACACTGCTTACACTTTGGCACGG
>NC_133363.1:56059817-56203180 GCF_049309525.1 Garra rufa
TGGCGACCAGACGGAGGAAGACCTCCATTCCTCGTGTGCCTGCGGGCCGAGGAGCACTCTTGGGGTCGAGTGCACTGTCCTCGTGGGTCTGCGGACTGAGGACTACCTAACACCATCTGTCCGCCGAGCGCTAGACAGTGGTCATTCGGTCCCTCTTGTCCTGGCTAAACCCCAGACAAAGGACTTAGACTACCTTTCCTCGTGTGCCCGAGGGCCGAGGACTACAGGGCCTCCTTGTCCGCGTTATGCTAGACAAAGGCTCTTTTACCCTGGTTGCATAGACACTGCGCAGGGTTTGGAAATCATGGGAGCGTTGGTAGTCTCGTTCCCCATAGCGTTCCATGACGCGGCTCGAGTTCCCGGAAGGGAACGTCTCGGGTTACTAATGTAACCTTAGTTCCCTGAGGGAACTAAGGTTACATTAGTAACCCGAGACGTTTTTTCATGCACCTGCCAATTTTGAGATTTTGGGCTTTTTGGCTTTTCATAAAGTGTTTTTTTTTCAGACTAGTGGTAAGAAAACATCCAAAAGACACTGTTAAGTGTTTCTTTTTTGGCGCTTTATCTGTTTGTGTCAATAGATTTCAATTACAATACATAGTTTTAAAGGCTGTTTTCTCAAAATGAGTTTTTTCCTCTTATACTGAGCCATAAATCTCCACTTCAGGAGCACTTACACACACCAAACCTTGTATTTTTATTCCTGTCTATATCCTGAATGTTTTTACAGAGGGATTTGTTCATATATAATTAGCTTGATTTTATACAATTTATTCCCAAAAAAATTGTACAAAAAATATATATTGTTTTCTGTCTGTTTTTCTGTCTAAGTATTTTCTGAATTATTAAGTGACAAAATGAGATACCCAATATTCCCTCTATAAAAACATTTGACTCTAATATGTCAGAAAAATTAAGCAAGAATGCAAATTAGCGCATATTTCATTAGATAATGCTTAATTTGCATATTTAAACCTAACATTTTAGAAAACTTGTAATACAAAAAAATGTTTACAATTATCAATGTAATCAATCAACTGGTTAAGTAAGTTCATAACTTTTAGTTTTGTTTTTTTACCCTCTTCACCTATTCTTTCTCAATACTTAGCTTTTTTTGCACCCTCAGATTCCAGATGCCAAATATTGTCCTATCGTAAAGCTTATTTTCAGACCCTTATGACTGCTTTTGTGGTCCAGGGTCACATATTAGGAAGCCATGTACTATGATTTTTTTTTTTATTATTATTATTTTTAATTAAAAAAAATGATTAGACCTGGAAAAATCACATAAATAAAATCATAGGCATTTTTATATTATATAAATTTCTAGTTATGACAAGCTCTAAATATTTAGAGGTAGAAACTACCTCTAAAAAGGTATATTTAAAAAAAATCTTATTTACATTCCTTAGCACGGATGACTGGAAAAGCCATGAACTGTTTGAATATGATTGCGGATGATGAGAGGCCTTGGAGTAAAAAGGCTAAAAACCACTGAACTAAGGGTTATGGGTTGGCTGGACTAGTTAGCATAGACTGGTTAGTCCTATCAACTGGACTACCAACCCTGGTGGCAGATGTTAGTGCACCTTCAGATTCTTAAGCCTGTAAAGCCAGACATTTTAAATAGTAGTCAGATTTTTTCCATGGAACCATATTATAGGAGTATGCGCCTTTTTACAAGATTTAATATAAGTCTATGGTGTCCCCAGAATATGTCTATAAAGTTTCAGCTCAAAATAAAATCATTTATTATATCATTTTGGAAATGCCTATTTTGAGTAGACACAGAAACACACTGTTTTTGTGCATGTCTCTTTAAATGCAAATGAGCTGCTGCTCCCCGTCCCCTTTTTTCAGAATAGAGCTGTGCCTTTACAGCTCATACCTCAGATACTCTGCTAAAAAAAACATATGTTTGGTTTTGATTATCATGTCTATCATGCTGAAATCATGTGATTTTTAAACTTTTATATAGTTTAAACTTCTGATGTAGGGTTTTCTGAGCGTACACATCCAAAGCAAGCGCACAGAAAACCGCTGTCACACGGCATGTGACTACTAAACTAAGTTCTCTTTCATGTCTTATTGCGCTTAAACTGTCAAATGCACATGAGTTTGTTAAAAACACACATGAGTTACAAAAACAGTTGGTTCTGTCTGTGAAGTTAAACAGCTGTGAAAGAATTTGCATGTTTATATTAGATCTGTGTGGCAGCAGCGTAATATACAGTAAATAAATCCACTGCTTTCATGTCTCCTCTGAGGCTGGGACTCTAAATAGTGTTCTGTGCTCATCTATGCAGCCAAAGACAGAAGAGTTAGCATGCTTTGCTTGAACTTTCACCATAGTGTTAGAACTGGTACATCGTTGTTGCTTGTGGAAACAAATATTAAGGGGATGTAATATTATATAAAGATTGCCCACAAGATTCACAAGTTTGCAGAAAAAAACAAAGTTATTGGGTTTTCCTTTTTTACATTCTGGGTTGGTTCGCAGGAGACCCGATTATAGCACTTAAACATGGAAAAAGTTTCATGATATGTCACCTTTAAACCTTCAGACAATTAAAAATGTTTAGTATTATTTGATATATCAGGCTTTTATGGCTCACATAGTGTGATTATAGTAAGAAGCTCATACTCAAGGAGGGGGAATAAAACACCTCAATTTTATTCAGAGGCTTAAACTATGTAAGAATATGCAATTTTATGCAGTTGCTGATATTTATTTGGCCAAAAAGTGAAATTCTGACAGCTGGTAATGTAAATCAAAGAGATCTTTATAACTCTATAGCAAAGAACTTATATAAAATGCATATAAATTTCAAATGTCACTCTATATTTCCCTTAGATATGTCTTTAAAAGCTTATTTTTTTTATCATCAAAGCTTTGTAGTTTACATTTTAACATTCTAATTTTTTTTCTAAAAATGATGAATGGATAATCAAGTAAAACAATACATTTATTACACTATTTTTTAATCTTTGTTAATGTTAGGTAATGAAAATACAGTTGTTCATTGTTAGTTCACGGTGCATTAACTAATGTGAACAAACACAACTTGTGTTTTTAGTAATGCATTAGTAAATGCTGATTTTAATAATGAATTAGTAAATGCTGAAATTAACATGAACTATGATTAATAAATGCTGTCGAAGCATGTGTTAGAAGTTTTGCAGCAAAGTTTATTGTTAAAAATTAAGTACTTGTATTTTTTACAAGTGCGCATATTGTTAATAGTCCATTATATTAGATATTTTGCCAGTGATCCTTTTTTTGAGCTTGTAAAAGTGTAAAATCATATATTATATATATCTAGTTGAATATTATTGCTCTTGTCATCTAATTAGGAATGTTAATGAAAATAGCTTTCTGGGGGTTTTATGACTTCTGTCTGGCTCAGGTCGAAATTCCCTATAAAATTCTACAATTGTCTGCCCCTATATGTTTTACGACACTCCTGTAATGTAAATTTATGAGATTTTACAAGCTGTAAAAACTGATCACTATTTGCCACAAAAATAGTCTTCAAGTAAAAAATTGTCTAGAAGTCTGTTATTTGATAGCCAAAAAAAGCTGTTCAAGTACATTAACTTGGTTTTCATCACAAATGTCTGCGATTGAGTGCTAATAATATTCATCCGAGTCGTCTAAGAAATGCGGAGCGCGTAATCCTGCAGCCTGTTGTTTGATGTAAGCTGATCAGATCGAGACAAAAGCACCACTCCATTCAAGTATCACACCATTAAGGATTCAAGCATGAATAATGCCTGGATATGAGGTACAGAATAAGACGTGGAAAGAGAAAACACATTGTCTTCAATTATTCATGGCTGAAAGAGAGATTATAATGCTGCAGAGAAATCTTAGATATTAATCATGAGGAAATGTTCCAGGGTCTTTTTGATCACTTTTGCTCAGGAAGGTCAGAAATGTGTTTATGGATAGGCTGTCTGGAATGGGTAAACTCACACAGAACAAGGATTTTTGTTTTGTTTTGTGAAGGCCGAATGTGAACCTGAGCAGCAGCTCGACATACAAAGTGAAGTACATACTTGAAGTACATACATAAGATGTAGCCATTAAAATGGGTTCGACATCACAATGTCAGCCAGGTTACTCTTATAGAGGGAAGCGTGAGGCTACAACGCCAGACAATCAGTATATTCATCATGTGACCTCGGACGACAGCTAGAGATCCGCGTTTCATCCATAGATTGTAAAAGCAGAAGTAATACAAGAAGATCAAAAGATCAGAACTTCAAAAACCCAAAGCCTTCTACAGGCTCTCCCTTCATGATTTATTTGATTTCCCTCTGATCTCGGTCTTGTCTCGCAAAAGCTCACTCCGGTTTGAGTAGGGTTTTTTGTTGTGTTGTTGTTCATGTTTGTTTCTTTGATTGCTAATTGATTTGCCAGGTTTGTCTTCACATTGGCCATTGAAACACATTAGTCTTGTCTAGATTAAGCAGCTCAATATGAAATGACTCTCTCCAGATCTGTCCTTTATTGAAAATCAGTTTGAGGTATGTCAGTAACACAAATGGTACAGTATGTTATGCTCCAAACTAGAGGTTGACCTCAGTGTTGCCACGTGAAATTGGGCAATTTTAACACTGTTGCCGTGGGTTTTCATGTTCACAGGTTGAAGCGGCCCCAATAACATGATATTTAGCCCCTGAAATTTGAATTTTACCAGGGGAACCCCACTAAAAAAAATGTGTATTTTACTCCCGGAGCACAATTTTTTTTCCCACTCCGAAATGCAAATGAGCTAGTTTTGGGATAATTTTAAATAGCATATGGTCGGGTTGTTGTTAAAATCTGGCAACCCTGCTTGAGGGAGGCAATCAAATGTGTAAACATAATTGTAACTAGTAACACTTCACAGTAGGGTATAATTGATTAACTATAGTTCCATGCATTCCATGTTATGCATTTCTATTTTAGTAATATTTATATTTATTTCATTTTAATTTTAGTCTTTAGTTTTATTTTATGTATTTATGTTTAGCTTTATTTTTGTTTTAGTTTCAGTAAACATTGTGCTTCAAAAAACAAACGATAAAATAAAATAAAATAAAATGAATATATATTTTTCTAGCTATGCCAACCTCTAAAATATTTTATTTACTTACTAAATATTTATTTATTCATTGCAATAATTGTGTATATTACTAATATTATATTTTATTATATTGGATATTTTGTCATTGATCCTTTTTAGAGATTGTAAAAATGTTTATATGTTTATTAATATTTCAGTTCAACATTTCTAATAATTTATTTATTTTTATTCGTTTTTGGTAAGACTTTACAAAAAGGTGTAATTTGTTAACATTAGTTAATGTATTAACTAGTGGTGGGCCGTTATCGGCGTTAACGTGCTGCGTTAACGTGAGACTCATATCGCGCGATAAAAATAATATCGCCGTTAATCTATTCTCAAAGTTGGGTTGGGAGCTGGGTCTAAACTACGCAAGATATGATGACTTTCACCTTGATATTTTAGCGCGGATGACGTATATCTAGTTGAATTGCACTGTAGGGGGCGAGAACAAGTCTTCAACTTCTGTGAAATTACCACATCAAATGAGACGCGCAGACATGGATGCAGCTATGAAGCCGCTTCAGGGCAGGTGCGTGCGTTGCTAGACCCTTTTTACTGGGGCACGTGCCCCAGTGAAAATCTGCTGTGGCCCAGTAAAATCTCAAATTTGAGTTATAATTTACTTTGATAATCCCGAAATAAAGACATTAAACTATATGCAACAACTGAATTGACGCTTCTAAAAGCAACGCAGTTTATTGGAAGACTATGCACGCAGATAGGCTATCCATACCCGCGCGCCTGTGTATTTTACGGGAACGCGCACGTCGTACAGCCTTTTGCGCAGAAGTACTTGGTTACACAAGTTTGTATAGTTAATTGTGTTGTAAATGCAATTGTCAAGCAGTTTGTAATGCATTTTGGAAACAGGAGATGAGCGCCTGGTCTAATGCGCCACCTGGCTTGAGAAACCCGTTCTCAAAGACTTACTTTTAGTCATTATTTGGGTAGCACACATATTCTGAATGCCTTCAGCAGAATTTAAATTAGCCATTTTAATCTAGATTAATCTAGATTAATTTCAAGATTTAATCTAGATTAATCTAGATTAAAAAAATTAATCTATGCCCACCCCTAGTATTAACTAACCTGAACAAACAATGAACAATATATTTATAACACTATTTATTAACCTTTATTAATGTAAGTTAATACAAATGCAATCATTCATTGTTTGTTCATGTTAGTTCAAAGTGCATTAAAGGGATAGTTCACCCAAAAATGAAAATTTGATGTTTATCTGCTTACCCCCAGGGCATCCAAGATGAGATGTAGCTAAAACTGGTGCAGTCTGTCAGCCATATAATGTGAGTGGATGGGCACCAGACCTTTAAAGGTAAAAAAAAAAAAAAAACATGCACAGACAAATCCAAATTACATCCTGCGGCTTGTGACGATACATTAATGTCCTAAGACACGAAACGATCGTTTTTTGCGATTAACTGAACAGTATTTATATAATTTTTTACCTTTGGTACACAGCCACATCCATCTCTCCTGAGCACGAGCTCAGCATCCGGCTCATTACATGTGAACACGCTCTGACGTAGTATACGCAAACGCCGGAAGCGATCTGTCGCGTGTATACGACACTAATTGTTTACACAGTGCACAGAGATTGTGGGTATAGCGGCTATTCAAAATGGTAATTACTTGCGCGTATCCTGATTGTTCAAACAGATTTAAAGCTAAAAGATTATGTTTGCTTGCGCGAACTCATCCGGGACTTTTCACCGATTTCCCCTTCCAGCGTTTGCGTATTCTACGCCAGAGCGTGTTCACATGTAACGAGCCGGATGATAAACTCGTGCTCAGGACAGATGGACATTGCTGTGTATCAAAGGTAAAAAATTATATAAATACTGTTCAGTTTCTCACAAAAACCGATCGTTTCGTGTCTTAGGACATCAATGTATCGTCACGAGTCACAGGGTGTAATTTGGATTTGTCTGTGTATGTTTTTTTTTTACTTTTTAAAGGTCTGGTGCCCATCCACTCCCATTATTTGGCTGACAGACTGCACCAGTTTTAGCTAAAAGTCTTTGTGTTCTGCTGAAGAAACAAAGTCACCTGCATCTTGGATGCCCTGGAGGTAAGCAGATAAACATCAAATTTTCATTTTTGGGTGAACTATCCCTTTAACTAAAGTTAACAAACACAAGGTATTTTAATAATGCATTTAGTAAATGCTGATATTAATTTTGGAAATGGTAATACTGAACACTGCTAATCATGTTCTTTGAAATGGAAATCACATAACCAACTTTTATATTGGAAAACGAAATGAAACTTTCAGAGTTCTGCTGCTAGATCGCTGAATCCCTTTTGCCTGGAAAAAATTCTTTTTTTCCAGGACTTTTTTTAACATTTTAGGCTTTGCATAAAATAAAAAGCATTCTGAGGGGTGCTTAAAGGCTCTCTCGCTGTAATTTGAACAAGCCACAGCTTTGCGCATGCAGTCCCAGCCTAGTGTTCCTTACATTAAAAACCCAACCAACTGTGTCCATTTGACCTTACCCTTGAGCTAAGAACATACTGAGCCAAAAAAGAAAGAAAAACATGAGCTGTCCAGTTTTCTTTTATTTAGCGCTGGGAGGAGAAATATGACTCTATAAAAGCAGAAGGATCTGGAGAGCTGAGCGTTGCTGGGATGGGGTGATGCATTGGGGCCATCCGCTCGGCGACAGTGACATATTGTGGAGCTCTCCACAGCTGAGATGAGGCAGGTGTATGACGAATGGCACAGCCAATCAGGAAACATCTGTTATTCATCATGCCTCCACGCCCTGGCACGGCCCCTCAGGATCTACCTGCAGCGAGGGGGCCACAGGCTCCAGCCAAGCTTAAAGACGGCCCATCGAGAGCTGTGGGCAGACCGTTTAACCTGAGTAATGTGCCAAAAAAACACAACGGTTCACAAGTGCTGGCTTGTGGCCGAGTGAGGGCTTGCAGAATAGTGTGAATCTTAAAAAAAAGGTGAAATATAAAGTATATTATGGATCATTAAAGGATTAGTTCACTTCCAGAATAAGAATTTCGTGATAATCAACATTTCAGGATTTCTCTCCATATAATGGACTTATATGATGCCCCCGAGTTTGAACTTCCAAAATGCAGTTTAAATGCAGCTTCAAAGGGCTCTAAGGCCCGGTTTCACAGACAGGGCTTAGACTAAGCCATGATTAGGCCATAGTTCAATTAGGAAATTTAAGTATTTTTTATAAACATGCTTAGAAAAAAAAACACTAATCATGTGCATCTTGAGACAAAACAAAGGCTCTGATATACTTCAAGATCAATCAGTGCAAGTTTCTTTTAGTTGAAACAGCTCAGACTTACATTTTAGTCTAGAACTAGGCTTAAGCCTTGTCTGTGAAACCAGGGGTAAATGATCCCAGCAGAGGAAGAAGGGTCTTATCTAGTGAAACTATCGGTTATTTTCAAAAAATATTTACAATTTATATACATTTTAATCTCTACACAGAGTACACACAGAGCTAGACAAGACGAGCATTTGAAGTTAAAAAGTATATAAATTGTAATTTTTAAAAAGATAACCGATCATTTTGCTAAGATAAGATAAGACCCTTCTTTCCTCAGCTGTGATAGTTTAGAGCCATTTGAAGCTGCATTTTGGAAGTACAAACTTGGGGGCACCATAGAAGTCCATTATATGGAGAGAAATCCTGAAATGTTTTCCTCCAAAAACAACTGAAGAAAGAAAGATATGAACATCTTGGATGACAAGGGGGTGAGTACATTTTCTGTAAATTTTTTGTTCTGAAAGTGAACTACTCCTTTAATATCCTAATGATTTTTGGTATAAAGAAAAATCAATAATTTTGACCCATACTGTGTATTTTTGGCTACTGCTGCAGATATACCCGTGCTACTTAAGACTTAAGACAACAAATTAATTGCCCAAAATCAGGACAGAAATATGAATTCATGTGTATAGGCACTGTAAAATAACGTGGTTATAGATATGATGGTGTGCTGCATCTTATATATCATTGTCTGTTCTATCAATGCATCTTTATGGAATGATTCCATCTTTGGCTCTCTTGCAACCAAATTCAATTGGCTTCAGTTGACACTTCATGGCTGCACATTTCCAATGCTCCTTGGGAGGCTGAACCCATTTGTTTCACATATAGTGTCAAGGCAAAAATGTAGCTCTGTAATATTTCAAACCGAAAAATAGGAGCCTCTGTTTTTTCAGTAGGATTTTATTGTGGATTCTTAGAAGATCCTAGTTTCATCCTATTTGATTCCTTTAGAATTGGTTCCAAAATTCATATAGGAATTCCGTTAACAGTCTTATATATATATTTTTTTCTCTCCAGTGTAGGGCTGTAGATTTTATTAAAGTAAATGAATAAAATACTTGCAATATAGGTTTTACTGGTTTTACTGTAGTAAAAGTTTTGTATATTTTGTAATACTTTAGTGTAAGATTTCACATGTGCTTCACTTAATTTTTGCCATTTTTATTAGTTAATTTGAAATTAATTTCATTTTACAGTATCTGTGTGAATCCTATACACCAATTGGCAATATCAAGCAGCAAAGCAAACTGTTTTGTACAGCTAAAAAATAGCTAGACGTGGATGAGACTGAAAGCCAGACCCATACAATTTACAAATGGCTGTAAATCGCCCATTCTTATGGGAAGAAAAAGGTGGATAGTGCTTATACTTTTTTTTGTTATGATATTACCAAATCATGGATTCAGTCTTTTTATTAACTTGTTTTCCTTCAATTAGCACAGGTTTTTCCTTTTAGAAATGACTGATCATAAGTTTCATTGATCTGATCATTGAGCTTATGCGCTTCAGTTTTTGGGGTGAATAAGTTATTTACAAATAATGCTTGTTTTACTCAAAAGCTAGGGTGCACAAGTCTAAATCAATAAGGCCTACAATCAATCAGTTCCAGAATGAAATACAAAACCTGTGCTAATTAAAGAAAACAAGTTAACAAAAAGATTGAATCCAAGATTTTGTGATAATATTGCATAATGAGAGAATGAGAGAAAGGCCAGGCATTTTTGACTGGGAAAACCAAATTAGGCAGGTGTTTCAATGAGATTTCTTTTATCTTTGATATGTAAGCAGCAGCAATATGAGTAGCAATATGCCAATATATTAGCTTTATGACTTGCAGTATGGCAAACTACTTCACACAATTGGGACTGACAGTTTTGTTTATGACAATCACATTAAGCACATGCTGAAAAAGGCAACGGGTTCATGCAAAGTGGAGGCGGTTACATGAGCTCATCTCATCACAGATTAATTTTAATAACTTACTGAACCAAAATCTGTGAACACGTGACTCATTCTGTGTGAGGTTGTGATGCTTCATCCGATCTCACTTCTGTTTCCCCGTCATCCGCCTGCACTCCAGCGCTTAACTCGCAAGCGCTGTTTGAGTACTTGAAGTCAGTTTGGCTTGAGTGGCGTTCTATAACACCATCAAAAACCAGGCGAGTTTTCAGCAACGATACAAACACATTTATGCATAAACAGAGCAAACTCTGAGTTCTGCGGTGAGTTCAATCACAATATCCACCCTGTCTTTATTCTGCAAAACTGCATAAATATTTCACTCTTAACAGCCACGTTGTTAAATTATTCAGTAAGATGCACGCAGTACTCCTGGAGAATCAAGAGATGTTTTAGGCATTCCTTCTCTGAACATGAGGCACGTTATCTATTGAAATGAAAACAACACCTATGTTGATATGCATACGCTGTAAGATGACAACTTATTGCACGGCGCTCAGTTGCAACATTTTTTATTTGTTTAGTAGACACTATTATTTAAAGTGACATATGATGATTATATAAGATAATTTTTTTTTTTATATTTATACTATTTAGAGAAATGGAATAAAATAGAACAGAACAGAAAATAATATTTAGTGCATCACCAAACAGTGTGTGGTTAGTGGTTGTCAAATCAAAAGTTTTAGTATTAAAAATCTTGTATTTATGTACAGTGGCATGTAAGAGTTTGAGAACCTGTGAAAATGTTAATCATTTTAACAAAATAAGAGAGATCATACAAAATGCATGTTATTTTTTTTATTTAGTACTGTCAGATCATTTACATAAAAGATGTTTACATATAGTCCACAAGACAAAAAATAGCTGAAATTAATAATTACCCCCTTCAAAAGTTTGGGAACCCCCTAGTTCTTAATACTGTGTGTGGTTACCTGGATGATTAACAGCATGATTATGACAGTTTTTTTTTTTTTTGTGATGGTTGTTCATGAGTCTCGTGTTTGTTCTAAACAGTTAAACTGAGCACTGTTCTTCAGAAAAATCCTCCAGGTCCTGCAGATTATTCAGTTTTCCAGCATATTTTGCATGTTTTAACCCTTGTCAGCAGTGACTTTATGATTTTGAAATCCATCTTTTCACACCAAGGACAATTGAGGGACTCAAACACAACTTTTAAAAAAGGTTCAAACATTCACTGATGCTCCAGAAGAAAACACGATGCATTAAGAGCTGGGGGTGAAAACTTTTGGAATTTGAAGATCAAGGTAAATTGTACTTAATTTGTCCTCTGGAAAACAATGAAGTCTCTTCTGTTGCTTCTGAAGGGCAGAATATTTCAACAAAATAAGAAAAATGTGGACAACTTCATCCTGTTCAAAAGTTTTTCCTTCTGGAGCATCAGTGAATGTCTGAACCTTTTTTTTTTATATATATAATTGTGTTTGAGTCCCTCGATTGTCCTTAGTGTGATGGATCTCAAAATCATACAGACACTGCTAGAAAGTTCAAATTTGTAAAAGATGCTGGCAAAATAAAGAATTTGTAGGACTTGGAGGATTTTTCTGAAGAACAGTGCTCAGTTTAACTGTTCAGAACAAACAAGGGACTCATGAACAACTATCACAAAACAAAAAAAGAAAACAGTTGTAGATCATCCAGGTAACCACACACAGTATTAAGAACCAAGGGTTCCCAACATTTTGAAGGGGGTTATTTGAATAATTTCAGCTACTTTTTTGTCTAGTGGACTATATTTAAACATCTTTTTATATAAAATATATTACTCGGGTCAGTACTAAATAAAAAATAACATGCATTTTGTATGATCTCTCTTATTTCAGATTCTGCAGGGGGTTCCCAAACTTTCGCATTCCACTGTATGTATATATTTACTTGTATTTTTTATTCTTTTTAAACATCAACCTGCCCTGCCACTACAGATGAAAATTAAAAATAAAAAAAATAAAAATTAGTTTCCCTAAATAAACAAACAAACAGGTTTCCTGTCTACTGGAGTTGTAAACAATCTATTAATCTTCTTAAATATGTTTAAAAATGTTAGCACTGTAGAGTTTCTCCTCAATAAACTCCCAATCCGCATGCATTGTGGTACTGTCACAAGGTTGCCAGGTATGCGGGAAAAAAACCCCGTCTAATTTCTAATCAACACTAGCCTGTTTATGTTTTTTACATGGTTTCTGTTCAAACAGTATTCCAGGGAGATCGCTTTAACCCACAGACTTCAAAAACAACCTGCGACAAAGGTATAAAAGTAGCCCAATTCTGTAGTAAAACCACAGACTTGGCAACCTTGGTCAAATTCCTTTAACACACACACACACACACACACACACACACACACACACACACACACACACACACACATGTTGGGTTTACATGTTTTATGGGGACATTCCATAGGCGTAATGGTTTTTATACTGTACAAACCGTATTTTCTATCACCCTACACCTACCCTACACCTAAACCTAACCCTCACAGGAGATTGTGCACACTTTTACTTCCTCAAAAAAACTCATTGTGCATGATTTATAAGCCTGTTTCCTCATGGGGACCTGAGAAATGTCCCCACAAGGTCAAAATCTACTGGTATTCCTATCCTTGTGGGGACATTTGGTCCCCACAACGTGATGAAGACCAGGTGCACACACACACACACACACACACACACACACACATGTTGGGTTTACATGTTTTATGGGGACATTCCATAGGCGTAATGGTTTTCATACTGTACAAACCGTACTTTCTATCGCCCTACACCTACCCTACACCTAAACCTAGCCCTCACAGGAGATTGTGCACAGTTTTCACTTCCTCAAAAAAACTCATTGTGCATGATTTATAAGCCTGTTTCCTCATGGGGACCTAAGAAATGTCCCCACAAGGTCAAAATCTACTGGTATTACTATCTTTGTGGGGACATTTGGTCCCCACAATGTGATGAATACCAGGTAGACACACACACACACACACACACACACACACACACACACACACACACACACACACACACAAACATGCATGACCTTTAAGGAAAGTATTAAAAAACGTATGATTTTCAACAGTAAATGGCATTGACCAAAAAAAAAATGTGGTTAGTTTTAAGAAAAACAAAAACAAAAAATGCACATACCTCATGTTTACTTCCTTTCACTAATGCACCTCTGACAAATATCAGCGTTCAGCTTGTAGGTTTTAAAGAAAAATATTTGCCGGATGAGCGATTCAAGGCTATATTTGAGAATTTTGAGCAAATGGAAACCAGAGAAGATTGCAGTGCATTTAATAACCACCTTGTTTTCCAATCATTTCCAACTGTAAAAGCAAGAGCTCCTTTTACTTGTACTTTTATCATTTATATCAGATTTAAGTCAACGTGAAATCTAAATGGACCCTGTTTACCGTCTTAATAGATGTTTCTGGTCCCTGATTTTCAAAGAAAAAAATGTTCGCCTCAATGGTCGTTCATCAAAGCAAAGTACAGTAATAACTTTCTCTTCCTTGGGAAAAAAAAATGTCCTTTTCGGCTGACAGTGCGGATGGTAAAAATGTAAGTTATTTAGGCATTAGTTCATACTATTGTGGTGGGTAGCACAACCTTTGAAATGCCAGTTAGCACGGTAATTTAATGCAGGTTAAGCATTATCATTAGGATATGATGAGCTGCTCTCAAGGGTGAACTTGACCTTCATCCTCCACCTCCCCATCACCATCTTGGTTCCCAGCTGGTAGAGGCTAAAATAAACATGAACTGATTTCTTTTTCATCCTTTTACAAGATATGAAACAGCCCATTTTCACAGTCTAATCAGTTCCCAATGGAATGGTCCTTGCATTTATTTTTCTCGTTGAATATTTTGTTTCATTCACCAATATGTCACATTATGTTGCCGTTTCATGGAGTCGGATTACAACAAAAAGCGATTTTATGTGTGAATGTGTGATGATGCATTATTATAGTCATTTATTGTGAAAATGCCCTAGAAATATGCAGTCCAGTGATATTTACACCACAAATATGAAATGTCACAGTACATCACAATACGGTGGTGTGCATATTCCATAAATTAGACAGAATAAAGATGAGGAATTGGGTCAATGTTTGTAGGCTTTTCTTTTTGCTCAATACAAAGGTAGACTCTCTCTTGTGCACGACCTCAGAAACATACATGAACAGATTCAAGGATTTTTCCCATGTCAGATACTTCCCTGTTGTATTCCTCATGCTCTCTGTGCTTTTAAATATATTCACGGCATTATAATTTCTGTGTTTTGAAAAGCTGTGACATGTCATTGTGAAAATCAGACAGAGAATCTGAGGCTTTGCTAATAAGACATCAAAGGTCAGAGAGGGATCTAAAATTCTGCCTTTAAAGAGGTCACGAAATGTATTCTGCTCCTTGTGCAGTTCGACACAATGAAATAGGAATAAAATTTCCATTGCATTAAACTGTGTTGCAGCTTAGTGTGTTTTTAGCCTCTCATGGCTTTAAACTCTATTCAGAAGTGCATTTTGCCAAAATAGAATAGATTACCATATTTAAATATTAAGACCGACTCTGATTGGTTGGCAGTGAATGGTTATCTTATTCGTATTATTCAGCACCGAGGCTTTTTATTCACTTATATATTTTTTCTTTAAAGGCTTAACTGTCCAAATGGCTCATTAGTTGCATCACGCGTCATTTTCAACTGTGTAAACCAGACGCGAACACTTCGTAATTGGAAGCACTGGGGCTTTGGGTCAAAGTTTGGGTCAAAATTTCTGAATCCTCATTAAGCAAAAAGCCTCAGAATAATTAAATATTTCTCTTGTTAAGTCCAGAACAAGATGGCAGTGTTATTCAAATGCATATCAATGACAAAATTGTGAATACATACAGTTTGACCTTTTAAATTATTTAAAAAATAAGTCAAGTCAAACAGTATGTCATTTTTTTTTTTTTGCCCTTCACTTGGATTTCAAATTAATAGTGACACTCACTTTGAATAGATATGAATTATAATATGCATAATGTATTTAACAGCACAGTTACGCACAGTGATGTTGTTTTCTGGTTTTGCTTGAAGACACAAATTTTACACTTGACTTGAATTTGAAAAATTACTTGTTCACCTTTGGATCCTCTGCAGTGAATGGGTGCTGTCAGAATGAGAGTCTGAACAGCTGATAAAAACATCACAATAATCCACAAGTAATCCACACCACTCAGTTAACATCTTGTGAAATGAAAAGGTGCAAGTTTGTAAGAAACGAATCCATCATTATGACATTTTTAACTTTAAACCAACAGAGAGTCCTCTTACAAACACTGCTTTTTGCTTCAAAAGACATTAGTTGATGGTACTGGAGTCATGTGGAACTCATCTACATCTTCTCAGCACATTTTCACATTTGGGTGAACTATTCCTTTAATATTATCTTGAACTGATAAACTAAATACAGTGCATTGGGAAAGTATTCATTTCACATTTTGTTATGTTTTTGCCTTATGTTAAACTGCTTTAAATTACTTTTTTTTTTTTTACATCAGTCTACACCTCACACACCACAATGGCAAAGCAGGTTTTAACATCTTTGCAAAAGTATTAAAAATAAAAAACTTAAATGATTCCATTGCATAAGTATTCATACCCTTATCTGGGACAGTTTAAAATGAGCTCAGGAGCATTCATATTGCTTGTAGATGTTACTACGAGTGAAGCTAACCTGTGGCTAGTTCAAATGAATGGGTATGATTTGGAAAGGCACACTTGTCTTAATTAAATGTCTAACAGCTGAAAATGCATATCAAAGCAAAAACCAAGCTCTGAGGTAAAAAGAAAAAAATCTGCCTGTAGAGTTTAGAAAGACTACATCAAGCCACACATCTAGGAAAGAGTTCAGAAAAAATTCAGCTGCATTGAAGATTCACAGAAGCATGTAGTCTTTGCTACTCTTAATGGAAGAAGTTTTAAATAAAACAAGGACTCCTGGCTAAACTGAGCAATTGATGGAGAAGGGTCTTTGTTAAAGTGGTGACCAAGAAGCTGATGGTCACTCTAGTTGAGCGCCATGATCAAATATGCAGATGAGAGAAACCTACAGAAGGACAAACATCACTGCAACACTCCACCGATCTGGACTTTATGGCTTTATGACTCAATCCTCTCCTCAGTGAAGACATATTAAAACACTTTGAATTTGCGAAAAAGCACCTAAAGGACCCTCAGACTGCGAGGAACAAGATTCTCTGGTCTGATGAGCCTCTATTCCAAACATCATGTTTGAAGGAAACCAGGCACTGCTCATCTTTTGCAGAGTACCTTCCCAAAAGTAAAGTGTGCTGGTAGTTTTTTGTTGACAGGAACTGAAGGACTTGTCAGATAGTCAAAATATTGAGATTTTGATATTGAGAGCATTCAGAAGGTTCACCTTCCAACAGGACAATGACCCTAAGCAAACAGCAAAGGTGGCTTATAGACAACTCTGTGAATGTCCTTGAGCCAGAGCCTGGGCTTGAACGCAATCAAACATTTCTGGAGAAACCTGAAAATGTGTGTCTGCCCCCATCCAACCTGACAAAACTTGAGAGGTGAAGAGGTGAGGAGAAGAATAGCAGATAATTGACAAATGCAGATGTGCAAAGCTTGCTGCATCATACCATAAAACACTTGAGGCTGTAAAGGTGCTTCAACTAAGTAATGAGCTATGAGCTAAGAATACTTACGCAATGCACTTATTTCAGGTTTTTTATTTTTAATAAATTCACTAAGCTGTGACAACTCTGTTTTTGCTTTGAACTTATGATGTATAGAGTGTAGATTGATTGATTAAATAATGCAGTTTAACATAAGGCAGCAACATAACAAAACGACCATAACAAAAAAAAAAAAAAAAAAAATTAGGGAGTATGAATACTTTCGCAAGGCAGTGTATGAAAAATTACCAACACAATTGGCTTCTAAATGTCTTTAGTATTTTAATATGAGAAACTGAAATCTTTCCTCTACTGCCTTTGTGGCCTATATGGTAATTAATGTCAAGTCAAGTTACGTTTATTTCAATAGCACTTAAAGATTGTTTCAAAACAGTTTTTCAATAATGAAATGATTACAATTTCAGCTGTAAAGCAGCTTTAGAAAGACTATAGTGTCATTATTCAGCTCAGTTTAGTTCAATGTTGATTCAGTTCAGTTTTTGATAATGCATCAATTATGAAGCAAGTTTAAGAATTTTGATAAACATTAAACTTAGGGAAACTTATGAAACAACATATACAAGTCAAAAGTTTTCATACACCTTGCAGAATCTGCAAAATGTCAATTATATTGCCAAAACAAGAGGGATCATACAAAATGCATGTTATTTTTTTTATCTAGTACTGCCCTGAATAAGATCTTTCACGTAAAAGACATTTACATTTAATCCACAAGAGAAAATAATAGTTAAATTTATAAAAATGACCCCGTTCAAAAGTTTACATACGCTTGATTCTTAATACTGTGTTGTTACTTGAATAATCCACAGCTGTTTTTTCTTTGTTTTTGTTTTTTTTGTGGTAGTTGTTCATGAGTCCCTCGTTTGTCCTGAACAGTTAAATTGCCCGCTGTTCTTCATAAAAATATTTCAGGTTCCACAAAATCTTTGTTTTTTTAGCATTTTTGTGTATTTGAACCCTTTCCAACAATGACTGTGGTTTTGAGATCCATCTTTTTCACACTGAGGACAGCTGAGGGACTCATTTGTAACTATGAGGTTGTAAAGGTGCTTCAACTAAGTAATGAGTTAAGGGTATGAATACTTATGCGATGTACTTATTTCAGGTTTTTTATTTTTAATAATTTTGTGAAACTAACATAACAAAACATGAAAAAGGGGGTATGAATACTTTCACAAGGCAGTGTATGAAAAATTACTAGCACAACTGGTTTCTAAATGTCTTTAGAATTTTAATATGAGAAACTGAAATCTTTCCTCTACCTTTCTCTGTTAACTGGTAAAGAATCGGTAGTAAGGTTTAGATGAATTCTTCACTCCACAAGAAACAACAGAAGCATGAAGGATCAACCCACCGCAGACACATTCCCATCTCTCCTGGCACCATTTTCTGGGGCCACTGCATTGAGAGAATTTCCTCAAATGCTTTGGCACAGAACAAGAGACGAAGAGCAACTTGAGCGTTGCAGCGCTGCCTGGCGCGTGTCAGAGAACATGGTGCTCTATGGGTCCACTGAGTGCTGCATAAAACACCTGCCAACAATGACAAATCACCCATAATACCATGCCATGCCTTTCCAAGGGAGGCACAGACAGAACATTACCTTCATTTCTAGATGTCAAAAGAAGTGCAGGCGCTTTATTTTGATGGATCTTGCCAAAGAGGTGGCAGACTGTGTAGCATGAAGTTATACAGATGAGTAGCTGACAACGCAACCATGCACGCTCGCAACATGTATTATTAGTCTGTATGTTTCACTTTCCTTGTCTCCAAACTGTTTTTTTTAATTTAATTTAGTAATCTAATGTGCTAAATGCAACTATCCAGCATGAAAATATAAAGATGTTAAAATTTTCTGTAAAGCTGCTTTGAAACCGTGTATTGTGGGAAGCACTATGCAAATGAAATTGACTCGAGTGTTACAAAACACACACAATGGCACTGTCTGACAGCAATCTGAACCAGCGTGACATCAGATAATATTTGCGTAAACAAGTCATTGAATGTGATTTCCTCTCCTCAATGTTATGCCAGTTTTCTTAGCCGTTCATTTTCAAGTCATCTTGACCTTTGCAACCCATTTAACTTCCATAATGTGACATGTTTCCAAGTGAAATAGGAGAATCAGTGAAAATGAATGACTTTTCATCCACCAGGAATTGATTAGAAAATGTGTTTCTTGCAAGAATACAGCTGGACCTGAATGTGAGTTTGCAGAGGATTGTGAAGCCTATCACGAAACACCACGGCAGTTCAGTTTTATGTAGACGTTTTAACTGGAATGTGGAGGTTGAAGGTCAATGTTAATGGTTCTTTTTCATATCTACTGTTAGATTTAATTTATTATTGCAGTAGTTTACCCTTTTTTTAATTACTGTGTTAACAATTGTGTTAATAAGTGGAATAGAAAGGTTAAAATACAATAAGAAGTTAGCTTCAGTTAGCAATATGCTTATTGGTTGTGTCCTATATATGGTAATTAATGTCAAGCCAAGTTACATTTATTTCAATAGCACTTAACAAAGATTGTTTCAAAGCTGCTTCACAGTAATGAACGAGAAAATAACAGTTGTTCAATTATGAAATGATCACAATTTCAGCTGTAAGTGTCATTATTCAGCTCAGTTTAGTTCAATGTTGATTCAGTTTTCGATAATGCATCAATTATGAAACAAGTTCAAAAATTCTGAACCGTCTTCAATTTCAACTATAAATTAACATTTTGATAAAGAATCATTAAACTTAGGGAAACTTATGAAACAACATATACAGTTAAAGTCAAAAGTTTTCACACACCTTGTAGAATCTGCAAAATGTCAATTATTTTACCAAAATAAGAGGGATCATACAAAATGCATGTTATTTTTTATTTAGTACTGACCTGAATAAGATATTCTCACCTAAAGACATTTACATATAGTCCACAAGAGAAAATAATAGTTGAATTTATAAAAATTACCCCATTCAAAAGTTTACATACGCTTGATACTTAGTTACTTGAATGATCCACAGCGTTTTTTTTTTTTTTGTGATAGTTGTTCACGAGTCCCTTGTTTGTCCTGAACAGTTAAACTGCCTGCTGTTCTTCAGAAAAATCATTCAGGTTCCACAAATTCTTTGCTTTTTCAGCATTTTTGTGTATTTGAACCATTTCCAACAATGACTGAATGATTTTGAGATCCATCTTTTCACACTGAGGACAACTGAGGGACTCATGCAACTATAGCAAAAGGTTCAAATGCTCACTGATGCTTCAGAAGGAAAAACAATGCATTAAGAGCTGGGGTGAAAACTTTTGAACAGAATGAAGATGTGTACATTTTTCTAATTTTGTCTAAATATCATATTTTTTCATTTAGTACTGCCCTTCAGAATCTACAGAAGAAATTTACACATGTCCCACAAAACAAGTTAAATTTACCCTGATCTTCAAATTCAAAAAGTTTTCACCCCTCTGCTCTTAATGCATCGTGTTTCCTTCTGAAGCATTAGTGAGTGTTTGAACTTTCTGTAATAGTTGCAAATGAGTCCTTCAGTTGTCCTCAGTGTGAAAAGATGGATCTCAAAATCATTCAGTCATTGCTGGAAAGGGTTCAAATACACAAAAATGCTGAAAAACCAAAGAATTTGTGGGACCTCTGGGATTTTTCTGAAAAACAGCAAGCAGTTTAACTGTTCAGGACAAACAAGGGACTCATGAACAACTGTCATTAAAAAAAAAATCTTGTAGGTACAGTAACAACACTGTATTAAGAATCAAGTGTATGTAAACTTTTGAACGGGGTCATTTTTATAAATTTATCTGAAATATCTTATTCAGATCAGTACTTAATAAAAAAATAACATGCATCTGGATGATCCTTCTTATTTTGGTAAAATAATTAACATTTCGCAGATACGTTTTGCACACGTTAACCTCAACTGTATTTGCACCTGTATTGTAGTAAATTATAAAACAGTATGCAATAATGAAATGGACACTCTTTAACTCTTTGTCACTATTTACTAAAATAATTTGTTACATTATGAATTTATTTATGCACTAAATGCTCAATAATTATTGTATCTTATAGGTTGAAAACAAAATGACGTAATGGCAGTTATATTGAATGTTTAGGAGTACTACACAAAAATTGATGTTGTGGTTATCCGGTGATGTGTTTGCGCTGCAGTGACTGCTAGTCTAAGTGCAGACTTCAGCAATGAAGTTTTCAGCTCTCTCTAGCTGCACGCCTGACCCCCGTGAGACAGTGTGTGGCACACATTATGGATTACACACCTTCTGATTGTGACTCGAATCACTTTACACCCGATTGTGGAATACTATGATTTATCACACCACATCAAACAATATCAGCTCAGAAAGGGGCAGAGAGAGGGAGAAATGGAGCAAGAGACACAGAGTAAGCGACAATAAGGTCTTATGGCTGCTTAAGAGAGATGGATGGTAGCCTGATCACCCTGATTGAAGTGGGTGAGAGAGAAGAAAAGAGCTTTTGGACAGGATCGTTTGGAAATGATCTTCAGACAGCCCAATCTAAAGCACCATTTGGATGGGATTCATTTTTCACATGGTATTTAAGTTGCAATTATTTACAGAAGATGCCTGTTCGGTTAAACAAATTAGACTTATCCTTATGTGAATATTGAAGGTTGAAATCATAACGCTGCTAGGGAGCTCATTAGATTATATTTTTACTTCAGATTGGATGCCAGCACTTCGACCACCAACTGTTGTTTTTACACAGAAAGTTGGGAAAAAGGGTTAAATCCACAAACAAGGTTCACCAGACAGCACAATGAAGCGTACTGTAGGTTTAGTTGCGGTATTCAACAAAGGTCAAAATAAATTATGGATACATTATGAAAGAAAAATATACTGCAATCACGGATATTCCTATGTGGGCAGCATTAGATTGTCAGCAAGCCATTTATGGCAAAAACAAACAAACAAACAAAAAAAAAACTATAGGTAATTTGCTTTGTAATTTTTACTGAGGTTGTGTTTTTGATTTCAAATGGGAGTGAAATCACAAAGCAAGTTTGTGAAAGATAAATTTACCTGACCTCCTCTGGGAAAACTAGTCCTGTCGAAATAGGGCTATAAGTATAACACCGTAAAAATAAACGTGTATAACATAATTCAGATAATTTGGTGTTGGATGAAAACTGATGAGGAATGTTTGAGTTCATATTGAGTTCATGGCTTTTGAGAAATTGCTGAGATATTTTCTGAAACTCTAGAGGAGTCTGTATGATTCTTTAGGAAGAATGAATTATTTCTTTCTATCTATCTATCTATCTATCTATCTATCTATCTATCTATCTATCTATCTATCTATCTATCTATCTATCTATCTATCTATCTATCTATCTATCTATCTATCTATCTATCTATCTATCTATCTATCTATCTATCGTTCTATCTGTCGTTCTGTCTGACGTTCTGTCTATCATGCTTGCAATCGTTTTATCGTTCTATCATACTTTCAATATATCTATCTATCTAGCTATCTATCATCTATCTGTCGTTCATTCTATCTATCGTTCTATCTATCGTTCTATCTATCGTTCTATTTATCATGCTTGCAATCATTTTATCTATCAGCAAGGGAGACATTAGTTCAACTAACGTCTGGAGTCTGGAGCAAAGGTATTTGTTTAGACAGAAGTAAGCATGAATTACATGAGGAAGCTCAAGGGATTCCTCGTGTGGTAGATATTGTTGAAAAGTAACATAAACAGGTGTCTATCTAACCCTGTGGCATTGCTTTATTGATCAGAATGGCAGCCGAGTCAGAGTTGAGGATTCTGGCGCAACTACAGTACATGTACCACAGCTTCCACAGACCTCGAGACCTGCACGGTCTGCCACAGAAAGTCATTTATTCTAGCATTGCCTACGGCCAGTTGAAGGCCCTGTCATCTCCAGGGCCTGAGGGGGAAAGGTATTGCAAAAAACTGCCTTGTCAAAAGGAAACAGACATATATAATGAAAATGTTGCTCCAGTCAGAAATTAGATTTTGCCAAAGGGTCGACTTCAAAATGCATACCGCATTGTTGCACTAAATTGACAACACCTCATTAAGCATTTATCATTTACATTTAGGCAGTATCACTCTGAAACTGCTTTTCACACTTTTTGGGATTTAGGGAACAGTCATGACCTCATGCCACGCTTAGTTTGGTTTCTTATCTGAGTAGAAAGCACTTTTAAAAAAGTGGTTTTCTACGAATACTGATAGAAGTAGTATGTAATATTAACAGCTAGCTGTTAAAATGGGTACTGCAGATGAAAAAAAATCTGACTCGATGTTCGCTCTGATTGCAAGATTGTGGACAACACTGTACATTGATTAATTGATTTATCCGCATTTTAATATGCAGTCATAGAACATTTAGATGGATGCAGAGGCTTTTTAGGTGAGGTAGAATTTACAATCTCTGATTCCGTTCGCTGGCTTCCATGGCTGCAATACACAGTGTTTTCTGCCAACTGGCAACCCGATGTGGCAGAATACTGTTGGGAAAATTGGCAGTGGGTTGAATTACAAACATTATAGTAATTTTATGTTTTAGTACGTAAAAAATATTACATACAGCACCTTTAAAATAATGACGACAAACCTTGGCAAAGTCGGAGCATGCATATATCTAAATATATAACATACATAGAGTGTTTTCACGATGTGTCATTAACTGGCCATATTGGCAGCACTGAATATAAAAAATGCAACTGAACCGAACAAAACTTGCATATTTTGCTAATTATTGCTGCTGAAAATGGTCAATTATTGTCATGTTTTGGGCTGTACTAATCGGTTGGACCGGGAAAAACATTTAGAGTACTACAGACTGCCAAGTTATGACAAATCAGGGAGAAGAGTGCAAAAAACTGCGGTATGCGGAACAAAAGGCCAAACTGAACCAAGATTTCCAGGGCAAGAATCTTGACAACATTTGTGTTTGTACTTATCATTTCGGGTCAGGTAGGTGAAATATTAGGCTGTTATCTTAAAACTGATCGTACGTATCTTTATCACCTATTAACTTTAGTTTGTCAAAATATTGTGCCCTTTCCTACTTACTAAGTCCTTCTCTATATGATTTAGCAGCTTCCATTCAATTAATGACAAAAACGGAGGTACTGTATCATTGCCAGACCACATTGTATAAGCAGTTGCATAAAATGTGCTGTTTTATTCTAAACATTGCAATGAGGTCACCGCATAGTGGGGCTCTGCAGTGCTCCGCTAACCCCTCATCACTGTGGTAATGTCTCCAGGTGTGCTGCACAGCTAACAAGACACACTGGGACTTATTTAGCAGATTCAGTGTAGTGTGAAAACACAGTCTGTTTGAGGGTATGGAGTCTGTCTTTCACGAACGATTGGAATGCAGAACTTAAAAGGGTAGTGCAGCCCCAAAAAATGAAGATTAGTCTCACTCATGTAAGTATGACTTTACTTCTTCCGTGGAGCACAAAATTATATATTTTGAAGAGTCTTCCCTTACAATGACAGTTCATGCTGTAGTTCAGAAAACAAGCAAACAGAAAAACTGCTGTAATTGCAGTCCATACAACTCCAGTGTTCCATACTGTAATATAGAGAAGCATATCTGAACTGGAATATAGCGTTCTGTTACAAAAAATGGTTTGACAAACCTGACGTGATATTGAGCTGCTTTTTTATTTTTCCCCGGGCGCTGGAGCAATGGCTGCCCACTGCTCCAGTGTGTGTTCACAGTGTGTGTGTGTGATTGACACTAATGTCAATCAACTGTGTTTCGTCACAACGACAAGAAGCTGAGAATGAACTGGTTTTAAAAAGGGGATATTAGTTTTAAAGATTAAAAAAATACCACTGGGTGGATTTTTATCATTGGGTGGTTGTGTACACAAACTGCCAACACACATTAATGTTCAAACAACATGTAAAAGTTAGTTTTGCATCCGATGACCCCTTTAAGTAAACGATTCAGAGATACACCTTAAATTGTTCTGTTCCTTTAATGAATCAATGTTTCTAAATGAATCGTTTGAGTGAAAGATTCAGTTATTCACTCAATGTTTTTGTTCCTTGAATAAATGAATGAATCGTTTGAGTGAAAGATTTAATTATTCGTTCACAAAGACCCATTTGTCTTGTTTCTTGAATGGATCACGGTTTTAGAGCGAATCGGTTGAGTGAACGATTTAATGATTCACTTTTAATTCCTGAATCAATCTGCCTTGTTGAACTAATCGTTGATTCAATGACTCACTCATAAAAGCGGTAATTTGTCACCATCTGCTGGCGCATTTATGTAGCTTACAGAGAAAAGTGTTAAAGATAGAAGACATACGATATGTATTGATTAAGATATTACTGTAACATTTTACCCTGCTTGACTGGAAATTATAAGAACAAACATGAATGTTGTCAAGATTATTGCCCTGGAAATCCTGGTTCAGTTTGACCAACCACAAACGCCTTTTGTTCCTCAGACAGTTTTTGAACTCTTCTCCTTGATTTGTTATAACTTTTGGCAGTCTATAATACTCCAAATGTTTTTCCTGGTCTGACCGATTAGTACAGCCCAAAATATGACAATAATTGTCTATTTTCAGCAGCAATAATCAGCAAGTTGTTTGGTTCAGTGGCATTGTTTACATTCAGTGCAGTCAATATAGCCGACTGATGACACTTCGTGAAAACACTCTATACTTTTTTATCTGGATCCAGGCTGGATAAAGGTAAGGTCAGATCTTTAAAAATTGTAATAGATTTTCCATTGTTGTCATTGTCGCTCTTTTGCTGTAAATTACGTCTTAAATCATAGGTTAATAACGGTTAAGGATCTGGCTTTCGTTATTAAGTGTAGGTTAAGGTTAATAAGTATAGGAAATGAGATCATATTTACACTGTACGTCCTTCAGCCAGTCACTTAACCCCATGACTCTCTACCTGCAATTAATGCACTGTAAATTGATTTAAATTTACATTAATTTGTCAATGTGATTATGCAGTTATTAATTAGGGATGTGCTCTGGCATCTAGAATGTTGAAAGACTTGATCTTCAATTTGACCTTTAGTATATCATATTGAGCCAGTGTCAGTTTATCTATTTTCTGGCCCGATGAGGAATACTGCTGGAGTAACTCCCATAAGACTCATTATCATAATAATTGGTTAACATTAACCCTTGATAATCCTTTTTTTTCAAGAGGTGTTCATTGAATTGTACAGTTTGAAAGCATGCAGAAATACCCCCCCCCCAGCTTTTGATGAAAGATATTTGCTGCTAACATCATGCTGTTACACAACCACACCACAGGATTTGCCCCAGTTTTTTAAAAAACAGCATTTTTTGAAAAACAGAAATGAAGTTCACAAAACTTTTTTCCACTGTGTACTCTGGTGCGTCTGCTTTGAATTATATATTTAACCCAGATGAGAGAGATGCCCATGTATTCTGAGCTGCACAACCACTTTAGTATAACTTATTGAAGACATACAGGCTGAAGAACCATTAACGGTTACTGGTGCAAGGTGCTTTTTGGATACCTGTAGGCTTATGTATTGTCACTCAGACCATCTCTGACTGAACTGAACCAACATGTATAATTATCAATTTTATTGTCATAGATAGGCAGACTTGATTGATTGATTAGTTGGGAGGGTGATTGACATAGATGACGAACTTCTCAGAAATTTCACCTTTTACTGTTTGATGCTATAAAGTCCTTCAGAAATCCTAGTTCACTTCAGAATTTTCTCATCCAACCGTGGAGTATTTCAAGATTAAACACATTTATCAAAATATGTTTTAGCCATTTGTGCTTTGAAAAAAATCTTTCTCTGGGTTCTTTTCATTTATTTCCCCGTCAGCATGTTGAAGTTTGAGTGATCGCAATTCTTACTCTGATCTTAAAGCAATATGCAATTTTTTTTTGCAGGGACAAAAACAAATTCCATGTGATAAAAATGTCAACTTAACCTTATGGACACACACATGATAAAATGCACATCTCAAATAGAAAATATAAAGAATGTTAGGGAGGAAGAGAGTGATAAGTTTTCACACATGCAGATGGAGTTTTCACTTTAGGTATTTCTACTTCTCAGGAACATTTGAAGATGATGAGTGTCCACTGATGATGGGTGAGTTTGAATAAATATCTTTTTTTTAGTAAACATCAGAAAGACAATTTTTTCCCCACAATAGCATTTCACACTGCTCATAATTTATCCCGGGTTAATCAATTAAATCTGGCTATTCATACACTGACGTTTCACATTTTAAATTCTTAAATCCCGGGTAAACATAATTCCTTTGTCGTTGACAGGGATAGCGAGTTTGCAGTTACATCAAGGTTTGGTCAGTTACCCGGATGCGTGGCTATATTGGTGATACTCGAATGTGAACAACATCATGGATTGCTCGGTTAATGTACAACTGAATACGTTGTTCTGCTAATTTATGTTGTCTAAACCATTGACAAACTGTGTGGAAGCTGCTAAATCATATAGAGAAGGACTTTGTAAGCAGGAAGGGGTGCAATATTTAAACAAACTAAAGTTAATAGGTGGTAAAGATGCATACAAGCAGTATTAATTAAGATATTAGCCTAATATTTCACCTACCTGACCTGAAATGCTAACAACAAACATGAATGTTGTCAAGATTTTTCCCCTGGAAATCCTGGTTCAATTTGGCCAACCACAAACGCTTTTGTTTTTAAGACAGTTTTTTCCACTCTTCTCCTTGATTTGTTCTAACTTTTGGCAGTCTACAGTCGTGGCCAAAAATTTTGAGAATGACACAAATATTAGTTTTCAGAAAGTTTGCTGCTCAACTGCTTTTAGATCTTTGTTTCAGTTGTTTCTGTGATGTATTGAAATATAATTACAAGCACTTCATACGTTTCAAAGGCTTTTATCGACAATTACATGACATTTATGCAAAGAGTCAGTATTTGCAGTGTTGGCCCTTCTTTTTCAGGACCTCTGTAATTCGACTGGACATGCTCTCAATCAACTTCTGGGCCAAATCCTGACTGACAGCAACCCATTCTTTCATAATCACTTCTTGAAGTTTGTCAGAATTAGTGGGTTTTTGTTTGTCCACCCGCCTCTTGAGGATTGACCACAAGTTCTCAATGGGATTAAGATCTGGGGAGTTTCCAGGCCATGGACCCAAAATGTCAACGTTTTGGTCCCCGAGCCACTTAGTTATCACTTTTGCCTTATGGCACGGTGCTCCATCGTGCTGGAAAATGCATTGTTCTTCACCAAACTGTTGTTGGATTGTTGGAAGAAGTTGCTGTTGGAGGGTGTTTTGGTACCATTCTTTATTCATGGCTGTGTTTTTGGGCAAAATTGTGAGTGAGCCCACTCCCTTGGATGAGAAGCAACCCCACACATGAATGGTCTCAGGATGCTTTACTGTTGGCATGACACAGGACTGATGGTAGCGCTCACCTTTTCTTCTCCGGACAAGCCTTTTTCCAGATGCCCCAAACAATCGGAAAGAGGCTTCACCGGAGAATATGACTTTGCCCCAGTCCTCAGCAGTCCATTCGCCATACTTTTTGCAGAAGATCAATCTGTCCCTGATTTTTTTTTTGAGAGAAGTGGCTGCTTTGCTGCCCTTCTTGACACCAGGCCATCTTCCAAAAGTCTTGGCCTCACTGTGCGTGCAGATGCGCTCACACCTGCCTGCTGCCATTCCTGAGCAAGCTCTGCACTGGTGGCACTCCGATCCCGCAGCTGAATCCTCTTTAGGAGACGATCCTGGCACTTGCTGGACTTTCTTGGACGCCCTGAAGCCTTCTTGACAATGCAGTGGAAAGTTTTTTTCGGGATTAAGTTAATATTCATGGCAAAGAAGGACTATACAATTCATCTGATCACTCTTCATAACATTCTGGAGTATATGCAAATTGCTATTATAAAAACTTAAGCAGCAACTTTTCCAATTTCCAATATTTAGGTAATTCTCAAAACTTTTGGCCACGACTGTATAGTACTCCAGATGTTTTTCCCGGTCCGACCGATTAGTACAGCCCAAAACATGACAATAATTGACCATTTTCAGCATTAATAATCAGCGAAATTTAGTTGTATTTAGTTCAGTGGCATTGTTTACATTCATTACCACCAATATGGCCGATTGATGATGTGTCACAAAAACACTCTGTTTACCCAGGGTTAACAATTATTCCTAAATATTCATAAGCTGACGTTTCACATTGTATATTCTTAAACCCTGGGTCAATGTAATTGTATGTGTCATTGATTAGATGTGACCTGTTTACATAACAGTTCTAGCATTGCACATCCAAAACATGTCCAAAACATGTGAATATAATCCACGCTATTGGCTGTCTAGCCACTGTACCTTTTAACACTGTATGTGTTTGGCACCACATTCGTGGGGTTAACATTGCAAAAGCTGTTCTAACTTGCTCCAGAGCATTGTTTCGTTACCCTGGTAAAAATCAGTGCCAACCCCACTTTTAGATTAACTAGGGTGGAAAGCAGTTTCAATTCAGGATTAAGCATATCCACTTTATTTTGCCTGTAAAAGTGGGTGCGGCCATTTGTACATTTTATGGGTGTGGCTTCCGGTCTCATCTGTATCCAGCTATTTTTAGCTGAACAAAACAGCTAATTTTGCTGCTTGATATTGGAAATGGGTGTGTCTTACCATATTTTTGTAATGTATTATCTTAATTATGAGCACACTGGTTTGTAGTGCAAACTGTTTTACCAACTGCACATTGTTATTTTTCTGCTATTCTTCTTATTTCCTAATTTGTGTTCATAATTATTAGGTACATTGATATTCTTGTCATATTTTTTTTCCAAGCACATTTTACCAATCCCAAACATCCCAAATAAATCCTAATAACTATTAATAATTTGTATTTAATTATTTATATGTGATCTATAATTGTCCATGAAGGCTGGAAGTGAAAAACTGTAAAGTCAAAAACTATTAAATGCCCATGAGAAGAATGCAATACTAATGCAATACTGGAATTTGCAAAGTTAAGGCATGACCAGTGGACAGCGAAATGCTTGTTGGGTCAGCGCGGTCAGAAAAAACAGGTGGAGAAGAAAAGACACACACTAACTGCAAAAGAATTAAGAATTAAGGTGAAGAATTAAGTGTAAAAAACATTAGGAACCATTTAGTCTCCAGCGCCACCATTTTCCAGAACTGCAACCTGCCTGAAATACATATTGTGAAATACATGAAGACTGTTTTTTATAGGCCTTATAGACTGATAAGTTGAGAGTGACTCTTGAAGGACCAGCATCACATCCTCTTATACAAGTTTTTTATACAAGACAGACTTTTTTAGAATAGGAGATAGACTAAAACTGAAGTCCCAAAACTTACTGACAGATTCTGGAGGATACACTGTCGAAAGAGTGCTACAGGAGAATCAGGTGCTGGTCCTTTGAGAGTCACTCTCTACTCATCTGTCTATAAAGCCTATAAAAAATCAGTCGCCATGTGTTTCACAACACTTCAGTGTGTTATTCTTATTAAGTGAGGGTCAATTTTTTAGGATTTTTTGCCCAAGCATAGTCTCTGAGAACCTGACACATTGCACTTCTGGAGGCTCCAGGTATAGTTTGCAGCTCTGGAAAATAATGACGCTGGAGACTAAATGGTTTCTGATTAGCACCTAATTCTTCACCTTAATTCTTAATTTTTGCACTTAACATTCATCTTTTCTTTTCCATCTGTTTTTTCTGACCACTCAGACCCAACGAGAGTTCCCTTCCGGAGGGAACTCGACGCTGCGTCCTGGTTAGGACACTTTGGGAACTGCCTTCAGCGTGACCGGTTCTGAAGCTTTTATAAAACAACGGCAATGAACTTGACATTGACCGGCGCCAGCCCATGACGTCATTAACAAGGCGCCTACTAGTATAAAAGGGCGCTTGTGAATGCATCAACCATCTTTTTGTTCTTCAGATCACCTTGTTCTAAGCGTGAGTATGATGGCAACGCCCGGAGTTAAACGTTTCAGAAAGTGTGCTGATCCGTGTCAGAGGAGTCTGACACCGGATGATTCACACAGTTTGTGCGTCATATGTTTGGGTGAGGAGCACGCGCGCTCCGTCCTTGAGGGGGCGGAGTGCGTCCATTGTGAGGGCTTTCCTATTAGAAAGCTCCGTTCTCGTTTGTCCCTTTTCTCGAGGGAATCGGGACATCCATCTGCCCCACGCGGCTCTGGTCCCGTGGCAGCCGAGGCTGCCCGGCGGCTGAGATCATGGGGCTCGCAGGTGGAGCTCGCTGACGAGTTTGAGAGAGGCGTGCGTCTCTCACGCTCGCCAGCGGGAGACGAGGACGCGCTGCTGGAAGAGGATGTGTTATCCCTCACATCCTCAGATCCAGCGGCAAGTGCTCTGTTGGCTGCTAGCCAGGGCGAGCAGGAAGAGGCTGAGATGGGCGAAGATGAGTCTTTTGAGCCCGTCCAGCCCTCCTGCCCCGCGTATGAGGAGCTGATGGACGTCATGGGGCGCGCCGCCGCGAGGTTAGATCTGCCGTGGCGGCGCGCGCAGGAAGAGGTCTCTCACGGCCGGCTCCGTGAGAGATATCTTCCTGGCCATGTCCGGCCACCTCCTTTGAGCCTCCCATTCCTTTCTGACCTCCATACTGAGGTCGAGAAGGCATGGGATAAACCGTACTCGGCCCGCATTAACAGGCATCAGCATGTTAACTATGCTGATGTCCAGGGAATGCGTGAGCACGGGTACGTGTCGATGCCTCCGGTGGAAGATACCCTGGCTGCGTATCTTTCATCAGGAGGGACGTCGACACTTACGGCTCCAACCCTGCCGAATAAGCCGCTGAAGGAAACATTGCGGCTGAACGGCAGGGCATACGCGGCTGTGGGTCAGGCCGGTGCTGCTCTGCACACTGTAGCGGTGTTGCAGGCGTACCAGGCCGATCTACTTAAAGATCTGGACCAGGGCATGGGGCTTTCCCCAGAAGAGGTGACTGAGCTGCGCCGCACCACCGATCTCTCTCTGAGGGCCACCAGACAGACAGCGACCGCAGTCGGTCGCGCTATGTCTGCTTTGGTGGCCACGGAGAGGCATCTGTGGGTGAACCTCACGGACATCGGGGAGAAAGAGAAGCGCTTTCTCCTCGATGCCCCGGTTTCGCCTTCCGAACTTTTCGGCACATCCATAGAGACGGTGGTCGAGAAGTTCAGGGAGGCGAAGGCGCGCTCAGCGGCATTTAAGTCACTCATCCCTCGCCGGTCCGCGCCCGCACCCGAACGCCAGGAACAGCCTGGCCCATCCCGACCTAAGGACCGGAGGCAGGGCCAGGTGGCTAGTGTGGCCACTCGAGGCCCTCCACCTCCACGGAACAGGTCTCAGAGGAGGCGTGATGCGCGGCATAGGAAGCAGGATCTTAGGGAGACGATCCAGCGTCGGCGTCAAAGCAGGCGTGAATCGGGTACCTGAGGTCCCCTTCCTTTTGCCCCTCGCGCTCGCTCGGCCACCTGCCTTCCTGTCCTCTTAACTCCGGGGCCGGGCCTATGATGAAGCTACTATCGCACTCTGACGGCCCGGCATACGAACTGACAAATTGGGTGTTATGTGTGTATGTAAATGTTTGTCTACCAGCTCCGCTTGGGTGAGAAGTAGTTTGGGCTCCTTAATCTGAGCCCCTATATCCCCGAGTGTTAAGTGTAGCCAGGTCTCCCCTCAATCTGAGATAGTGTCTAGACCTCCACTTCTGTTAACTCCTGTGGGGTTAAAGCGTTGTTAGGCTCCCTCTCACGTGTGAGAGTGTTTTTTCTGGAGCCTCCGCCATCTGGAGCTCAGTGTGGCAAACCTGCATATGCACGTTCACCCACCCGCTGGGTGCGGTAGTCTACCCCGTCCCGTGGTAAAGAGTCCCTTTAGACTCCGCTCGTCTGAGTGTGAAGACCGGGAGGCTTGGGTAGGTTCCCCACCCTCCTTTAGGATAGGTGCAACCCAGGGTTGAGCGCATGGGCTGCCTCTCTTTGTGAGTCAGTGCACTGAAGGCCCCGCTCCCCAGGGCCCTGTCTAATAGGGAAAGAAAGAAGTTTCTTTAGTGAGAGAGGAAAGGTTAGAAACCCCTAAGTGTGAGGATTTCTTTTTCAACACTGATTTCTCACAGTTCTATCAGATTCGGACAGTGCTAGTAGCTGGTAGGCTCTCGTGAGCCTCGCTCTACTCCGAAGCGTACAGTGTTAGGCCCTCCTTGGCGGTAGCCCTGGTCTGGCCTCCAGGCTTCACCTCTGAAACCTGTATAGACGCTTACAGCTCTGTCCAGATAGCATTTAAGGGGCTGAGTGTAGTAGGTCTCCCCTCATCATTAGTGAGCCCTGTTGGTTAGCACCTCCACTCCTAGACTTTCCTGCCACGGTGAGCGTTGTCAGGGTGTTGCAGGCTTCCTCTCGATTGAGAGTCCTTCTGTAGGAGCCTCCGCTCTTCGCTGCTGCTGTTCAGACCTCCCTTTCGCCTATGGCGTCATGTCGTAGGTTGGGTCTTCCCCATGGGTTAGACTGAGAACGGTTAGATGTGTTCTCCTACATGAGAACCGTCCAGTTGCAGCCTTCGCTCCCCTCAGTGCTCCGCTGACAAGTACATACCCATGGCATTAGCTGGTAGGCCTGCTTAGGCCTCGCTAACCGCTGTGCTCGGTGCTTTTTGCCCTCTACCAAAAGCTGAGTATTGTTAAGGCTCTCTCTTTCCAGATTTGAAGCCTCCACTTTACAGTATCCTGTGAGGTGGGTTCATGTACTTGTAGCGTTGAGTGTAGCCAGGTCTCCCCTCAGTGAGATTTTTGTTAGACCTCCACTCTCGAGCATCTCTCGCTAGGGACTAATAGAATACCGCTCACCAAGACTGAGTGTTGTCAGGCTTTCTCTCTCTGTGAGATTCGTGCAAAGCCTCCACTCTACAGGGCTCTGCTCTCAGCATTTTGGGCCCTGCTGTGAGTCCTGGTATTCTCTGAGCGTTGAGTGTAGCTAGGTCTCCCCTCACTAAAAATATTTGGGTGAGATCTCCACTCCATAGAGCTAGGAGATTGAGCGTTGCTAGGCTTCCCCTCATCCGAGGGTCTCTGTGAAGCCTCCGTTCCCCTGAAGCTCCGCTCCGGGTACTTTCAGACGTGAGTGTAGCTAGATCTCCCCTCACTGTATATTTGGTGTGAGATCTCCACTCTGTAGAGCTGGGAGGTTGAGCGTTGTCAGGTGTTCCTCTCATTCTGAGAGTCTCTATGAAGGCCTCCGTTCCCCAGAAGCTCCGTTTTTAGTACCTCCAAGCGTGAGTGTAGCCAGGTCTCTCCTCACTTAGAGCGTTGAGGCCTCCACTCGTAAAGAGCTGGCGGATTGAGCGTGGTGGGGCTTCCCCTCTGGTGAGGCCCCCGTTCTCCAGAAGCTCCGCTTCCAGTCTTTCCCTCCAGGCGTGAGTGTAGTCAGGTCTCCCCTCACGAAGGGTTATTGAGATCTCCACTCCTAAGAGCTAGTGGATTGAACGTTGTCAGGTTTCCTCTCTTTTTGAGAGTCTTCTGTGAAGCCTCCGTTCTCCAGAAGCTCCGCCTTCAGTACTTTAGGCGTGAGTGTAGCCAGGTCTCCCCTCACTAAAGGGGCTATTTTGAGACCTCCACTCCTGAGAGCTAGTGGATTGAACGTTGTCAAGGTTTCCTCTCCTTAGAGAGTCTTCTGTGAAGCCTCCGTTTTCCAGAAGCTCCGCCTCTGTACTTACAAGCATGAGTGTAGTCAGGTCTCCCCTCACGCAAGGGTTTATGTTTGAGACCTCCACTCTTACAGAGCTCCGAAGCTCCAGGCTTTGCTGTCGCCTGTGATAATTATATGGTGATTCTCTCGCTACGCTCTGGGCACCTTCTCAAACCCACAATAGTGGTGAGTACTCACGCGAAACTTTGAGCACTCCTTAAAAACCCACGTGAAGTGGTAAGTGCACACGCAAGTCCTTGGGCACTTTCTAAAATCCACATGAGTGGTAAAGATTCCCCCCTAAGGTTGGGTTCTTTTTTTAAATCCTGTATGGTATGGGTTACGCATTATTCTCCGTTCCCATTCTAGAGTTGGTTCTAAAAACCCCTGGGTTTTTCCAACTCCACTACAGACAGCACTACTTATAGGATCGAGTGTCGCTAGGCTTCCTCTCATCTAGAGAGTCTTCTTGCAGAAGCCTCCACTCTCCTGAGAACTCCACTTAAGTGGTTCTATTGCTTAGGCTCCTGGAGCCTCATGGATCACCTCCAGTGTTGAGTGTAGTTAGGTCTCTGACCTCCACTCCCAGAGTTCCCCGCAAGCACAGAGTGTTGCTAGGCTTTCTCTCGTTTAGAGAGTCTCTTTAGAGCCTCCGCTCTTCAGAACCCCCGTCTAGTGTGAAGGCTTAAGGGTAAGCTTCACTACTAGCGGTGAGTGTAGGTAGGCCTACTCTCGCTTAGAAGTATCAGGCCTCCACTCCTAGGAGTTCCGTGCTTGGGTGGCCGAGCCAGCTGTGACGTCGGCCCAAGCGATTCTCGCCGGTAGTGGGGAGTGATGTTCCTTCTTGACTCCTCAATCAGTCAGTTGTTCACTTACTCCTCAGCATGGCGGCGTTGGTATATCGTTCCCAAAGTGTCCTAACCAGGACGCAGCGTAGAGTTCCCTCCGGAAGGGAACGTCTCAGGTTACGTAGGTAACCCTAGTTCCCTGAGGACAGGGAACGAGACGCTGCGTCTCGTAGCCATGCTTCGGGCCCCACTCACGTCTCCATCAGACAAAAAGATGGTTGATGCATTCACAAGCACCCTTTTATACTAGTAGGCGCCTTGTTAATGACGTCATGGGCTGGCGCCGGTCAATGTCAAGTTCATTGCCGTTGTTTTATAAAAGCTTCAGAACCGGTCACGCTGAAGGCAGTTCCCAAAGTGTCCTAACCAGGACGCAGCGTCGAGTTCCCTGTCCTCAGGGAACTAGGGTTACCTACGTAACCTGAGACGTTTTGCTCACCAGTGGTCATGCATTAACTTCTGCAAATTCTAGTATTGCATTAGTATTGCATCCTTCTCATGGGCATTTAATAGTTTTTGACTTTTCAGTCTGAGTTAAATCTCTTTTTTGGCTCATTTTATCTGTAAAAGGAAACATGCCTAATAAGTTTTTCACTTTCAGCCTTCATGGACAATTATATATCACTTATAAATAATTAAATACAAAATTAATAGTAGCTATTAAGATTGATGTGGTTCGAAATTGGTAAAATGTTCTTGAAAAAAAAGTGTGATCAGAATATCAACGTGCCTAATAATTATGCACACAGTGTATAGCGGCTAATGAACCCCTATAGGCTTACTTTCACGTTAAAGAATAGTGTTAGGTAAATCGTGTAAAAAGCCTTATTGTGGTACCAAACGTAGGCCTAAAGATTGTAGAACGTTATTATATGAATAGCCAGGATTAATCATTAACTCCAGGTAAATTATGAGGTTTACAACAATACAATACATTGTATGGGTCAAAATTATTGATTTTTCTTTTATGACAAAAATCAATAGGATAATATGAAAAGATCATGATCCATGAAGATATTTTGTCAATTTCATACCATAAATATATTAAAACCTTTTGATTAGTAATAAGCATAGCTAAGAACTTAATTTGGACAACTTTAAAGGCAATTTTCTTTTTTTTCTTTTTTTTTTTGCACCCTCACATTTCAGATTTTCAATAATCTCAGCCAAATATTGTCCTATCCTAACAAACCATACATTAGTGTAAATCTTATTATTTCAGCTTTCAGATTTGATTTTTTCATTCCACTTTCTCAAAAAATTGACCCTGGTTTTAAAAGTTTAGGGTCACAAATGTCAAACGTTCCTTTACCAAGGGATAAAAGGTGATGTGATCCTGAAGTTTTGAATTTCAGACTTTTTGTACTGCAAACTCTGAATGTGACAAGAATGATTGCAGTCATCAGATGGACTAAGGTACAATGAATTATCAGATTAGATTAAAGCTTAATTAATCTTTTGCCCAACCTCTCCAACTTTCATAGTGTCCTTGCTCTTTTTGACCAAAATATCATCTGTAAGAAGAAGAAAAAGCTGAAAAAATCTCACATCCCATCTAGAAATGGTCTTCATTTATTACTCTCTTGCTTCTTTGACACAGGAACATGTCATGACCAATCCGCAAATTGCATTAAGCCAAAAAATACACTTTCATTAATCTTGTGCTCATCTTGGTGTGAAATTAGTGGGAAAAATGTAATCACTGATGAATCCACCACAGGTCAATTAGTTGGCTACCTGTTTGGCATGAAGACATTTAGTCAATTAGTTACAGTGTAAGGTGGCTGGGGTGACCGATTGGGTGGTAACTGATGACTGATATTGACTGTGCAAAGGAAGCACTAGGATTCAGGCACAGGTCTAATTAAAAGAGTCAGTCAGGTGTGCTCTTCTGAATACTGATGGGCAACACATGACAATAATGCATTAATGCCAGACATAATGCAGAGTGTCTGAGGTGTTATGTCATCAGTTTGCACTAAAAACAAGTGCTTTTGCATTAAGAAAGTTCAGCTTCTTGTAGTTAGAGATTATATAAGTGTCCTTTTGGTTTCCAAGCTTTTAACATTTAAACTAACAGAAACAGTAGGGGGTGGCACATTTTTTTGGGGAGAGAGACGACATGATTGCAAGTGTGATTATTGCTTTAATGTGACAATCCAATAAACAAGAAGTTAACATTACATAAATTACCTTTTAGACACGATTTTGAAAGTTACTTTGTCTATTCATGCTCTGCCAATGAAAATATCTCCAAACAAGGCAGTTTCAGAGCAGCTCTGCAGGACACCGGCCCTCCAGGCCCGAGTTTGGGCACCCCATTCTATGTAGTATGAATATGTGTAGTACAAGTGTAATTTGTCATCAAGATGTACATTTGTCATTTTATGTTGGTCACATGTGACCTACCAATGTTCATTGTGTCGCTAAATAAGTCGAAATGTTTCCAGAATAAAGTCGTAATGTTTCGAGAATAAAGTTGAAATGTTTCGAGAATAAAGCTGAAATGTTTTTGAGAATAAAGCTGAAATTTTGAGAATGAAGTCGTAATGTTTTGAGAATAAAGTCGAGATGTTTCAAGAATAGAGTCGAAATGTTTCGAGAATAAAGTCGAAATGTTTCCAGAATAAAGTCGAAATGTTTCCAGAATAAACTCGAAATGTTTCGATTGAGATTGAAGTCGGAATGTTTTGAGAATAAAGTCGGAATGTTTTGAGAATAAAGTCGGAATGTTTCGAGAATAAAGTCGAAATGTTTCGAGAATAAAGTCGAAATGTTTCGAGAATAAAGTCGAAATGTTTCGAGAATAAAGTCGAAATGTTTCGATTAAGATTGAAGTCGGAATGTTTTCAGAATATACTCAGAATGTTTCGAGAATAAAGTCAAAATGTTTCCAGAATAAAGTCGAAATGTTTCCAGAATAAAGTCGAAATGTTTCCAGAATAAATAAAAAAAATTTGATAATAAAGCAGAAATTTTGACGATAAAGTCGTAATGTTTTGAGAATAAAGCTGAAATTTCAAGAATAAAATTGAAAATATTTTAAGAATAAATTCAAAATGTTTCAAGAAATAAATTCTAAATGATTCAAGAATAAATTCTAAATGATTCAAGAATAAATTCTAAATGATTCAAGAATAAATTCTAAATGTTTTGATGATAAAGCCGAAATTTTGATAATAAATTCGTAATGTTTCAAGAATAAAGTCAAAACAATTCGAGAATAAAGTCGAAATGTTTTGAGAATAAAGCTGAAATTTCAAGAATAAAGTTGAAATGTTTCGAGAATAAATTCAAAATGTTTTGAGAATAAAGACGAAATGATTCGAGAATAAAGTCATAATGATTCGAGAATAAAGTCGTAATGATTCGAGAATAAAGTTGCAATGATTTGAGAATAAAGTCGCAATGTTTCGAGAATAAAGTCAAAATTTTTAGAATTAAATTGTAGCTATTAAAGGTATAGTTCACCCAAAAATGAAAATTTGATGTTTATCTGCTTACCCCCAGGGCATCCAAGATGTAGATGACTTTGTTTCTTCAGCAGAACACAAACAAAGTTTTTTTTAACGAAAACCGGTGCAGTCTGCCAGCCAAATAATGGCAGTGGAATGGCACCAGACCTTTAAAAGTAAAAAAATATATATGCACAGACAAATCCAAATTACACTCTGTCTCGTGACGATACATTGATGTCCTAAGACACGAAACTATCATTTTTTTGCGAGAAACTGAACAGTATTTATATCATTTTTTTACCTTTGATACACAGCCACGTCCATCTGTCCTGAGCGTGAGCTTTTCATCCGGCTCGTTACATGCGTACGCGCTCTGACGTAGTCGTAGTCGTAGGAGATAGATAACTTAAATTCTTCCAAAGGGAATGTATCCAATTGCAATGATAAAATAAATGAAGCAATGTCTATTCCTCAATTCTACACATAAATTGGAAACATCAGCAAGGATGCAACATAATTATGCCATAAAAGTCATGTAACTAGATTGGCAGACAGCACTAGCAACCGTAGTGAACCATGATATGAAAGACAGCAGACTGGGAAAAAATATTAAGAGTTAAGAGCCCTCTAAAAAATTGTGCCCTAGCGAAACATTTACTATGATATAATGAAACACTTGCCATTTATACAGTATGCTGTTTCGAATTGAAAAATCTGCTTTTGCCCCCAGATAGTGTAGTCATGGCATCTTTCAGCAGGACCATACTACCGTAATCAGCCAAACTCTGATCCCTGGAGATTGTCTCTATAATAAACTCATGGCAAGGCTTTATGATGACATCATGTGAAAGTCATGGAAATGAATTCTACCTTGCTTGTGTGGCAATAAATTCATATTTTAGAGAACATACTGTAACGGCTAGGTCACGGCTCTGACAGGTTTGATATCAACATGATCAAAATGATGCAATGCACGAACAATGCATTATCTAGGTGATGCAATGCATGATCAAGGCACAATCAAAGTCTCTAAGTTTCTAGACTTTTTGTGTTCCCTAGACTGCGGTTACCTTTAGTCACCCCACACCTCTGTACTAAAAGCCCAAGTTAGCTCACCTCCACTGCCAACATGCATTTGCAGCTCCCCGTATTATTATTCATGCTCAGATGAAAATAGAAAAACGGCATTTTTATTAGCAGGAGTGTCTTCGTGCTGGTATCATTTATTCAGGTTTCTCTCGGAGAAAGAACACGAAAAAGTGCTTTAGCTCCAAGTCCTTATTTTAACCCCATCAAACGAGCCACATCTTCCCACAGTAGCTACAATGAAAGTGACTTGCGAGAGAAAACAGCGTGTGCATGCGAAAGACTTCATCTAATGTTGCCTAACGCTGCACATTGACCCTTCGAGTTTCAAGGTGAGAGGCCTCTGCCAGCTGAACCGTCCCATCCGCTCGTCTCACCGCCTCTGACAGCTCCGAGAGTGAGCTACAGAGAAGATCTACGGGAATCAGATGTTGCTCTGTTATCCAAACAACCTTTGTGGCAGGCCGCCCTGCTCTGTTTGTCAAAGATACAGTGCTTTGACAGAAATCCAAGGGAATGCTTGAAAGGACTTTGGCGCATCGAAAGACGTGTTGTCATTCGCACTAGCGCAGAAGTGTGCGTGCAGGAAACTGCTGACTTTGTACAGCATTCTTATTAATTTGTGTAATTAAAATGTTAGACATTTCAAGTTAGGACTGAGTTGGTTTGTAATATCATACATCTGGCACAATGCGATACCAGGCACAATGCAAGACTTTTCTTCTAGTTTTAGCCAGATGCAGTTATCATTTTCATGTCCAGCGCCACGTTGTTTAAATAGCAAATGAATTTACACCCATCTGCTCACCTATGGGTGTGCTGGTCTGAAAACAAGGTGTGTTCTGGTGCATTGTTGGCATGCTTCTCTTTTGAGGCAACTGAAAACAATTGCGGCATCTAAAGTCAATGTCACAATATTTTTTATTCATTTATTTAAAGGGGGCGTTAGTAATATGCACCTATAGGTGGGTGCACAACACGCATACACTGCTTATTACTAGTGCTGCCCCCTAATAGTCGACTAAGGTTAGTTAACGAGAAAAGGCTTGGTCGACCAAAATTGTATTAGTCACAGAAAGAAAAATCCACAGGAAGTGGCAAAGTCACGCAATCTGTGATGGACAGATCATTAACAGCTGTTCTATGTGGTAATATAGTACATCCAGCAGGACATCCAAATGCTCGCTTATCATTCATCAACCTCAAATATGGCTTTTCATTTGAAAGATGTAGGTAGTAGCAACTTTACATGGCAGCTCAATCTAATGTTAACCTAGATAAATGTGCGCAATTCAAGTATCTGTGAAGCTGAAAAGTAGTGTGCTTACTGCATGACAGATGGAGGTGCTGGTGTGGTCACTTCCTCTTAAAATACTCCGTCATTTTTGGTCTTACAGAAAAAAATCTTTCGAATCTGTAAAAGACTCTATGTGCACCCACAATAACAACGAAATGTGCTTTTGTAATATAATGCGCTTTCTGCATCTCGGTCTCTGTGAACTCAGTGTATACTTGACTTACAGACATGAAAAATATATCTATAGAGAGTGAACGCTACTTTCAAATAAACCAATTAAAATGGAATTAAAAACAAATATTCTCAGATTATATAATTCGTATGAAACATACAGACGCATCCACTACTGTGAAGATGACGAGTCAGTTTTGCCGATTTCATCTCAAACCGAAAACCTTAAGCTGATGAACCTTCATGTTTCACAAAAGGTTCTTTGTGGCGAAAGAAGGTTCTTAAGATTATAAAAAGGTAAGACAGAGGTTGTTCTTTAAAGAACCTTTGACTAAATGGTTCTTTGTTGAACCATAAATGTGACCCTGGACCACAAAACCAGTCATAAGGTTAAATTTTACAAAACTGAGATGTATACATAATATGAAAGCTCAATAAATAAGCTTTTTATTGATATATGGTTTGTTAGGATAGGGCAATATTTGGCCGAGATACATCTATTTGAAAATCTGAAATCTAAGGGTGCAAAAAAATCAAAATACTGAGAAAATCACCTTTAAAGTTTTCCAAATTAAGTTCTTAACAATGCATATTACTAATCAAAAATTACATTTTGATATATTTATAGTAGGAATTTTACAAAAAATCTTCATGGAACATGATCTTTACTTAATTTCTTAATGATTTTTGGCATAAAAGAAAAATCAATAATTTTGACCCATACAATGTATTTTTGGCTATTGCTACAAATATATCCCAGCGACTTAAGACTGGTTTTGTGGTCCAGGGTCACAAATGGTCTTTCTATGGCACTGCTGTGAGGAAGCTTTTAAAGCACCTTTATTTTTAAGAGTGTAGGCAATTAAAGCTTATTATTATTATGATTTATATGGTTTATTAATAAATGTGTGACTAATAGTCGACTAATGCTTAAAATTAACAACTACTAGTCGACCAGAAAAGTCTTTAGTCGAGGGTATCCCTACTTATTACAAACAAAGGGACGCGTAGCAGCACACAAACATGCCTAGTATTAAAAATTAAAGAATGAAAAGGAAAGGAGGCTTTAACCTTGCGCATGAGCAGCTGTTTCCTCTCAGGGGAAGCATCCAGTCTTTCCTCTTGCAAATTCCGCCAGGTAAATAGCGAATCTTCCATGGTGCAAGTGCAACTGGCTTTTAAAGGGAATAGGAGATTGGTTTATTGCATATTATGCCCCTTTTGAACCATGTCCTTGGTGCGCAGACTGTTTTTTCGTCGTTAAACTAGCAAAAGTGGATTCTGATATGCCCTAAGTGCACCTGCACCATGCCTTTCAGACCATGCCGTTAGATCATTAAAATAGAGCCCTCTATTTAGTATCACATCGCATAGATACACCATTATGTACTGTATGTCAGAATAATGCACAGTGATGAACTTACAATTTATCAGGGATGCAAAGAGGTGAGATAATTATAGATCCAGGGGTATTAATGCTTTAGTGGGAATTCCTTGGGAAGGAAAAACTTACTGTAATGTACTACTGAATATGTTTAAACCACTGAAAAAACATGTGGAAGCTGCTAAATCACATAGAGAAGGACTTAGTAAGCAGAAAATAGCACAATATTTTGACAAACTAAAGTTAATAGGTGGTGAAGATATGTAATTAAGATATTAGCCCAGTATTTAACCTACATGACCAAAAATTATAAGAACAAAGACAAATGTTGTCAAGATTCTTGCCCTGGAAATCCTGGTTTAGTTTGGCCAACCACAAACACCTTTTGTTCCTCTGACAGTTTTTTGCACTCTTCTTGAATAGTACAGCTCAAAACATGACAATAATTGACCATTTTTAGCAGCAATAATCAATAAAATATGCCAGTTTCATTCAGTTCAGTGGCATTGTTTATGCTTGGTGCCACCAATATGGCCGAGTGATGGCATATAGTGAAAAAACAAGTGAAATTTACTAGCAGTTTCTACTAAATTGTTGCCAAAATGTTAGTGAAAAAAATGATTGTATAAGACTATGGGATATTGGGGTCATTTTATCATATTTGAATTGTGGTTAAGTTGGGAAAATATGCTGAGTACATTAGTCTGATGTCCTGATTTTATAATTTTAAATGTTAAAAAACAGCATCTCTTTGAAAAGAACCTACGTCTAGAAAGGAAGAAGGCAAGATCCAATTTATCCTACTTCAGAATGTTAACACATGCATAATAAATGTGAAAAATGTTTCGTAGGCAAACACTGCAGTTGCTTACATGCTTGTCTATCAGCTTCCACCTCTGAAGGAGAACTTGACCTTCACACGGTGTCCTGCGATTGACAGGCAACATAAAGTCAAGCCCAGCTAATTAGATTAAGAAACATAGATCCGTGCAGGCAGTGGATGTGACAGGCACATTGATCAATCTGCTATGCATGCCTGCGAGATACTCTGCATTCAGGGCTTCTATAAAGACTTGGCTGCTTGAAAAGCTTGGAGTTAGATGCAATTAGTCAGGTTTGAATGTATGTGTACAGATAATGGAAATGCATAAAAATAGCATGTAAGTGATTTACTAAACGGAGAGTAAATAACTAAATGCTACAGCATTGAGGTTGCACGGCAAGCTGAACAGGTTTCTGATTTCTGACAGATGCCTATTAGAATACGCTGGGGACGCAAGCTCACTTTCACATTAAATATAAAGCACTTCATATAAGCTGTTCTGAATAAGAGCATCAGCTAAATGCTTTAAGTATAAATGTAAATAGATTTAGATAAGCATATGTAAATTTTAAGAGCACAGCAGTTACTGTAAAGATGTAATAAAGCTGCAATATATTTTTTTATCTTCAAATGACAGTTTAAAGACTGTTGCGTTTCAAGATATTGTTCAGTTTTTCATTCAAGGCTTGAGCTATTAGAACAGGATGTGAGAAGGAGCAAAAACAGCTGAGGATATTTCAAATGCTCAGGAGACACTTTATAATAATCCTACTTAATATCATTAACAAACATTATTAGTTGTGCTTGCTAAGGCACCATTGTTATCGCTCATAATTCATATTAAACAATGTACATTGAAACTGTTAGACATGTCATTAAACTTTAATTTTTACCTTTTTTGTTATAATGTGTTTAATGGTTACAGCCTTTTGAAATTTGATAAAATAGTGCTGCACATGGTTTTGCAGCTTTGGAAATTACCCGAAATCTGTCGATTAGATTTTATCAGCTCAAAAAGCAAAAGCAAACATTTAAGCATTATAACAGAGAAAAAAGAAAGTGCAGCTTTTAAGCATGTTATTCTTCCCTGGTACGTAATTGATGGAAAGTAGTCAGTGGTAGCCATAAAGAACTTTTACATGAAATGACTGGAATGTTTGCTTTCCGCTCCGATCAAAAGGCCAATTAAGCGATCAACAGTCAGTAGAAATTGTTTGTGGAGTTCAGATGTAAAGGGCACCATGCATCTGCCTGACAAATAATTATTATATTTCTAATATGAATTAAGTTGTGCTACATCATTTTCCAGGGCTGGGATGCAGCAAAACTGTTTCCAAACATGTCAGACCAAATTCTGTGAATGCATTTTAAAATAATAATAATAATTTAATTTATTTATTTTGTCAGAACACGTGGCTAATGGAGGAAAAAGCTCTTTTCAGCTGAATTTGTAGTGTACTCTGTAAAATTTGTTTTTTTGAGGTTGTAAATACATTTTATTGATGTACTGTTTACTAAAAAGTTCCATTCATTACTTTGAAATCTCACATTTAATTCAATGTGTTGCTTACTGATTCTGAGACAGTTCTAGTAAATTTCACCAACAATTATTTGCTATGTTTTTAATTGTCAGTGTAATTTCAACATCTATCAGCAGAGGCCAGCGGGCCAAGCTAACTGGAAAAACCTTGACCCCTTGATGGTCACCGGCTATCAATAGCAAGCCGCAAATCACAGTTCACGACTGCCACGTGCTAAATGGTGCTAAATGCGCTAAAATAGTATTTAAATGAAGTCATTGTCATTCTTTTGAGCACAAACACAAATCTTATGTTAATTAGGCTCATTATTGTGTCTCATTCACAGAACCATGCATTGTTTGTCTGGCGCAATTAGCATCATATTGCTGCCCACAGAAAGCAGGCGGTAAATGAAATGTAATGTTTACGTTTTCTATTGATCATGGCAGCAGTAATTCATCAGAAGATCAAAATTATGGAGAAGAGCTTGAAATCCAGGCATATATCCACACTTTTATCATTTTAGAGCAGAGTGACTCAGAACAGCCCGGCAACATCAGCAACTGTGTTGTGCAATTTGTATTCAGCACATAATTTAGTGAATTGTTTGCGAAAACATTGAGTGTGTGAAAACACAGAAGGCTATTGGTGACAGATCAGTAAATTGAGCATTTTCTATTTTTTTGAATCAGTTAGCAAACGAGCAATGGTAAAATTATTGATACAGTTAGAATTTGCAACCCTCTTCACACCCTGGCAATAGAATTGTTATTGGTTAGTTTTTTGTTTACTTGTCACCAGTTTTGGGTGTAATGCATACTGTAATGTTATTACTTTTAATTACGGCAGCTGAGAGATCTCAACATGCTACAAATACAAAATGCGAGCAAATAGAAAAAACACCAGCAAATTAAGAAAACATCATCATCAGTTTTCTACAGTTTGGCGCTGCAAATACTCGCAACACGACCAAATGCAGAAATGCGCTGTAAGTACTGACAACACAACCAAATTCAGAAACGCCCTGCAAATTCTCGCAACGCAACTAAATACAGAAACTCGCCGCAAATACTCACAATGCGACCAAATGCAGAAAAGCGCTGCAAATACTCACAGCGCAACCAAATGCAGAAAAGCGCTGCAAATACTCACAACGCGACCAAATGCAGAAAAGCGCTGCAAATACTCACAGCACAACCAAATGCAGAAACGTGCTGCAAATACTTGCAACACAACCAAATGCAGTAATGCACTGCAAATACTCACAGTGCAACCAAATGCAAAAAAGCGCTTCAAATACTCACAATACGACCAAATGCAGAGAAACGCTGAAAATACTCGCAACGCGACCAAATGCAGAAAAGCGCTTTAAATACTCACAATGCAACCAAATGCAAAGAAATGCTGAAAATACTCGCAACACAACCAAAGGTGAGAAAAAAGCTGCAAATACTCACAACACAGCCAAAAACTCACGACACAACCAAATGCAGAAAAACGCTGCAAATACTCAAAACACAGCCAAAAATTCACAACACAACCAAATGCAGAAAAAAGCCCTGCAAATTCTTGCAACACAACTATAGACAGAAATGCACCGCAAATACTCGAAACACAAACAAATTAGGGGTGGGAGAAAAAATCGATTCTCCGATGCATCGCGATTCTCTCTTCAACGATTCTGAATCGATTCCTAATATTTCAGAATCGATTCTGAGCTTGTTTTTTTTTCCGCATATGGCACGTGTGCGCGCTAGAGACTTCATTGCACAGCATTTGCACTGTGAGACTCGTGCGCACTGCTTGACATTGTGTGCTTCCACCCGCCGTGTTTTACTTAAGTTATGCTTTCATTTCTGCCGTCTGGAATGCAGTACTATTAGATGCACTGACAGACTTTCGCGTGCGCTTTGGGTTTGTTCGTCCTAAAGCTCGATTGCAGATGCGGTTAAATGCACTTGCGTTTTCAAATAGTTTTAAACGAAACTGTACATACAGTCAGTTATGTTTTCAGAGCAGGACAAAACATCTGATATATCGAAATAGATCTTGTGCATCAATGGCGTTCCGTCCATATAAGCTGCTAATGCTCCGTATACCCAGGCTGTCAGAGAGACTGCGTTCACGTGTTAAATAAAATAAACATGCTTATAAGTTGATCCCTTATTTGAGAGAGAATCTTCCGGGCAAGCAGATTCTCCGCATCTTCCTCGACTCCTCAGAATTGATGCGCATTCTCTGTTTTGCTGTCATGCGCATGACTTTATTCGCGGGGTATAAGCTGTCCGCGAAGCGCTCGCCCAAACGGAAAAACGCGCTGTTGCTGCCAGATCCTGATTGCCGAAATTCATATTGTGTTTGATGCACAACTTACTGGACTAAATCAAATGAAAAAAAAAAAAAAAAAAAAAAAAAACATCCTAACTGTATATTATCATAATTTCTCAACAATTCAAAATGTGAAAGTCCACTGAAAAAAATAGCCTATATAAAATGTCTATAATTTTTTTTAAATAATAATAAACAGGGAAAAGAGGAAATATTAAAATATGATTTCGTCTCTGATTTTATTGGTTTCTAAATAATCTAAAGATATAATTATTTTTGGTATTACTGGTGGTTTTAGCACTAAGCATGCCTGGTTAAAAAAAAAAAAAAAGTCACCGTTCGCCACTGCTGTGCATTAGTTTGTTAAAGCTGCCTGTCTATGATCTCATCAGTAATAATAAAACGGCAGTAATGCTGAGGAAAAAAGAAAAACTATAGTCTGTAAACTCTCAGATACCTAAAGAACACTTATTTTAAATAAGTAATTGTTTTAAAAAGTACCTTGCTTATATAGTTTAAAAAATAAAGTAAAATTGGCACAAAATAAATTTGATATAAAACATATGAAAATGTAGCCATGTGCAGTTCTATTGAAAACTAAGAACATGAGCATGATATTTAGTTAATAATGAAAACAGTAATTAAATTAAATTGAATCTTGAAACCAGTGAAGATTGACACACCTACTTTTACAGAGATTTCAACTATAAACAAAAAGCATATTATCTGCAATTTTACATGTTTTTAAAATTGTAAAGTTGTATTTGCACAGCAGAAGAATTAATTGGGGAAAAAATATAGATCAAGAATCGTTTTGGAATCGGATCGTGACTCCCAGAATCGGAATCGGATAGGATCGTGAAGTGCCTGAAGATTCCCACCCCTAAAACAAATACAGAAGTGCGCTGCAAATACTCACAACGTGACCAAATACAGAAACATGCTGCAAATACATGCAATACAACCAAATGCGGAAACGTGCTGCAAATACTCACAACACGACTAAATGCAGAAAAGCACAGCAAATACTCACAACACGGCTAAATGCAGAAACACGCTGAAAATACTCACAACACAACCAAATGCAGAAACTCGTTACAACTACTTGCAGCACAACCAAGTGCAGAAACACGCTGCAAATATTCACACTGTGACCAAATACAGAAACGCGCTGCAAATACCCACAACGCAAACAAATGGAGCACAACCAAATGCAGAAACACACTGCAAATACTTGCAACACAACCAAGTGCAGAAAGACGCTGAAAATACTTGCAACACAACCAACGCTGCAAATACTCACAAGGTGAGTTGTGCTACTTGCAATGGTTTTCTGTATTCAGCGCTGTGCGTATTTGCAGCGAGTTTCTGCATTTATTTGTATTGTGAGTACTTGCAGTGCATATCTGTATTTGTTTGTGCTGCGAGTATTTGCAGCGTGTTGTGAGCATTTGCAGCATGCGTGTTGTCAAACTGATGAAGATGTTTTCTTAATTTGCTAGTGCATGTTTTAAGGTTCAGAGCGTTGTTCTCTCAGTAGCCGTACTTTTCTTTTGAAAAGGGGATTAATCTTAATTTTTCTAAACTGATTTGAAAATATGTCTGTATTGAACATATCCTTAGCCTCAAACACTGGCGAGTGAAATCTAGCAATTAATTAGACAATGGCTAGCAATAGACATTATTTATTCGCCTTTGTGCGTGATTTACTTGCAATGTAGAGGGTTGATTTAAAACCTATTTTAGCCTAATTAAATTTAGGTGTAAGTGAAAGCGTGCACATGAAAAGAGTTCCTCCTGCAGGAGAAACCGGGTTGAAAGGTGACAGAGTATGGTTGCGTGTGCAGTAATGCGATGTTGCCGCAGTCCACACGTCCTCTTTTTAGATGGTACACACTCACACAGCAGACATGTAGTCGGGCTGTCAGACACACACAGTGGGCAAAGCCCCTGAGGGTTGCAGCCCTGGAGTGGAGCTCTCATCCCCAGTGCATTCTAATAAGCTCTCGGCAGCCTGGCTCTCTGCAAACCAAGGTTAATCTAGGTGTCAACACCTGTCGCCGGAATTGGATATTGCTCTGGGGTGACATGAGCAAGCACCACGAGTACGTAGAGCTTCCCAACGTGACTCTCGCTTTGTTCCCGTTTTCCATATTTGGATCAGTCACTGGATTCGCTTAGCTTGATTCGAAGAAAATTCCTAAATTCTGTCCCCCCTTTTCTATTTACCAGTTAAAAAATTGGAGTCAGAGTTAGACTGAATAAATTTAACACTTGATTATGGTGCAACTGCGTGCAATAATTCATAATATTCTGTCATAACTAATCTAGATATAGTGTTTCTAAATAGGGTCGCTCTCTCGAGAGCAATTTTCACCTGCCAAACTAAGCGTTTAATATGACCGTAATGTGTGTCGGCTGGTTGCTTCTGCCAACGTTGTGCTCTAAAACTTGTGGCTATGCAGTGGTGTAATGATTGCAAGGTTGAAGTGCAGACTATTAGTTTTCATTACCTTTGATGTATCACTCCATTTTTGGCAAACTGTTTGGAAAAAAACATGAAAATTTACTCTCCTTCAGGCCATCCATGATGTAGGTTTTGGACTTTGTTTCTTCATCGGATGGAACAAATTTTGAGAAATTTAGCATTTTATCACTTGCTCACCAATAGGTCTTCTGCAGTGAATGAGTGCTGTGACAATGATTTCAAACTAATTCTAAAAACATCCACAGGTAATCCACATGAATAGAGCCCATCAATTAAAGGAGAAGTTCACTTCCAGAACAAACGTTTACAGATAATGTACTTACCCCCTTGTCATACAAGATGTTCATGTTTTTCTTTGTTTAGTCTTAAAGAAATAGTTTTTTTTAAGTAAAACATTTCAGGATTTTTCTCCATATAGTGGATTTTTAGGGTGCCCTGAGTTTGAACTTCCAAAATGCAGTTTAAATGCGGCTTCAAACAATCCCAAATGCAGTTGTAAATGATCCCAGCCAAGGAAGAAGGGTTTTATCTAGCGAAACGATTGTTTTTTAATTACTTATATTTAACTTAAATTAATATATATACTTTTTAACCTCAAATGCTCGTCTTGTCTTGCTCTGCCTGAACAAAATTTTTTCCGGTTCAAGACAATTAGGGTATGGCGAAAAAACTCCCATCTCGTTTTCTTCCCCAACTTCAAAATCCCTACATCCCTCCCTACATCGCTGCAGAAGTAATGACCCAGTGTTTGCTATTGAACATGCAAAGAACATTAAACATCCTTAACAAAAAAGGTAAAACAGCGATGTAGAACAATTTTGAAGTTGAGGGAGAAAATTAGATTGGAGTTTTTCGACATATCCTAACTGTCTTGATCTGGGAAAAACAGAGTTTAGGCAGAGTAATATAAGATGAGCGTTTGAGGTAAAAAAGTATATAAATTGTAATTAAATTAAAAAAAACGATCTTTCGATGGATCATTTACAACCGCATTTGGGATAGTTTGAAGCCGCATTTAAACTGCATTTTGGAAGTTCAAACTCGGGGCACCATAGAAGTCCACTATATGGAGAACAATCCTCAAATGTTTTCCTTAAAAAAACATGTTTTTTTTTGTTTTTTTTTTTACGACTGAAGAAAGAAAGACATGAATCATTTCGGATGACAAGGGGGGGGGATACATTATCTGTGAATTTTTGTTCTGGAAGTGAACTCATCCTTTTATGTCTAGTGAATTGAAGTTGCGTGTTTGTAAGAGATGCAAGATGTTTTAACCCTTGTGCGTCAAAAAAAAAAAGTTGCATATAGGTGCAAAATGGACAAAAATGTCCATGTCCAAAAACTGTCATAAAACTATGATGTATTAATATTTTTTTCCACTTTCACTGATGTCGATTTTTTAACCATCATCTGTTCTATCCATAGATACCAAACATTCATTCATTTTCAGAATTGTAACCCTTTAAATGCTGGTTTGTTTACATAATGCCACATGTGGTTTTTTTAGTGGTGAGCCATTATCGGCGTTAACGTGAGACTCTTATCGGGCGATAAAAAAAATATCGCCGTTAATCTATTCTCAAAGTTGGGTTGGGAGCTGGGTCTATACTACGCAAGCTATGATGACTTTCACCTTGATATTTTAGCGCGAATGTATACCTAGCCGAATTGCACTGTAGGGGGCGAGAACGAGTTTTCGAACCTGTGTGTATGCCTAATGTGAAATTACCACATCAAATGAGACGTGCTGACATGGATGCAGCTATGAAGCCGTCGGGTTTGCTTCAGGGCAGGTGTTATAATTTACTTTGATAATCCCGAAATAAAGACATTAAACTATAGGCAAGGCAAGGCAAGGCAAGGCAAGTTTATTTATATAGCACATTTCATACACAATGGTAATTCAAAGTGCTGTACATAAAAAGGAATTAAAATCACAATAGCATAAAAATGTAAAATAATAATCACAACAATAAAAACAAAATTAAGAACATTTAAGATGATTTAAAAAAAAAAAAAAAAAAAAAAAAAAAAAAGAAGAAAGAGAAAAAAAAGAGAAAATGATTTCAAATTAATTAATACAGTAAAATGATTATGCATAAAATAATGCAAACTGTTCGGACGTAGCACAGTGCTCATTCAATAAATGCACAACTAAACAGGTGAGTTTTGAGTCTGCATTTAAATGTGGCTAATGTATTAGCACATCTGATCTCTTCTGGAAGCTGATTCCAACTGCGGGCGGCATAATAGCTAAAAGCGGATTCCCCTTGTTTTGTGTGAACCCTTGATATTACTAACTGACTCGATCCTAGTGATCTGAGTTGTCTGTTAGGTTTATATTCAGTGAGCATATCTGCAATGTATGTAGGTCCTAGGCCATTGAGTGCTTTATAAACAAGTAAAAGTACTTTAAAATCTATCCTAAACATAACTGGAAGCCAGTGTAAGGACCTAAGGACTGGTGTAATATGCTCTGATTTTTTGGTTCTAGTCAGAATCCTGGCAGCAGCGTTCTGTATGAGCTGCAGCTGTCTAATGGTCTTCTTGGGAAGGCCGGTGAGGAGACCATTACAATAGTCTACCCTGCTGGTGATAAAGGCATGAACAAGTTTCTCCAAATCTTGACGGGAAACAAAACATCTAATTCTTGCAATGTTTTTAAGATGATAGTATGCTGATTTAGTTACTGCTTTAACATGACTACTGAAACTGAGGTCTGACTCCAGAATCACACCCAGATTCTTGACTTGATTTTTTGTTTTTTGACCCCTAGTGTCAAGGTACGCATTTACCTTATGAACTTCATCTTTGTTTCCAAATGCAATGACTTCCGTTTTCTCCTTGTTTAACTGTAAAAAGTTTTGGCACATCCAACTGTTAATTTCATCAATGCATTGGCAGAGAGAGTCAATGGGGCTGTAGTCATTTGGCGATAAGGCTAGGTAAATCTGGGTATCATCTGCATAGCTGTGATATGCAATTTTGTTCTTTCTCATTATTTGACTTAGTGGGAGCATATACAGGCTGAACAACAGCGGGGCTAGAATTGAGCCTTGTGGGACTCCGCATGTCATGGACGTCCACTTAGACTTATGTTCTCCTATACTCACATAATAGCCTCTCCCTTCTAAGTATGACCTGAACCAATTTAGAACCATCCCAGAAAGCCCGACCCAGTTTTCCAGTCTATCTAGCAGAATGTTGTGATCGACAGTGTCGAACGCAGCACTGAGATCTAGTAATACCAGCACTGATATTTTGCCAGAATCTGAATTTAGGCGAATATCATTTATTATCTTTATGAGCGCTGTCTCTGTGCTATGATGTTGTCTGAAGCCAGATTGGAAATGGTCCAGGTATCCATTTGAGTTTATGTAGTGATTCAGCTGATTGAAAACAACCTTTTCAATAATCTTTCCTATAAAAGGAAGATTTGATATTGGTCTATAGTTGCTCAATATGGTGTTATCAAGATTTTTCTTTTTCAGAAGGGGCTTAACGGCTGCAGTTTTCAGGGAGTTTGGAAAAGTCCCAGAAAGAAGTGAGGTGTTCACCACTTTTAAAAGATCTGCTTCTAAACAGCTAAGCACACTTTTGAAAAAAGATGTAGGAAGTGTGTCAAGGGGGCAGGTTGACGATTTGAGGTGCTGTACTGTTTCTTCCAAAATGTTGCTATCTATTTCTTCAAAAGTAGACATAATGACTTCTTTTTGAAATTGCGGTCGAATCTGTCTGACCTCTGCATAACTTGAGGATGTGCTAATTGTCTTTCTGATATTATTGATCTTCTCAGAAAAGAAGGAAGCAAACTCATCGCACTTGCTGTTAGAGAGCAGTTCACTAGGGATCTGACTAGGGGGGTTTGTTAGTCTCTCAACGGTAGCAAAAAGAGTGCGAGTGTTGTTTAAGTTGCTGTTTATAAGGTTTGAGAAGAATGTTTGTCTAGCTTTACTTAGTTCAACATTGAAAGCATGAAGGCTGTCTTTATAGATGCTATAGTGAATTTCAAGTTTTGTCTTCCGCCACATCCGCTCAGCTTTTCTGCATTGTCTTTTTATTATCTGTACTGCTGTTGATTTTCTCCACGGTGATTTCTGTCCAATTATCTTTCTGTTTTTTATAGGTGCAATGTCATCAATGACATTCTTAACTTTTGAGTTAAAGGAGTCCAGGAGAAAATCAACAGAGTCTGCAGAAATGCTTGGCATTGAAGATATAGCCTTCATAAATAGCACACTCGTGTTATCGTTAATGCATCTCTTCCTGACAGAGACAGATCTAGATTCAGTGGTAGCAGAGATCAATATATCAAAGAAAATACAGAAGTGATCAGATAGTGCTACATCCTTGATAACAGTGGATGAAATGTTTAGACCCTTACTGATGAGTAAATCAAGAGTGTGTCCACGATTGTGTGTAGGCCCATGCACATGCTGAATCAGGTCAAACGTGTTCAAAACTGTTATAATTTCTTTTGTAGTTTTGCTTTCTGCATTGTCTATGTGAACATTAAAATCCCCTGCAATAGCAAAACAGTCAAACTCTGAACAAATCATTGATAGCAGTTCTGTGAACTCTTCAACAAAGGCTGGAGAGTATTTTGGGGGCCTGTAAATAATGATAAACAGAATGCGAGCACCTTTCAGCAGAATCCCTAGATATTCAAAAGACAAGTACTGACCAAATGACACTTGTTTGCATTCATAGACATCTTTAAATAGAGCAGCAACACCACCACCTCTCTTGACAGCTCTGCAGACATTCATGTAAGTGAAATTAGAAGGAATTGCTTCATTTAGGATTGTCGCACTGGAATTGTCTTCTAACCATGTTTCATTTAAAAACATAAAATCCAGGTTGTTTGTGGTTATAAAATCATTGATCAGAAGTGATTTATTTTTTAGTGAGCGAACATTTAAAAATGCTAGCTTGATGGCATCACTTTTTGTCTCTAGAGCAATCTTAGTTTGATGCCTAATAAGCCTCAGATTAGATGTGTGAACTGTACGATTTGAGAGGGCCTTAGACTTTCTATCACATATTAAAACAGAAATAGGGAAAGCTACAGGCACACTGGGTTCCCGCTTGTTTTGTAAACATTCCTGATTGTTGCTGTTACCGTAGCGGGGACCCGTCACATATCACTGAGGGCTGTTATCAGTTGTTTTTGGTTCACTCACAGCAGATGCAGGAGGGTTTGAGCCCTGGCGTTGTGGCAGCGGCCGGAGAGCTCTCACAGGAGGAGGAGGGTGAGCTGGGCCCACAGGTTTTGGTGGTTGTGGCGCCTGCCGTTTTTTAGTTGATAGCTGGGGGCTTGCAGCAAAAGAGTGGGAGAGTCTGGTTCCAGCATATACCAGTTCCTCCATTTTCTGTGAGAAGCTTAGAAGTGGAGATGCTGGAGAGAGGGATAATGTGTCTGGTGAATGGAGCTCTGGCTCTGGAGTTTCCGGTGGCTGGAAAATGTTGTTGTCCTGGCTTCTCTGACTGTTTACCAGAAAGTCGTCCTTCGGTGTTGAGTCTGTCTGTGATAAGCTCTGTGCGCAGGGCTCAGCCAGGAAAGTGTCCATGAGCAGTGCTTGTTGTGGCTGCGTGGCGTTGTCAGTGTCCTTGTTGGTTGTGTTGGCCACATGATGACTCTGAAGCTGATAGGATGTCCTGTCGTCACTTTGTCCAAGTGTGTGTGTGCCATTCATGTTGGGTAGACTCACACATTCTACTGAGGGATGCCGGAGTGAAAAATAGATATTGTCCTTAAGCACTCTCGCACCAAGTTTGTTTGGGTGAAGGCCGTCCAGTTTGAACAGTTGTCTATGGCCCCAGAAAAGATTGAAGTTGTCAATGAAGTTGACTCCTTTTAGACTGCAGGTTCTTTGTAGCCAGGTATTCAGTCCGAGCAACCGTGAAAACATGTTAGTTCCCCTTGCTGGGAGTGGTCCACTGATGAACGACTGAATTTCAAGTCTTTGAAGTGTTTCAATGAGTTCACCGAAATCCTTCTTTAGGAGTTCTGACTGCTCTTTCCGAATATCGTTCTTTCCCACATGGATGATGATTCGATTTGCAGTCTTGTGCTTCATTAGAATGTTCGGAAGTTCTTTGTTCACATCAGAGACGGTTGCTTGAGGACAACAGCATGTAGTTGCAGTTCTGCTTCTGATATTTCTGATAATGGAGTCCCCCACTATCAGAGTCCTGGGCTCGGCTGCGCTCTGAGCTGAGTGCCGCTGTCTTCTCGACCTTGTGCGCCTGTTTATAGCAATGTTAGCAGTTGGCTGACATGATATATGTTCAGTCACATTTGGGGATTCCTCACCCACATTCATTAATGCATCAAATCTGTTTTCTAGCTGTATAGGGGGTGGTAAAACAACAGTTTTTGCAAGCCTTGTCATAGCCATATCTGGGGTAGAGGATGATACCGCAGCAATACGAGATACTCTTGACAGTCTGATGTCTCGAGTGCCTTTGGGTCTCGCTCCCTGTTTTTGCCATCGATTTGTGTGTCGATCAGTTTTGGCTTGTTCCTCTACATTTCTAAACTGTCGATATTGACTAGATTCACAGGACTCACCGGCTGTATGCTGAGGGGGTCCGTGATGATGATCTTCTGTGTGTTCCGCCTGTTTTGGAAGTCCAGCAAGTAACTTTGTTTCTAAAATCACAATCCTTTGTAGAAGTCTGTGGCAGTTTGTGCAGCAAGTAGATTCCAGAGGAGGCATTTTCTTTCTTGTCTGTTGAAAGTAGGCAGCTGTGTTTTCCCGTCTCCGGAATGTAAACTGCTGGCAGTGGGAGGCAAAAAGTCTCCTTTTTTCGTGATATTTGTATCAAAAATGTGTTGTATGAGCACTGTGCTCATCTGCTGAAGTTAAATATTTGAAAAATCGGAGAAAAGTTCAAAAGCAGGGAGCAAAGCGCGGAGCAGTAAGCAAAAGCGTCCGAACAGTAGCAAAGCCGGAAGCAGTTCACTAGTTTTTTTTTAAATTATATGCAACAACTGAATTGACGCTTCTAAAAGCAACGCAGTTTAACCGAAGACTATGCACGCAGATATCCATGCCCGTGTGCGTTGCAGTTAAATACACATACGCGCACGGGCATGGATATCTGCGTGCATAGTCTGCAACGCGCACGTCGTGCAGCCTTTTACGCAACAGTACATGCAGTGTAGAAGTAGTTGGTTACACAAGTTTGTATAGTTAATTGTGTTGTAAATGCAATTGTCAAGCAGTTTGTGATGCATTTTGGAAACAGGAGATGAGCCCCTGGTCTAATGCGCCACCTGGCTTGAGAAACCCGTTCTCAAAGACTTACTTTTAGTCATTATTTGGATAGCACACATATGCTGAATGCCTTCGGTAGAATTCAAATTAGCCATTTTAATCTAGATTAATCTAGATTAATTCCAAGATTACAGTGAGATTAATCTAGATTAAAAAAAATAATCTATGCCCACCACTAGTTTTTTTTTTATAAAAAAATGAAAAATAGTAGTTAATTTCCATATACTAAATGCTAAGCAGATTTTTTTTCTCTGCTTATTAGATTCTATTAAATTGCCCTGGATTAAAAAATTGCAGTTTTAATGGGTTTCAATATGGACATTTTTGTCCTTCAGGGCGAGGTGAGTATTTTTTGTACGGAAGGTAAAATTGATTTTTTGAAGAAAATGAGGGTGAAATATTAAAATTTCAATAAAAATAAACACCTGAGCCAAAATGTATGCAGTTGGCATTTAACACAGGCACACCAAATCTGTTCAGATGTAGAAAAAGCGAATTTACATCTTGGATGGCCTGAGTGCATTTTCAGCAATGCTAATATTTTTTGAAAGTAGCTATTCATTTTAAAATGTACTCTTTGTACTCAAACTCACTTTTTAACATGTGTGAAAGAGGATTTTTATAAAGGCATAGCAAATCACATCAAAAAGGACCATTTGATTTTAAGAGTCAGACTGAGATCATGACAACCTCAGTTTAATTTTGACACATTATACAGTATGTAGAACTGAAGAGAAAAATAAAACACAAAGTGGCACATCTTACCCAACTTTCTGCTAGCCCAATATGAGAAACTCACTCAAATGAGACTGAAATCAATTATTATCTCTTCAGCTCCCTCAAGGGTTATGTGATTTTAATCACATTATAGTAATAGTTTAGCTAAAGAGGACAATCAGTTATAATGGAGAATGAGTGCAGGCCTTCTAGATTTTTGAAGTGAGCTTCAAAAGTGGTAAAATAGCTTTAAAGGCAATGGTCTTGTTAATTTGGCAGTGACTTCATTTTTTATTAATTTCATTTAAAGTTTAGTTCAGTTAAATCTTAATATATTGTATGCCACTACTGGCTTCACACCTGTCATGATTCCATGAATAATATTCTAGAGTGTTGTAATAAAGCAGAATAATAACTTGGATATATTGCAGTGCACATTTGTGCATTTATGAGGGCAATAGGGAATGTAGGTTTAGTGCTCTGTCAGTGCACCCTTAAGGGACTTAATGCTGATCCTGAAACAGCTGGGTTTCACAGTGTTCCCTGAAAACCCCCTTCATTATGATTACACCATTGACAGGGAACATCTTCATCTGCCTGAAGCAATCACATCTAGCTAGACTTGAATGACTCACATATACAGAGTTCCAGTCAGGGGTAGAGTATCAAATGCTATCACTTTAAAAGCCATATGGTTGTCATGTGTGATGGAGAAATTATACAATGGACAGAGTTTTGTCTAGTTGTTGAGTAGAAACGGTTATTCTCTGTATATTGTCCATGGATGAAATGTCCAGGTCATATACTTAACCCTTAAATAGATAGATACAGTTGAAGTCAAAAGTTTACATACACCTTGCAGAATCTGTAAAATGTTAATTATTTTACTACAATAAGAGGAATCGTACAAAATTCATGCTATGTTTTTATTTAGTACTGACCTGAATAAGATATTTCACATAAAAGATGTTTACATATTGTCCACAAGAGAAAATAATAGTTTAATTTATTAAATTGACCCCGTTCAAAAGTTTACATACACTTGATTCTTAATACTGTGTTGTTTCCTGAATGACCCACAACTGCTTTTTTTTTTGAGTGATAGTTGTTCATGAGTCCCTTGTTTGTCCTGAACAGTTAAACTGCCTGCTGTTCTTCAGAAAAATCCTTCAAGTCCCACAAATTCTTTGGTTTTTCAGCAGTTTATTTGAACCCTTTCCAACAATGACTGAATTATTTTGTGATCCATCTTTTCAGACTGAGGACAACTGAGGCACTCATATGCAACTATTACAGAAGGTTCAAACGCTCACTGATGCTTCAGAAGAAAACATGATGCTTTAAGAGCTGGGGGTGAAAATGTATGAATTTGAAGAGAAGGGTAAATTTAACTTATTTTGTCTTATGGGGAACATGTAGGTATCTTATGCAGCTTCTGAAGGGCAGTACTAAATGAAAAAATATGATATTTAGGCAAAAAAAGAAAAATGCACATATCCTCATTCTGTTCAAAAGTTTTCACCCCCAGGCTCTTAATGCATCGTTTTTCCTTTTAGAGCATCAGTGAACGCTTGAACCTTCTATAATAGTTGCATATGAGTCCCTCAGTTGTCCTCAGCGTGAAAAGATGGATCTCAAAACCATACAGTTATTGTTGGAAAGGGTTCAAATACACAAAAATGCTGAAAAACCAAAGAATTTGTGGGACCTGAAGGCGGACAGCTTAACTGTTCAGGACAAACAAGGGACTCATTCACAACTATCACTCAAAAAAAAAAAAAAAAAAATGACTGGATCATTCAGGTAACAACATAGTATTAAGAATCAAGTGTATGTAAACTTTTGAACAGGGTCATGTTTATAAATGTAACTATTACTTTCTCTTGTGGACTATATGTGAACGTCTTTTATGTGAAATCTTATTTAGGTCAGTACTAAATAAAATATAACATGCATTTTGTATGATCCCTCTTATTTTGGTAAAATAATTAACATTTTGCAGATTCTGCAAGGTGCATGTAAACTTTTGACTTCAACTGTAGATAGAATTGAATGCAATATGTTATTTTTTATGGAGTAACCCAATACTGTAATACATTTAAAAAGTAACTTTCCCCACCTTTAAGATACAAATATGTATACATATATATAATCAACCGTGCATTTAGTTTATTAATGTGTAAACTGAGGCAATATGCAGTGGTTGCATAACTGTCAGGCTTAACAATTAGCCATAATCACATCATTAAAAGTATATATTTATATATAACATAATATAATTTTGGAGTGAAATATGACCTGCATATTGTTTGTAAAGTAGTTGCATTGCACATGATACATTTCCTGGATTGCAAATATTAAAAGTATATAAAGTATATTGAAATACGGTAACGGCATAATGTGCATAATTACATTTACAGCATACATTTTTCCATCACAGGCATGTGAGCATATTTTACATTTAATGGTTTAATGATGTGATTATGGTTAATTGTTGAGCCTGACAGCCATGCAGCCATTGCATATGGCCTCAGTTTCCACATGAATAAACGAAATGCACGGCTGAATACATGATATGATTTGCACATTCTGCATATTTAAAAATGACTGTTTTATTACAAGAAATTATATTACTAAATATCTTTCAAAGAAATGGCCACATAGGACCTAAAGGCTTTTCCCTCAGTTAATTCCCAGCCAGCAAGGCACTACAGTGTATGGCACTGATATCAAAGGCGTATGGTGGCCAATTCACTCTACTTTGCCTCAAGAGCAAAAAGACAGGGCATATCCAGCCGTCACAATGAATTTCATGACAGATCGAGTCAAAACTAGGTTACGCCACAAATCTTTGAAGTGCCACTACCAACAACCCTAAACACAATGAACACGAAAGACTTGATTTGACAAGGTTCTGATATTTATTTAATACTTAATCTAAACATACATTTTAATATGTCGTTTGCAAATATCTGTGGTACTGCAAAGAGGCAAGAGAATCCGTCGACATCGAAATTCTGACGTCAAAAAGATTTGGTGTCGTATCGACAAACATCTCAGAGAAACAGCCCCTGGAATAACATAGAACTGTTTAGCTACAGACAACAACATGAAATCGTTAACTTTAGATGCGATGGCATGAAGATTGCGAAACAAGTGTCGTTTTAGGATCTCGGTGACATAGAACCTGCAGTTGCGTTCTAGTTCTACCACATTCAGTTTTGGTGATCGGAAAAGTACGGCAGCATGGTTACAGACTGGACTCGGCCGTGACGCGTTTTCCCTCCGACAATATTAGAGACCCTGTATTAATAATGAGCCGCCCCGTGCTCATTTTAAGATACTGTGTGATATTTATGTTCTCTCCTGGCTGACCCTTTCTAAAGAGTACGTCACAAAATAACTCTTGTGTCGAAAAAGAAATCAAAACACTTAAAAAAAAAAATAAGTTAACAGGTTGACAAGAATATAAATTTACAGTATATACAATCACGTACGATGAAAATATATCAGCGCTTTAGTATTCTAAAGGTACCAAGTTGCCCGCTCAAAAATCTATAGATCATCAAATCAAAGTTTGCAGGAACAAAAAAAGAAGAGAACAAGATGCTGAGTGCAGCATCGGCAAAATAATCTAAACGTAATAAGGCTTCCCTCACAAAATCCCAGCTGTTAAAGCAGAGCAGAACCAAAGAGCAGCCGTCTTGAAAAGATAATATATCAACAGCACTAAACATGACAGGCACCCATATTTTACCTTTGAAATGAAAGAAAATAAATAAAAATATATTCATATATGTGTGTATATATGCTTATAAAACGAAACACTGAAAATCATCATTTCTCAAACACAGTGCCGCCACACCGAAGGCAACGTTCTGCTTTCGCCATCACTTTTTAGGAAATTTTTTCGTCTTTGTAGAATAATTCTGTACACTATATATACTGTACCAGTAAACAAAATGTAAAAGTTTGTTTTTAAATATTTTTTACTTTTTTTATGTATACCCAGTGTATCGAAAAAAAGTGTTGCAGGCACTTAAAGTCCATCTCCGACGTGTTGGTGTTTTTACAGTGGAGCGCCGACGCGGGGAAAAGGGCTTGTTTGGTTATTCCTGGATTGTGTTGGATTCTGGCGAGAGACGGCGCACCGGTCTCAGCCGAGGATGTCCAAGTAGACAGGCGTGGCTTTTCCCAGAGCGTAAAGGACTTTCTGAATGTCTTTGATGTTTAGTCGTTGTTGCGGCTCTCTTTGCCAGCAGCCTAACATGAGGTCGTACACCTCCTTAGGACACAGGCGAGGCCTGTCTAGAACACGACCTTGGGTAATGCATTCGATGACCTGCACAAAAGAGAGACAGAAATGAGCAAATGTGTGCAATTGATTTAGAGGTGGTCTGTTTACTTTTTTATGCTTTTTCAGTCAAATATAAGTAATTTTGCATGCAGTGACTCAGTTTGAGCATCCCCAACAATCTGATACACCAGATAATGTGGCTGAAACAATTGTGCGATTTTGATACAAACTCTCTAATTGTCCCCTTTCCATAATTTACTCATAATGAACTCCCAATTGATTAGTGTTAGAATTCTAATATAAAATATTAAACACAGAAATGCATAACACACATATACACTACCATTAAAAACTTTGGGGTCTGTAGAAAAAGTTAAAAATGTTTTTGAGAGGAGCCAAGGCTGCATTTGTTTGATCAAAATGACATTAAAATTTTGAAATATTATTACAATTTGAAAGAAATGTTTTCTAATTTAATATATTTTAAAATGTAATTCATTCCTGTGATGCAATGCTGAGTTTTCAGCGTCATTACTCCAGTCTTCAGTGTCATGTGATCCTTTAGAAATTATTCTATGCTGATTAGGCATGTTTCTGACACTAAATACATTTTTTTAAAAAGGTTATTGCGACTTTTTATCTCTTAATTCTGATTTAAACTCGCAATTGCGAGATATAAACTCACAATTCTGAGTTTTTTCTTAGAATTGTGTGATATAAACTAACAATTGCGAGGAAATAAGGTCAGAATTGCGAGATAACTCACAATTCTGACTTTTTTTCTTACAAATGCGAGTTTGTATATCGCAATTCTGACTTTTTTTCTCGCAATTGTGAGTTTATATCCAGCAGTTCGAACTTTTTTTATGCAATTCTGACTTTTTTCCTCAGAATTGTGAGATAAAATTTCGCAATTGTGAGTTATAGTGATAATATGTGAGTTAAGTCTAATTTTGAGGTGAAAAAAAGACTTTGAGTTTATGTCATGCATTTCTGAAAAAAGTCCGATTTTCAAGTTTATATCTTATAATTCTAACTTTATAACTCATAATTGTGAGTTTATATCTCACAATTCTGACTTTATAACTCGCAATTACAGGTTTTTATCTCACAATTTTGAGAAAAAAGTCTGAATTGCAAGATATAAACTAACTTGCAATTGTGAGAAAAAAGTCAGAATTGTGAGATAAAAAGTCGCTATAACTACGTTTTTTATTTAGTGGCAGAAACAGGCTTCAATAAGAACAGCATTCATTTGAAAAACATTTTAAAAAATGAATTTTATTAATGTATTTACTGTAATTTTTCTGATCAGTTTAAGTTATATAATTTATAAAAAAAAAATAATAATAATAACTGACCCCACAAATTTGAATGGTTCTTAATAGGACTTAACTATTTTTATAAATGTATTCAAATATAAAATATACATTTTTAAAATAAGAGTTGAACACACGCATGTGGGAAGACAATATGAGCTAGCTATAATGCAAAATAGGACTGACAAATCTACAAAAAAAGCAATATACAATTCTGCCTTTGAACGTTTTCTGAATATACAATTCAGACTTTTCTACCTTTTTTAACAGCCCTTGTGTCGGTGCACATATGATGCCCTAAAATACTGTCTAGATAGACAGCTCACAAGGTTTTCCAACCGAACTGTATATGTGTGTGTGTCAAGTTGTACGCTTCTAACCTGATCTCTGACAGCATTACACCCCGCCTGTAGAGATCACACTGACATTCTAAAAATGTCATATTCACACTGACGTTCTAACAATGGCTCCGTCTCGTTTTGCGAACATTTACCTCATTATTGGATAACTGAAACCATGGCTGTTTCCCATAGGTGAAGATCTCCCACATAATGACTCCGAAGCTCCATACATCGCTCTCTGTGGAGAACTTCCTGTACATGATGCTCTCCGGAGGCATCCAGCGTATTGGCAGCATGGTGTGACCTCCCACCTACAAGACAGATCACACATCAAGCGTTACTCACAAACATCTTACGTGGTATGGATGACATTTCCCTCTCTTTGTAAACAAGCTAACAGCTTAGTCTACTAGTTTAGCTCTGACTGCTTATGAAAAGCTCTTTTGATGAACTGAAAAGATGCATAAATGCAACTGTTTTGATCTTGCTTGACACCAGCACAGGGGGAGGGTCGCAGTTTACTAGCTTTTTTACACAGCATTTCATTTTAACTCTAGAAGTACTGAATATATAATAATTAAATTCAAATTCTATATTTTAAGGTTCACATCGAAGTATTGCGTTCAGCTTTTGCAGGAATACACTTGCTGCAGAAGTTGTGATTTGCATAATCAGTGTGCTCTGGGAGATCATGTGCTGAACTGTTTTTAGAGGCTGACTTAGAAAATGTGTGCGATGCTGATTTTTGTTCAGTCACAAAAAGCTGAAAAGATTTTGGAGCTGCAGTTCATTACAAACATAACCACTGATTCTGATGCAATGCAATAACAATTCTATAACACTTCATTGTGTTAAAGGAGAGATCATAAAGTATGCGCTTTTTCGAATTCATTTTTATTTCCAATTGCTGTTTGTAGTTTCAGTAAGTTGTTAAAGAGGAAAGAAACTCTGTTGTGTGTGTGAGAGAGAGGCAGTGCAATGAACTGTGGTGTCACAGCGTGATGCACAGACCCTACTGAGGGTTTGAAAGAACATGTACATCAAAAAGAACAAAAGAACAAAAGTTCAAAAGTTCAGGGTTCGTAAATAAAAAAAAGGAAAGAATTTAATACGTCTATTAAAAAAAATGCAAGGTTGCATTAAATTGACAAAAATGTTGCATATAAAATCTATTATAAATAAATGCTGTTTTTTCAAACTTTCTATTCATCAAAGTATCCTGGAAAAAAATGTACCGCTGTTACAACAAAATATTAAACAGCATAGCTGTTAGGGCTGCACGATATATCGATAAATTATCGTTATCGCGATATTAGTATACACGATATCAGTATCGCAGAGAGTTGCGATAATTTACATTTAATTTATGTGCCAAACATTTGTGCGTTGCATGCATAGGTTGTCCTCATTTGACCAAACAGATGGGGGCTTACTATCTTTATACCCGCCTCCCAAGTAGGTTCTATAATGCTATTGGCTAGAACGGGCGAACAGGTGAACCCGGCGGCTCAGAGCAGAGAATGAAAAATTAAATACGTATGAAGGGAGAAAATGACAGCAGCGCTGAACTTTTGCCTAAAAAGAACTGTACAGGAATCAAAATTGCTACCGTTTATTTTCCCAAAATTTAATCTGCACAACCTCAAATTATATTTGGGAGCATTTGTGCGAGTGAGAGAAATTGTTGTGGTGCGACCTAGTTTCATTTCTTTACAAAACTTTCGCTAACCTAACTACTGCACAGACTGCTGTGAGCTGATGCGTTCACTGTTCTCTCCAACATTACATAACCATTTAAACTTAATCTTTATTGTATTGAGGAGGAGGAGGAGGTGAGACCCAAAACGCAGCCATGGTGGAATGCCACGGTGGAGCCGATGGAGGGAGGAGCCATGGTGGAGGTAAGGCTGAAGACTCCATGGGGCCGACCGACGGAGGCGGAGCAGGTGGTGGTGGAGCCCGAGGCGGAGATGGAAAGCCGATGATCTTGGGTGACACCGCGGATCCGGAGGGCCAAGGCGGAACCCAAGGCTCTGGCGACCAAGGCGGAGATGGAGATCCGGAGGTCCGCGGCGGAGCCGGAGCGACAGAGGGCCGAGGCTGTGCCCGCGGGAGGGAGGAGGTCCACAGAGCCGGTGGGACGGAGTGACGAGGCACAGCTGGAGGAGTAGAGTCCAGAGGCGAAGGTGGGGCGACGACTGACCAGGGCGGAGCCAGAGGGACGATGGAGCCCGGTGGAGCTGGTGGACCGACGGCGACGGTGGAGACGAGGGAGCAGAGAGCCGGGGTGGAGCCGCAGGGTCGGAGGGCCGAGGCGGAGTCCAGGACTCTGAGGCTGGAGGCGATGGTGTAGGAACCTCCAGCCATGACGCCGATGGAAGCTGGCTGACCCGCAGCAAGCCCACTGCACAGCTGGTGGGCTGGGGGTGAGCAAGGGGACAGACAGAAAACAGCGGGGATTCTGGAAGACTGGACGGAACCAGCGGAGATTCAGGCATAGACAGAAGAGTGAGGGTGGGTGGGAAATCCAGGCAGACACGTATTTCCGTGACAAAGTCTATTAAGTCCCCAGAGTTGTGCTCATGCTCACCCCCAGTGGTGGTGCAGTGGACGGGGCTCTCTACCGCCCTCTCTTGCAAAGCACTCCCCCGTCGCAGATGTAGTGGCCGGCTCTCGCACCTGGTCGGAAGTTATGACCCCGTCGGCGCTCCATACTGCTGTCGCTCCGGGCCGTCCTCGGACGACGGCGCTCTGCATGACGCGTTGAGGCTTGCGTCAGAGAACGCACAGAGCGCGTCGTCCGGATAGCAGGTGGTATGAGCTACGAGCTGGAACATCAACGTGTAGCCCTCGAGCGGTAATTCCCCCTGCTTCAGCCGAAGAAGGATAAATTCCGGACGGAGTAGGGGATCCATAGAAAACACACAACGGAAACAAAAGACTGGAAAAAACGAACGGGAAACAAAACGGAGGTGAACACGCAAAAATAACTGTATTGGTCGGTCTTTCTGTCACGCTTCAGGCAGGAACACACGAACAACGACGTAGTAAAAATAAAGTATTTAATAAATCCAACGGGAGACAGGTAGACACAGGAACATTAAACATTAACATTAAAGACCGACAGAATGCGGGGGAAAACACACACCTTAAATAGACAGACTGATTACAAACATCCAGGTGACAACAATGAGGGAGAAACCAAAACACTCAGAACTGCGGGGTAAAATGGGAGAAACCAACATGAAAGTCCGGGGGTGTGACAATATGGGTCAAAAGTATTGATTTTTCTTTTATGCCAAAAATCATTAGGAAATTAAGTAAAGATCATGTTCCATGAAGATTTTTGTAAAATTCCTACTATAAATATATCAAAATGTAATTTTTGATTAGTAATATGCATTGTTAAGAACTTAATTTGGACAACTTTAAAGGTGATTTTCTCAGTATTTGGATTTTTTTGCAACCTCAGATTCCAGATTTTCAAATAGATGTATCTCGGCCAAATATTGTCCTATCCTAACAAACCATATATCAATAGAAAGCTTATTTATTATATACATCTCAGTTTTGTAAAACTTATCCTTATGACTGGTTTTGTGGTCCAGGGTCACATATGGGTTTTCGAAAAAAAAATTTTTTTTGCAGTTTGTAACGTCGCTATCCTACAATGTAAGCAGTCTGCAAAGTTGTTAATTAAAAAAAGTGCATTATACATAAAGATATTTTCTCTCAAAGAAAGAGGCAAATCAGAATCGCCTTAACAAGTCATCATGACGTCTGACGTGCCCACAAACGCTTCTGATAGTTAGTGTTAGTTAGTGTTAGAAGATGTTGTGTTCTGTGCTGTGAAAGCAAGTTTCTTTTGTTTTCTCTGGCAAAAGATGATGTGAAGAATCAGTATCAATTTTTTTTTTCACGATACCACAGCAATTCAAATCGAACCTTTTGTTGTGTGCTCGTCATTTTACTGAGGACTGCTTTTCTAATCTTGGATTTATCTTCTTTGGACTAACAAGTGTCTCTGAACCACAACCTGGTAGTACGATTGATATGTTTTGTGTATATTTTTAAGTGAGTGCTCAAAACATCTATTTTTTGTGTTAATATGTGATGTACAGTATGTCACAAAAGTGAGTACAACATTTACATTTCAGCTACCATTTTAGTATACCTTCTCAAGGGACAATACTATAGAAATTAAACTTGGATATATTTTAGAGTTGCACCATTGTTATCTGGCACTGCCTTAATCATCCTGGGCATGGAATTGACCAGAGCTGCACAGGTACTAGTACCTTCTTCCACACCTAAAGGAGCTGCTGGACGTTAGACACATGATGCTTCTTCACCTAACGGTTGAGGATGCTACCACCACCATGCTTGACTGTACTCCTCACCAGGGCATCGCCACACATGCTGGACACCATCTGAGCCAAATTTTAGTCTCATCAGACCACAGGACATGGTTCCAGTAATTCATGCCCTTGGACAGGTTGTCTTCAGCAAACTGTTTGTGGGCTTTCTTGTGAGTCAGCTTCAGATGAGGCTTCCTTCTGGGATGACGCCCATGCAAATTGATTTGTTGCAGTGTGCGGCGTATGGTCTGACCACTGACAAGCTGACCTTCTACTTCTGCAACCTTTAAAGCAATGCTGGCAGCACTCATGTATCTGTTTTTAGAAGCCAGGTTCTGCACCTGACGCACAGATCGAGTGCTCAACTTCGTTGACTGATCCTTGCAAGGCCTGTTCTGAATAGAACCCACCTTGGAAAACCTCTGACCCTGACCGCTGTAGTGTAATTGGGTTTCAGGGTGTTACTGAACCTCTAATAGCCTTGGCCATCTTTGTGGAGAGCAACAATTCTAATTCTCAAATCCTCAGAGAGTTCTTTGCCATGAGATGCCATGTTGAACATCCAGTGGTCAGTATGAGAAAATTGTACTTAAAGCACCTAATTTTAACTGCTCTAATACAAGATACACAACTTTGTATGGTCCTGTCAAGCAGACAAAAACATAAACATGATGAATAGGACATGTGGTTTTGCATGGTTAAACAACATACTGCAGTTATCACTTAGGGTGTTGCCAGCTATTTTGACAATAATGGCTGTATGTTTAGTTATTTTCAGAGGACACTAAATCTATACTGCTAAACAAGCTGCACATTGACTACTCTAAAATATATCCAAGTTTCATTTCTATAGTATTTTCCCTTGGGAAGATAAACTAAAATGGTTGCTGAAATGTGAGGAGTGTACTCACTTTTTGTGACATACTGTATCTCTGCAAAACACACCATGGTTAAATAAAATGTTTTGATTTTACACTGTTCATACATTTCAAAAATTAGTGCATTTTGTGCAAACATTTAAACATTTACATTTACATTTAAACATAAACATGTTAAACTTCACCAAATGGCAATTAGAAGAAGCTATGCTCCAAACCCTATTAAATTGAATCACAAAAATATAATGACTCAAAGTGTTCAAAACCCAAAGAGTGTGGCCTAAAATCTGTACAAATGAGTTAACTTTGATTACAAATATTAATGTGTCTGTGTGTAGGTGTCTTTTTTAGAGCTTTCCAACCACTAGGGAGCCGTTCTTTTAACCTTTTACTTCAGCCATAGTAGACAGACCATCTGAGAGCTCCTTAATGAAAGCAAACGACAGAAATTTGTTCTTCGCAGTACATGGGGGTCTCTTAATGGGATTCTTATATAATAGAATAAGACTTAAAAAACAGTACATAACATTGATTATCTTGACCCACTCTGTACATTTTGTGAGTGTGTGAGAATGTAACAAAAAAGAACAAGGGCATGAGATCATTACTAAAGCTAAGAATAAAAATATTATTTGCTTTAATAATACTAATGAGTTGTTCCTTTTCTAGCTGAGTCAAATTGACTATACAATAATGCATTAATTGTGCATGCACTCAGCTTCGATTAAAATGGCTTATTCTCAAATCTATTTCTTATTCACGTCAATTTCGCTTCATTCATCATGTAGTGCCGGCATGAAATGTCCACGGGACTGCAGGGTGTTTCTGGAGCCCTTCCAGCTCAGCGTGGAATTCTCTTTGTAATTACTATTCCCTCTGTTGTGTGCCGTTACATTGATCCTACTTCCGGCTGGCAGAGAGCAGACTAATGGATGCCTACCTCATTAGAAATTAGCCAAGTTCCTGTGACTACTGTCTGCTGCATATAGTCAATATCTTATCGAAACCTTTTCAGCCTGTTCTGTAAATGAGTCTGTTTATTTGTATCTTTGCTGCTCTTATTGCAAGTGGTAGTCGGGAGAGGATGCAACAATGCAGGGCCAAACAGGAAGTTCCTAATGTGGTCACATCTCCACTTTGCAACTTGAGGGTAATCAACCCAAAGGGTCTTCAAACCCTTGATTATCTCTGCAGTGAGATGATAGCATTACATTATGAATTGTGTACTGACACGTTTCATAAAACAATTATCCGTGAACACACTACTCATTCTGACACAATGCCAACATGTCTGTAAAACATTTCAAACATTTACAATACACTGTATGAAAGAGTGTCCTGTTACACAGTAACTATGCAGTAATCATTGCCCTATGTATCATATAACCTCTAATATGTTCTCTTTTTAGAAAAGAAGGCTGCAAACTCTTTAATTCAGTATCCTAGGGAAGGATGTAGTGAAATAAAAAGCTGTATAATACATTGCAGATGCTTCTCATATTAGTTTACTGCAGTACCCCTGCTGTGAACCATCTCATTTGTGATATTACTTTTTTTTAAATATGAAACAAAATCAAAATGTGTTACTAAAAAATACATCTAAAATGTAGCTAATTAAAAGCATCAATATGTTCTGTCAGCTCCTGTAATCAGCAGGTTTTAACTATTAAAACCCTAAAAAAAAGTTGTTCGCCGTGGATCCACCTTCAAAGTTGGATGGACAGATGGATAGTTTGAAATGTCTGTCTGTCTTTAGTCCTGTGTCAAATGTACTTTTTAGTTATCATATTTGGTCAGACTGGACCTTGTCCTGTTTTTGTTCAGTTAAGGTTTAGTCATCTAAATGTCTGAGCATTTAGTCTAGTTTTAGTCAATGAAATCTTAGTCACATTTTCATCATGCTGTATAATGGTTAAACTGATAAAAAATCGTATTGGTGAATTTTCACCAATACGACAAGAATGTTGACATACACATGGTTTATTTTACCTCATCTAGTGTACTGATGATTTATTGTAGTCTATTTGTGACCCTGGACCACAAAACCAGTCATAAGAGTTTTTTTTTTTTTTTTTTTTATTGAGATCTATATGTCATCTAAAAGCTAAATAAATAAGCTTTCCATTAATGTGTTAGGATAATATTTGGCCAAGATACAACTAAGTGAAAATCTGGAATCTAAGTTTTGATATATTTACGGTAGGAAGTTTACAAAATATCTTTATGGAACATGATAATGATTTTTGGCATAAAACAAAAATCAATCATTGCGACACATACAGTGCATTTTTGGCTATTGCTACAAACATACCTGTGCTACTTGAGATTGGTTTTATGGTCCAGTGTCACATTTATTGTATAAATTAATATAAAGACTTATGCACTCTCTCTGTCTACATTACAAAAAACTGAACAAAACACCAGGCAGAAAATGTATCCTTTTAACAGAGAAGGGGATTTGAACTTTTGATGTCTGGCAACCGCACTCATGAAAGCTCACATTGTAGAGGCATGTACAGCAGTCTGCAATAATATTTGTCTCCTTTTTTTAATAAAAAGTTTTTTAGTAAAAAAGTATTTTTTAAAATGCATTTAAGTCTCATCTTTTATTGTCAGTAATATTGCATTAATATAGTCACGGTTATCGTTTATTGACATTATTTTCAACTCGTCATCGTCTCGTTTTAGTTATGGGGAAATAGCTTGTCAGCAAACATTTTTCATCATCTATCAGTGTTTATTTTTGTTTTTATTATATTCAGCCATTTTTGGTCTTAGTCCTGTGTCATATGTACGTTTTAGTTATATTTAGTCTTTAGTCATTTCAGGTATTGCATTTCCACCAATAAGCACAAATCAATAGAATGTCAACTCATACACATGGTTTATTTTACCTCATCTAGTGTACTGTTGATTTATTATAGGCTATTCATTATATAAAATAATAAACCCATTTATGCTCTCTGTTTACATTATGAAAACTGGTAAAACAACAAAAAGTATTATAACAGTGAAATTTCATATCATTGCTGGTGCTTTCACAACAAAGAGGAAGCAAGTGTGTGTGATTGCCAGATTGCAAATAATTCATCAAAACACCAGGCAGAGAAGCTCTGATTTGGAGATTTGAACTCTTGATATCTGCCAACCACACACATGAAAGCTTGCGTAGTAAAAGCATGTACAACAGTCTATAATAATATTATAATATCTCTTTTTTTCCAATGTTTTAAGCTTTTAAGACTAAAAAAGCATTTTTTTTAAATACATTTTAATCTGATCTTTTATCGTCAATAATACTGCATGTTAATATAGTCACGGTTATCGTTTATTGACATTATTTTTAACTTGTCATCATCTCATTTTAGTTATGGGGAAATAGCTTGTCAACAAACATTTCTTGAAAACGAAATGAACACTACTATTTATCTATCTGTCTGTAGGGGTGGACAATTAATCGAAAAGTAATTCAAATTCAGAACCTATAACCAATATAATTTTCTAATGTTGGTTATTTCAGAGAATAAGATTACATGCAAAAGCGATCATGAGTCAGGTAAAAAGTTCAGTTAATTGAGATTTTGGTTTTAGGTCATACCATCCAGCCCTACTGTCTGTCTGTCTGTCTGTCTGTCTGTCTGTCTGTCTGTCTGTCTGTCTGTCTGTCTGTCTGTCTGTCTGTCTGTGTGTCTGTCTGTCTGTCTGTCTGTCTGTCTGTCTGTTATAGTACATGGTGACCTACATGTGTCTCAGCTTGTAGTTCAAATGGATATAGTCATTGTAAATTACTAATTACTAATTTAAACGAGCTGAGTAACAGTGATCTTAATAATAGACTTACAAGAGACACACACACACGTCCTGGCACTTAAATAATGTAAATTACTTTCAAATCCCTCATTAAGACGAGCAACTAAAATTGGTTAAGCAATCATTCAAACCACTATCCGCTGTATCACCTTGGGCTTTGTGGTTGAGACTGAAGCAATTAGCTTGGCGGTTTGAAAATTGATAAGCCCATTAGACAATAAAAAATTGAAAGCCGGAAAAGAAGAATCTCTCTGCTGATTGACCATATTCCCGTTCTGTCAGCATGGCGTGGGTTTCAGGAAGAAGGCAACATGTTTTTTGCTTTATTTTGGTAGCTTTTTAAACTGGATTACGGGCTAGTCTGTGGCTCAGTGGTAGAAGGCTAGATTGGATTATGGGTATGAAGAGCAAAGCAGCATGGTGGAGAATGGATTACAGCCCCACTAGAGCTACTCTCTGGGCGTTCACGCTTTTATACTTAGTAACAGGGGAAGCAGATTCATGCATCCATGACCGATAACGGATTTCTTCAACCATTTAAAACACTTGGCCGAATTTGAAGCAAAAACAGACCTTTAGAGAGTCTGGAAAGAAAACCCTGCCCATGTGATGACATTTAATGTCATGAGTGGTTTATTTAAGGGTGTTAAATACCCAAATGACAGGGTGACCTGTACATTTCACTTGTTTATAGCGTGTAATCAGCTATCTGCTGTGAAGAAAACCCAAGACGACATCTCAGACAATCCACTGCATGTTTATGGGATCGAGTCTGTGCTGTCATTTTCCCTGAATCTGTTTTTGCGTACAACCATCAGCGAGCGGCTCTAAACGTTTTGAGTTATCAAAAACATCTCATGCAAAAAGATACGCGGCAGGCCATTAGGTGACAGGACGTCGATGTGCCACTTATAACGTCTTGACGAAGGCGGTTGAATTGGTCACTGATGAAAGTACCTCAATCTCTCTTCCAGTCATGCTCCGTTCCTGTGGCCAGACGCTCGAGCCCCAAAGGACAACAAACGTCAATATGACTCGCCATGTGTGGATTACGTGCTTGGCAGGATTCGCTATTTATAATCACTTGACACAGTGAACGTGTCCAATGCAGTAATAATTTCGTAATCTCTCTGCTTTGTCAATATTGCAGACTGTGCGTAAGCGTGTGTATGTGCGGCTGATAAAGATGTTTCTGGCCTTCAGTTTATGACTGGCTTGAATATAAAGACTCTCTCCACAATCCAGTTTCTCAGTGGAATATTTTGCTGTCCTTCACAATAAACTCGATCTAATAGGTTGCTATTGTTAGCACAAATAAAGGAAAACAATATTTGAAATATTTTTGCATTGGGATTGTAAATGGAAAATAACATTTTTACCACAGACTTGGGTCATCGGATGCCCATTTTCCACAAGTTCATATGATTCTTTAGGGCCTTAATGAAAAGTCTCTAATATACTTTGGTTAAAAATTCTCAATAGTAGTGTAAAAAAACTACCTTGTCAAATTTTATCACATGGGCCCTTTAAATACAAATGAGCTCTGCTTGCCCTGCCCCTCTCTGCTGAGGGATTACGAGCTGTAATGTTTACTTTAGCTGCATTTAGCTGCGTTTATCGGCGAAACTTGCCAACAAGCACATCATTAAGAAAGGCCATTTGCAAAGATGCATTAAAAACCCTTATACTCACTTCTGCTGTGGGTGAAGCTGCATCACGAATGATTCACACGAACATAGATGCATATGTAGATCGGGATCAGCGCTGTCCTTTTAAAAACAAAAGTAACGTTGTCCTCTGCCTCTTAAGCGGCCTTAGATGTCGGGAGTAAATGACTATGTTCACTTACACTGTTTGAGTTTCCGCTCGCAGCCGTCTTGCCAGTCAAGAAGTGTCGATCTCCGAATGTGAATGAATGGACTCCATAGGACGAAATATTAGGCTTATATGAGGCTCTTTTTACAACTAGAAGGTTAATATTGTTTTTCACTTGCGACAAAACAACGAATTAACCGTGCATTTATATGGAAATATGCTTTAGGAGCTATCCATCTTTACTCTCCTCGCATTCGGAGATCGACACCTCTTGACTGGCAAGACGGCCGCGAGCGGAAACTCAAACAGTGAAAGTGAGTTGTTCAAAAACTTTCTTTTTAGTAAACTCTGTGTACACAAACAGTGTTCTCAATGCTCGAGTTCATGTGTAGAGACCCAGGCGATACTTCGAGCAAAGTTTCATGGTGTGTCGAGCCTTCTTAGTGTTGTAAAAATATCGATTTTGATGCGCTCAAAGTTATGCCCTTAGTACTCCCATTCACCGGCCATTGACCGCAAAACGAAATCACGGTCAATCTCAAAAACGGCTCGTTTGTCGTAATTATGCTTTTAGATATAAGTTTGTCTCGTTTACAGTAAAAAAACAGCCCAGGTTGCATTTTGGCAATAGTTATCCTTTAAAGTAGACCATCAAAAAAAAAAAAAAAAAAAAAAAAAAATTATGGTAGTAGTCTGGCACTTACAATGGAAGCAATGGAACTATCCATTTAATGTTGTGTTTGACCTGTGTTTTGACCTGGAGAGGATTTTTCATTTTCCAAAATTTTGATAGTTGTTGTACTTTTAAGATTTTTTTTTCCTACTGTGATACACTTGTGGTGTTCCTGGTCAACAATGACTGGCCTACAAAAAATTATTTTAATTAATCATTTTTTTATAAGTGATTAATCATGGGCCTCAATGATCTGAGCTTATGCATCTTAGTTTTTGAGTGAATATTGCCAAAATTATTCATAAATAATGCCTTTTCGCCGCTAAATTGACATGCGTAAGCTCAGACCATGAGTCCCATGTTTAGTCAGTTCAGGATTTGGTGGTGATATAGTGTATCAGCAAATATCACCATTTTTTGATTGGGAACACCAAATTACGTAAAGGATTTTCAACATAGCACAAGGGTTCAAGAATGTTTCATCCAGTGTAAACTCTATAAACAGCATTTTTTTTTTCATAATGTTGACAACTACAGAAAATAATTAAAGTAGATGAAAGATTAAAGTCTGGCACCTACAGCAGAAGTACACAGGGTCATACAATAACATTTAAAATATACAAAAATTGCATTGACATGTGTTAATGTAATGCTAGTGTCATTAAAATCACTTGCTAACCTTGTCTTTGCTAAAGTTATACTACAATACATCCGTTTGTGTTGTAAAGCCAGAATTTTTCTGTTGATTTTATCCACACAGTAATAGTCGACAGGTTCCATAATAAAATTGGACCCCATTGACTTTCATTGTATGGACAAAAATTGTTTTTCAAAAGAAACAGGTTTTAAAACGTCATTAGGGTGACTATATATACAGTCAAACTAATATTTATTCAGACACCTTCAACATTTCTCACATTATCACAGTTTATTCGCTATAGTTTAGAAAATGGTAACAAAATATGACAAGAACTCAGAGTTAAACTGTGTCAGAACAAATTAATAATGTCTGATAACTTTGATAGAAAGGTATGTAATGATTTATAATCAACCAAAAATTTAGACAACGATTTTTTGGACAATACTTAAAGAACTATCAATACTTCGTTGATCAATTACCAATCAATGCTTAATTTTGTTCAGTCTGTGCACTGTAAAAAGTTTTCACCAGTTTCAACTTAAAAACTTAAGTTTATCAACTGCCTTAAACTGTTAAATTAAACCAACTTAAGTAATTTACACTCACAAGTGAAAACAACTAATTTTGATTGTAATAAGTTCAAATGACTTGTAGTTTTAAGCTGATTTAACTTCAAAACTTAGAGCAGCTGCTGAACTTAGGTTTTTAAGTTGAATCTGGTGAAAGCGTTTTACAGTGTGGTGTAAAAAGGTTGCATCAGCAAAACACAATCAGGTCAAAGAGTCTGAATAATTTTGGGTCCCAAATTTTGATCAATTTTACTGGTAGTCCGCTCTTTTGGGTATAATATGTCACAGTTTATTTTACTTTGCTATCTTCACTTACATAAGTTAACTATAATGTCCTGAACCCACTGGTAAAACAATTTCAAAAATTAAAGCTGGTGTCTGAATATTTTTTGTCTTTTTTTACATAAAACCTGAAAATTAAAATGGAAATATACATGATTCTCTTTGTAAATTGACATTAAGCCACAAATACTGTTAATAACCCAGAACTAGGGCTGGGCGATTAATCGAAAAATAATCGAAATCGACATTCAGAACCTATAATCGTTAAAATTTTTTCAGGAAGATTATTTCAATTACTTTCCCTTTAAAAAACACAAGCGCTCCGTTCCGTTATTCCGCCGACATGTCGATGGAGAGCTTAAACAGTATTTATACAGTAAAAAGTATTTACAGGATATACAAGGGTAATTTTATTTAGAGGAGATATTGCTTATTTTCTACTTTTAATATGAAAAACATTGAAAATTATTTATTTTGTTTCCAATAGTGCAAGTTATTTATTTTCACTAATTTAAGAAAAATGTGACTTTTCGTTTTAAGCAATGCTTGCTTTAATTTCAGTTGTTCAACACTGATTTCAATTAATAATCATAGATCGTAGATAGTGTGTTTCCTTCAATTATTTTAAAATCAAGTAATGCACCCTTCATCCAAGAACCCTACCCAGAACATTCCTATACTTTAGGTCTAGAAGTGCAGATAGGAAGAAATGTACCTGCAATGATGCAATATAAAGGTTTTTGGTTTATTGTGATACTTACTCGATAGTAATCTGAGCTGTAGATGTCTCTGGACATCCCGAAGTCTCCAATTTTCACGAGCAGGCCGTTACCCACGAGGCAGTTGCGGGTGGCCAGGTCACGGTGCACAAAATGCTGGGAGGACAGGTAGACCATGCCTGCCGCTATCTGTGTAGCGATATGAAGCATCTGCGATAGACCGAGTTCCCCATTAGACTGCATCGGTTGGCCGTCAACGAGTATCATGGCGTCTGGACCGTGGGCTCTGAAATGTAGAGAGAAAGCCGTGTTGGTTACACTTGTTAGTCTTGGCAGTAATTGTCCTTCACTGCTGAGCTTCGTCCAGGTTTGCAATTACTTGCGTTTAGGATCGGTGCAGGGAAAATTGATTATGGATCAATGTAAAAGGGCACAGGGTCGAAGTGTTCAAACGCACCGCCTTATTGCCCCATAAAATAATTCCCCCTCTAATCCTTTAATCCTGTAAAGCTGTCTAATTTGAAGTGAGTAAGTCAAGGCAATGAAAGATGGGCTTTGACTTCAACTGCCTGGTGAAATAAAAATCACCTATTCAGTTAACTTTTTCGATTTTCTGTTCACTCAGGGAAAATGATTTTTGTCTGATTGCGGCTGCATTTGCATAAGGTGGCTGTTTCAAAAGGGCTCCACCGTAATTTGTGCATCTCTTCTGGTCAGTGCCTCTTCAGCAGCGTGCTCTTCAACTGTATGCTGAAGAGCTAACAATCAGAGAGCTAACAATCCCAGCGGCAGCGCTGCTTTCAAATGCAACAGGCTGGGTCCAGAATAAAAAAAAAAGAGTCCCATTCATTTTCTCAATATACAACTTGATTTTTAACAATACTGTTTAAAAGATTTGATGTCTAAAGAGGTAATTTTGTCGAATTTTGACATCATTTTGGAAAATATGTATTTAATTGTCAAGTTCCCAGTGAGCAACTACAATACCCAAAATCTAAAGAGAGATTTACCAACAAGTTACTTTTAACTGGTTAGTGAGATTTTAAAAATATTTTTAAATAAGTGTCTTATAATCATAAAGGCTTCATTTATTTGATTAAAATTATTGAAAAAAACAATAATATTGTAAAATATTATTAAACTTTAGAATAACTGTTTTCTTTTTAAATATATTTTAAAATGTAATTTATTTCTGTAATGCAAAGCTGAATTTTCAGCATCATTACTCCAGTCTTCAGTGTCACATGATCCTTCAGAAATCATTCTGATATGCCGATTTGCTGTTTAAAAAACATTTCTTGTTATTCTCAATTTTGAAAAGAGTTCTTAGTTGAATGGAAAGTTCAAAAGAAAAGCATTTATCAATTTTAATATCACTTTAGGTATTTTTTATATTTACTGTATACTGACTAAGGTATACACTCTTATAAATAAAGGTGTTTCACGATGCCATTGGAGAACCTTTTTGTCTAAATGGTTCCATAAAGAACCTTTAACATCTGAAGAACCTTTCTGTTTTTTTTTTTTTTTGGCAAAAAAGGTTCTTCAGATTATAAAAAGGTAAAATAAATGGTTCTTTAAAGAACCTTTGAATGAATGGTTCTTTGTGGAACGAAAAATGGTTCTTCTATGGCATCGCTTGAAGAACATTTTGAAGCACCTTTATATTTAGGAGTGTATTTGTTGAATACAAGTATTTATTTCTTCCAAATAAATAAATAAATAAATTACACTGACTTAACTTTTGAATAGTAGTGTAGAATTAACTATTTAATCATTAGTTTCATAATGTATCATCATTTATCATTCTATTAGAGCCTTTACATTGTGCATATGCTTTACCATTTCTTGAATCAAACCAAACCACAAGTTGGGATTCAGCTATTGGTTATTTTATGACTTAACTAAAAACTACTGAAGAACATTTTTTTAAATATCTATAGAGTAAACGAATCGGAGAGAAAAAACTTTCCAAACAAGGCTGCTGAAAAAACTAGGCAGTGCACTTTCTTCTAAATTATATACTCATGTCTAATATGCTTTACCTTTAATTTTCGCAAATTCTCTTTAATTCAACAAATTTCATCTGCATGAGGCTTATCTGCAGTCTACTGCCAAAATCGTTTTGCTGTCCATGAAAAATCAACCAGACTTGTATCATTGCAGCTTCTCTAAAAAGAATTTCATCATCATTTTTTTTTCTTGAAATGCAAGTCCGGCCATCTGCATAAGTGCAAGAAAAAATTCTCTCACTACACAAAAGAATAATTTATTATCATCACCCATCACTTTGCTCCCACAAGACAATCATCTCACTCCAGTACTCTGTCTGCCTTTATATTTTCACAGTTCTCCCCTGCAAATTACAATTCACATGGCCTCAATCCACCTTGTGACGTGCATACAATGAAGTTCAAACATGAGCTGCCATTTTGAAATAGAATCTTGTGTCTCAAAACCTAGTGAGCTGTTTCAATATCTAATACCCACATAAACAGCACTGAAATTGAAATGAGTCATAATTGATTGATTTGAGGAGCAGTAACCTTATATGACTCCTATTTGAAATGGTGAAATTATATATGATTTTAAATCATACATAACTACTTCCCATCAGTGAATCCTTCAGATCTCTTTCATATTTAAATCACATCTGCTAAACAGTGATGACATGAAATGGAGAATAAAAAGTACTAAATCTTTAGAAGATCTTGGTAATGTTTGAAATTGCTCACAGATCATTTTGTCTTGGCTAATAAGCATAATTCTCTATGTGTCCATTTTTATTCTAAAGATTTTAAGTGAAATATTTTAGACAAAGCTGACACTTCAATAAAACAAACAGAACTCAATTAAGTCTCCTCTGGGTTGGCTCTATCCACCATATTAAATGGAAATCTTCATTACTTTGTGCAACGCATGATAAAATTACACCATTCATTAAGGAAATGTGATATTCCCCAATATTTGGGCCAAAAATCTTAGAAGCTAGAATAATTTCACTACCTACAATATCAGACAGCCTTTGCTTAGGAAGTGCACCTATAATTTCAACCCAGACTCATTGGAAATACGTGTGGGAACATTTTTGCAAAATGATATTGTCACTTCTTTCCTATTTTACAACACTTTCGTTCTGCCCTAAACCTGATGCAAGCAAAAGCAGACATGAGACAATTTTAGCTTGCTTCTATTAGTAGTTGAGACCTTATCAACCTGCAAGTGCAATGCTGTACCAGGTGGGCTTCCGAGCAAGTTTACTACATTAAAAAAGCCATACATATGGAGTTTATGTGATGAAAACGTCATGTGCTATGGTAAAAGCATTTTGAGGGATAACATACTATCTCTAGTGTTCATTTCAGCTGGAAACTTCAAAGGATTGTATTCATAGGTATGTTTTTGGAGGCACCTTTTTCCAAAGGAGCCTGTGCTGTATAATTCCCACTGAAAATACCTCAGAAACTTATTGAGGTCTCCATGCTTCATGTACTCAAACACCATGATGAGAGGGTCGCCATCCACGCACACGCCGTAGAACTTCACAATGTGTTCGTGCTGCAGATTGGTGAGGAGCTCGGCTTCCCGTTGAAAGTCTTTTCTGGCAGTCAGGGTCGGGTCTTTGAGAGTCTGAAACAGAAACAGAAAGCGTGTTCACTCTAGGAGATGTACAGACAAGAACAAATGCACGGTGCAGAGTGGGATGCCACGTTTCTACTTAAGTTGTCCTCTAGGCAAGGAGAAATGAGATGGAGGTTAAACTAATATGCCTAATTGCATTTCAGGATGTCTGCCATCAACTGAAATGAAACGAAAATGTACAACAAAAGGCCATAGCATGACTTCTCAAAACAAAAGTGCTTCAGTGACACGACTTGCATAAACTCTGTTGTTTTAAAGGATTTTATCTGGAGTTCACTTCCAGAATAAAAAATTCCTGATAATTTATTATCAGATTTTAGAAAGCGGACGTGCACAGAAAGTCAAAGAAAAGAAAAAGTAAGACGATTTTGAAGCTGATGGAGAAAATTAGATGTTTTTCACCCTACCCTACCTACTTTTTTGAACCGGAATACATACAAAGAACTAAACACACGTGACATTTCCAATGTGATTACGTAATACATGAAGTCGTAGATGTGCATAAATGTGTAATTTTTTTTTTAGAAAATGACAGATTGTTTCACTACATAAGACCCTTATTCATTGCATGGGATCATGTAGAGCCATTTGAAGCTGTGCTGCAACTGCAATTTGGACCTTCAACCCTTCGGTCCCCATTGAAGTCCATTATATGGATTTGGAATGAAGGAAAAACCTTCATTTCTGTTCAACTGAAGAAAGAAAGACATGAACATCTTGGATGACATAGGGGTTAGTAAATTATCAGAAAATTTTTATTCTAGAACTGATCTAATCCTTTGAGGGCTAAATTCACTGGACAGATTTCAAATAAAACATAAACATATGTAAATATAACAGGTAAATATATAATATAAATGGGTAATAAATCAGAATGTAGTATCTTATTTAGCTTTTTGGTCCATTTTGGTAAATTACTTGCATGCTTTTATCAGGACAGACAAAGCAAAATTTTTGGTAAATTTTGGTAAATGACACATTTCAGACCTAGAAAAAAAATTATAAAATTTTTATTATATTTTTCTATACTGTTTTAAGTATTTATATTTAGTTTTAATTTATTTTTATTTGAGTTTTTACATTTTCATTTAAGTTTTGTTTTAGTAATTTTAGTACTTAAGCTTAAATTCATTCCTTTTAGTTAGTTGACAAGGCAGCATTTCTAATTTTCACCTACTTTTTTCATCTAATATTTACTTTTTATTTCTGTATGTCATTTTTAGTTTAAGTTAAAAATACAGTTTGGCTCTAAACTTGCATGCTTTTATCAGGACAGACACCTAAATTGTTGGTAAATTTTGGTAAATTAGATTAAATTTTAGACCTAGATAAATTTGGTTTGACAATTTTTTAGGCATGTACAGTACATGAGAAATGTAATCCTTCTTTTGAATTTTTAGCTTGTCATTTTTTTTAAATACTGTTTTAAATAATAATATTTAGTTTTAATTTATTTTTATTTTCTTTTTTACATTTTAGTTTTGTTTTGGTAATTTTGGTTCCTAAGTTTAAATTTATTTCAGTTAGTTGACAAGGAAGCATTTCTAATATTTATATTTTATTTCTGTATGTCATTTTTAGTTTTAGTTAAAAATACAGTTTGGTTCTAAACTTATCAGGACAGAAAGAGCTGAATTTTTGGTAAATTTTGCCAAATGACACATTTTACACCTAGATAAATTTGGTTTGGCAATTTTTTAGGCATGTACATGATAAATGTAATAATTTGTTTAGATTTTTAGTTTACGCTTGTCATTTTTTTAAAATACTGTTTTAAATATGTATATTTAGTTTTAATTTACTGTTATTTCAGTTTTGTTTTAGTAATTTTAGTACTTAAGTTTAAATTTTTAATTTCAGTAAGTTAGGCAGCATTTCTAATTTTCACCTACCCTTTTTTAGTTTTTCATCTAATATTTATATTTCTAATATTTATTATTTTGAACAGTTTTAGTTAAAAATACAGTTTGGTTCTAAACTCAGGACAGACAAAGCTATTGTGTGGCTTCACCGAATGGCAGAAGAAAGTAGCTTAACAATTTCAACACCTGGCACATAGCATCTAACATTAATGCTTTATTTTTTACCAACATGCCTGACCTATATTTTCAGACCTAGATACATTTGTTTTGATAAATCATTACCATGCACATGAGAAATGTGATGACATTTTACTGTACATCTCTCAATCCCAGGCAATTGTGCACGATGGTTATCCTTACCAAAGCATTTATAGCATAACAAAAACACAACCATTTAATGTTCCCAGGCCCTCTAAAGTGCTTTTTCATTGGCCTTTTCATTATGAGTCCAGCTCCTACCAATTAAATGATAACTTAGACTGAATGGCACATGATGCAATTTGATTTTAATTACAGAATTCCCCTGATCTCTCTGACACAAGCAGAGGGAGGCATCGACAGAGAATGGCGTATATGACACAGATGGCGAAGCGCTCATTTCCGCCAGGGGAAGTGTTAGCGTCATGCCACTCAAAACAGCCCTGACGCGCTGGCTTTCTGTTACAGCGTTCTGCTGGGGGAACTGGCCTGACAGCCCCAGGTTCATAAGATATCCTCATGACACCAGAGTATTTTCAGTTATCTTTATGATGTAATAGTTTCAGTGTGCTCTGGTGAGGCGGTACATTGGATTATAGGGGGATGTTTAGATGTGGAGAGTGCTTTCCAAAGGTTAAATTATATTATAGACCTTAAGAAGTTGTTTTAGACCAGTTCTCAACTGGTTTTGCAAAAGGACCCATTTTTTTAATTGGACATCAAGTGGAGAACCAATATGTGGAGAGTGCTTTCCAATGGTTAAATCATGTTATTGCCCTTTAAAAAGTAGTTCTAGACCAGTTCTTAACTGGTTTTGAAAAAGGATCCATATTTTACATTGGGCACGAATATAGTTTGTCATACAAAAGTAAAGAAGATTTTGTTTTCTGGTTTATTCTTTGGACACAAAACACACAAAGCATGTTTCTATAGTACTTATATATACTTATAAAAGTAAAGCCAAAAAGTTTGATCCAAAGTTCTTGGGTGAATTGTGAAATAAGAGAAGGAATGTGTATTTACTTTCATAATGCACATTCCTGGTAATGGAATGGAGTGCACAAAGAGCAAAGCAAGGCCAGAAGAAGGTGCTTTTAACTGCAAAAACATGCCTTACCTTCACGGCCACCAGCATCTTATCTTTGGTGGGGCTGAGGTTGTAACATTCGGCCAGAAACACCTTCCCGAAAGCTCCCTCGCCCAGCTCCCTCTTTAGAACAATGTCTCTCCGTTTAATATGCTGCACATCTGAAAGAGAAATGCAGAAAGAGAAAACCATAACGTTAATGCAATTATGTTTTGTATGTCAAGGTTATCAGTTCACATGCAGTGTTGCGGTAAAATGAGACTGGTTTGTAAAAGGACACTGCTTTTATTTTTTTATTGAACTATTATTGTATTTACTAATTTTTTGAATTGGCTTTTATTTTTTCATTTTTCGTTTATGCAAATGTGTTTGAAATTTGTGTTTTGTACTTCTTAAATTTATTTTAATTTCAATTACTGTAGTTGTTTTTTTTTTTTAGAAAGAAATTAATACTTTTATTTAGCAAGGACGCTTTAAATTGATCAAAATTGATGATACAGACATTTAAAATGTTACAAAATATTTTTATTTAAGATAAGTGCTGTTCATTTGAACTTTCTATTCATCAAAGAAACCTGAAAAAAAAATCTACTCTAGCTGTTTATAATATAATGATTTCTGAAGGATCATGTGACTGGAGTAATGCTAAAAATTCAGCTTTTAAAATCACAGGAATAAATTGCATTTTAAAATATATTAAATAGAATATGGTTATTTTAAATAGTAAAACAATATTTCCCAATTTTACTGTTTTTGCTTACTTTGGATCAAATAAATGCAGGCTTTGTGAGCAGAAGAGACTTCTTTAAAAAAAAATACTAAAAATGACAAAAAAAACTAACAAAATTAAAACTGAAATGTGAACAGAAAGTATAAAACTAAAAACTAATTCAAAATATGAAACACTATACTATCAGAGTGATTTCTAATTAAGTTTAATCTTTCATTTAATTTTTCTATTTTCTATTAGCTTTATTTTAAGTAATGTTGTGGTACAGTATGTCTCGTTTTCCACAGAATATGGGCATATGCGTTTGGAATTAATTATTTATTTTAATGCACCAAAAAACAAGAAGCACTGTTAGTGAATCTCATCAACTTCCATAATATAGGTATCAAACAATGATGAGAGAGGTCCAGGCATACTATTATCCAAATAATATCATCATAAGAGACAATGTCCCTCAGGAACAGGCGGCAAAAATGAGTTCGGAAAACCCGAGCCAAATGAAATATGAGTGACAGGTTATCTGTATGCGCCCGTTGTGTGTGTTGTTTGCGCATACGTGTACAAGTGTAAATAAAGGCTTCAATCGTGAGTTGTTCGCATTGTGTAAAAGGTCAGTTCCCGTGCAGATGGTGTTCTAGAATTGCTACTCGCAGTCACAGCTGGATATTTTCTGCGTGTTTTTTGTCTCCTCTGAGTTCTCTTTTTCAAAACAAAACGAGTGTGATGCAAATGAGAGTCAATTGTAAAAGGTCTCTTTTTGCCATCTGTTAGGAACTCACCTGGGACTTGTAATGCTTTGCCATCAATGTTCATTGTCATTTCCAATTATTTGTGTGAATTTAAAGTAGCTTAAAAGCAAAAAATGCTCTACCACAAAAAGCCTAGAAAAAAGGACTCTACACAAACATAAGAGCCACTCTTTTCCTTTTTCGAAGCTTTACTTCAAATAAACACATCTACTCTTTGGCCTACATCCACAGATGTAATCGCGGAATCCAGTCATAAAAACAATTTATTGTATACCGCAGAATGTCACAGAATTTGCCAAATTTTGGATTAATAAATCAAAAGTAGATCAGTACACTTAAATCAAAATGTTATATGGACTAGTGTCTGTGAATATTAAGCTGCAAAAATACCATTTAATCCTGCATTTTCTGTGTGTCTGTGTGAATAATTGGTGCAGCACATGTGGAAATGCTAACCAACTTTAGGCGCTGTGTGATAATACTCCGCCTGCTGCGTCCATATTACGGCAGCAAATTTCCTTGACTATTACGCCGGAATGGGAGTGTAGTTCCTAATCTTATCGGCCTAGAAAATCGCAGCTTTACATTTTCCACCGGTATTAGCACACGATATAACTACAGAAGAGTCAAGTTTTAAAAACAACAAATATCGAAACTCGTTGGTCATTTTTGAATGCGATGCTATTGGTCTAATAGGATTCAATGATCTATGCTAAGCTATGCTAAAAGTGATATCAGCAGAACAGGAGAACGGCTGAATGGGTTTCAAAATGGTAAAACTCAACTTATTAGCTCGGGGGGAGAATGAGCCTATTTCCAAAAAAGTTGAGCGTTCCTTTAAACATAATTTCCAGAACTAATCTGAGAGTCACTTCATAAGCATATTACAATTTCTTTTGAGAAAAACTATCGTCGTCATATATACAACCAGAAACTTACAGGTCTTCACAGCAAGCCGTCAAAATAAAAGTTCAGTTTAACTTAAAGAGAAATTGTGACAGAAATACAGTATATTACTTTAATGTAATGATAGTGCTACTATTACTAATGTAATTATTATTAAAACATTGTTTTTAAGGAATATTTAACAGAATTGTTTTTTTATTATATATATATATAGTTTTTTTATTATATATATATATAGTCAAGCCTGAAATTATTTATACCCCTGGCAAATTCTGACTTTGAACCAGCAAGTTTTTTTTTTTTAACCGGAAATGACACAGGCTTCTCCCAAAAGATAATAAGATGATGTATAAGAGGATTTGTCAGGATTAAGGACTTTATTTCTGTGTTCCTAGTGTTTTTTCCCCCCTGTGGTTTTCATGTTTTGGTTTCTCCCTTTGTCTCCCCCTTTTGTTAAGTTTGCCTTGGTTTAACCTTATGCCCATTTTTGGACTTCCCCCTCGTTTCCTTGAATGTGTACACCTGTCCTTGTAATTAGTAATTTATGTTCTTTTGGTTAAATAAATGTGTGTTATTTTGCATTCCTGCATGGCATGACAGCATCATTGTGGAAAAAAATATTTCTCAGCTTTTATTTACATTTGAACAAAAAGTGGCATGTTCAAAATGATTCATACCCTTTGCAAACTGTCACAGTCGATGGGAAAAACCAAAGTTCTATACCAGGGTTCCTCAAATCTTACCCTGGAGGTCCAATGCACTGCAGAGTTTAGCTCCAACCCTGATGAAACTCACCTACCTGTGATTCTCTAATGATCCTGAAGACCTTGATTAGCATTCTCAGGTGTGTTTGATTAGGGTTAGAGCTAAACTATGCAGTGCATTGGACCTCCAGGGTAAGATTTGAGGATCCCTGTTCTATACCATTCCAAATAGTCCAAGCTGTTCTAAATCATCCTAATTACCCTGATTCATTGGGAACAGCTGTTTTAATTAACTCAACAGGTGAGAAAAAGGAGCTCTCTGCTGTTGGTTTGTGGACAGTCATGTATAATATACATATATATATATATATATATATATATATATATATATACACACACACACACACACACACACACACACACACACACACACACACACACACACACACACACACACACACACACACACACAACACAATCATTTAATTAGTGATGGTTTTGATAATTAAAATTTTTTAAAACCTTTAACATGGAATACAGTAAATTTATGGAAAAACACAGAATTTGGCAAAATAAATAAATAAAATAAAACCAATTTTGAGAAAAAATAACTTATTTCCTATGGCCTTACAATGGTTTTTTTTTTTTTGGTCAAACATTTAATATATTGGTTAATACATTGTGTATGTTTTATGAATTTAATTAATTAGACATGCTTTTTAGTTAATACATTTTTTTATTTCACCAATAAAAGAGAGTTTAGAAAAGTTAAATGAAAAAAATTGGAATCCAAAAGATTAAAAAGAAAAAAGAAAAAATGGAATTTGACAATGCAATATGGGGGGGGGGGGGGATAAAACAGATTTCATAGGACCCTATCTAACACTTCATTACTAAAGGTGAACAGTTATGTAGATATAAGTTTCTAAATGAATCAACAGACACCAGACACTACTATTCCCAGTTATATTGCTGTCAGATAATTATTGTAAAAGCCAACAAAAATAACCATTTGCTCTGTGTGTGTTCGAACCAAAATGATTTGTTGTTGTGGTTGCTATGGTGAAGCCACACACAGAGATATTGTGATTATTTTTATTATTATTGTGTTTGGGTCACTGGGTCAAAGCTGCCATTCTGAGGCAAAACAGCGTGTTTTGCAATAAAAGATCATAAATAGTTTTGTACTTATCTGTTTTTATAAATCAGCATGTTGGGTAAACAAACATACACTCTCAGATAAAAGGTACAAAAGCTGTCACTGGGGCAGTACCTTTTATAAAGGTACTAATATATACCATTTAGGATCTAATATGTGCTCTTGAGATATTATGTACTTTTAAGGCCATAATATGCATCTTTTAGGGATAAATAAGATATAAAGGATTACCATTTGAAAAGGTAGCATCCCAGTGACAGCTTTTGTACATAGATGCATGCAGGAAATATATGTGTGGAGTGTGTATGTGTGTGTTTGTATATATAATACATTATAAAAGTATTCATATAATGTCTTCTGATGCCACTTGAATGTGCTGAATGTAACCACAGTTAATCTAATCTAATCATTTATAAAACACAATAATTTCACTATAATTATAATACTTATGAATGCATATTTATTGCTATGCCTTTAAAGAATATGATGCATTCTAACATTTAAAAAATGTACTGTAATGTAATGCTGTTGTTGTTGTTGCATTACTAGATGACTTTTGAAATAAATGTAGTTTTATAAATATTTTTTTTTTTTACGAAGAAAAAAACATATTCTGTGTTCAAGTTAAGTGTTGATTAAAATATTTAATTTGTTGACAAACATTTAACAAAGCAGCTTAAAACAAGATACGCTACTTGCCATAAGGGCACGAATAAATGTTTATAATTATGATTATTATGACAAAATGTTTTTATAGAACTCATACTGGTTTAAAGTGAATAGTTTATCACAATATTCATAATTTACATTGTAATGATTATATCCTTTTTTTGCTGGATAATGAATTCATAAAACATTTACGTTTCAAGTTAACTTTTTATTAAACTATTTAATGTGTTGACAAACTATCAATAAAACAGCTTAAAGCAAGATTATATTTAGTACACATTGCCATAAGGGCAACAATAAATGTTTATAATTATTATTATTATGACAAAATGTTTTTATAGGACTCATACTTGTTTTCCAAGTTAATTGTTTATCACAATATTCATACTTTACATTGTAATGCATTCTATCTTTTTATCCTGGATAATGAATTAAAAAAAAAAACATTAATGTTTCAGGTTAATTGTTTATTAAAATATTTAATTTGTTGACAAACTGTCAATAAAACATCTTAAATCAAGATTATATTTAGTACACCTTGCCATAAGGGCAAGAATAGATGTTTATAATTACATTTATTATGACAAAATGTTTTATAGGACTCATACTGGTTTCAAGTTAACTGTTTATCACAATATTCATAATTTACATTGTAATGCATTATATGATTTTTTAATGAATTTGCAAAATATTTATGTTTCAAGTTAATTGTTTATTAAAATATTTAATTTGTTGACAAGCCTTTAATAAAATAGCTTGAAGCAAGAGTATATTTAATACACCTTGCCAAAAGGGCAACAATAAATGTTTATAATTACTATTATTATTATGACAAAATGTTTTTTTTTTTTAAACTTATACTGGTTTCAAGTGAACTGTTTATCACAATATCCATAACTTATATTCATAATTATATCTTTTTTCCTGGATAATGAATTTATCAAGCATTAATGTTTGAAGTTATTTGTGTATTAAAAATATTTAATTTGTAAACTGTCAGTAAAACAGCTTAAAGCAAGATTATATTTAATACTTTAGATTATATATTAATACCTTGCCAAAAGGGCAACAATAAATGTTTATAATTACAATTATTATGATTTGTTTTAAATAAAATAAAAAATAGATAAAAAAAACTCAAGTTAATTGTTCACAAGTTGTATCAAAATATTCATAATATACATAAAATATTTAGATTTAGGTTTGTTTAATTTTTTATAATCCACAGTGTAATGCATCATACTTTTTTCCATAATAACTGTAATTGTAAAGCCACATTAATTGTTGCCATTATAGCAAGATGGTATACTAAATAAAATCTTCAACCTTTTTTATTGACAGTTTTTTAATAAATTAAATATTTTAATAACCACTTAACTTGAAACCAGTATGCGTTTTGTTAAAGTAAACAAACTGTCAACAAAGCTTTAGGCAGGATTATATTCAGTATGGCACCTTGCCATAAAGGCAACAAATCTTGATACAGACACTTGAGCCACTGACAGACATCCAGTATCAAGTGCTACTATCATCATTGATGCTCGGAGACTCGAGCAGCAGGGCTCTAGCAGATTGAAGCAGGATCAGGTCAAGTCTGGAGCACCTTCCCGTCCCCAAAACCTCATTTATATTCACTTGTTCTTCCATTAAGTGGTCCACTGGGTTTGTCCCGTCCTCTGAGTGAACAATTACATGTGCACCTGCCGTAGGAGTCTGGGATGGGTTAACTTAACCTTCAGCTTCCCACCCAACCGGTAAAGCCGGGCTCCCCCCGCTGTCTATTTACCACAGTCCGTTTGTGGAAAGACTCTGAATTAGAAAGGCACTATCCCGAGACTCACCGTCGTTTATTTATTCCACACACTGACCGAACCTGTATCAGTCCCTGAAGGCGTTTGTGGCAGCAACTAAGATTAAAAATAACGCTGTTCATTTGTACACTATTCAGGACTGAATTGAATGCCGTTTGAATTTGAATTCAATTTCTGAATTTGAATTGAGGGGAAAAAGGAACAAATTCAAATTTTCTGCATCTTAAGAAAGTAGAATTAAAATTGAAATTCTGAAATTAAAAATTACTTAAAATTAATAAAAAATTAAAACCAAAAATGTATAAATAAAATGCAAATTTGAATTTTAAGAAGTTGAATTAAAATGAAATGAATATAAAGAAATTCATAAATGCAATGTCATTTTCAGTTAGAAAATGAAAAAATTAAATGCATAATTAAATCGAAGAAAGTATAATTCAATTTAACTAAATCTAAAGAAACTCACAAATGTAATGTAGTTTTCAAGTAGAAATAAAAAAAATGCAAATTTGAATTTAAGAAAGTATAATTAAAATGAACTGAAATTCAAAAGAAAATTGTAAATGTAGTAGCTGTAATTTTCAATTAGAAAAGGAATGTATAAATAAATGCAAATTTGAATTTAAGGAAGTAGAATTAAAATGAAATGAATTTTAAAAAATCATAAATGCAATGTGTCATTTTCAGCTAGAAAAAGAATGTATAAATAAAAAAATAAAAGGCAAAATTAAATTTAAGAAAGTATACTTAAACTGAACTGAATTTAAAGAAATTCACAAATGTAATGTGGTTTTTAACTAGAAATAAAAAATGTGAATTTGAATTTAAGAAAGTATTATTAAAATCAACTGAAATTCAAATAAATTTGTAAATGTAATAGCTGTAATTTTCAACTAGAAAAGGAATGTATAAATAAACCAGTTTTAGTTTTAGCTAAATTGTATTTAAGAAAGTTTAATTAAACAGAACTGAAATTTAAAGAAATTCACAAATGTAATGTGTAGTTTCAACTAAAAATTAAAAATGCTCATTTTAAATTTAAGAAAGAATGTTTAAAATGAACTGAAATTCAAAGAAATTTACAAATATAATGTATAGTTTTCAGCTAGAAATAAAAAAATACTAATTTTAATTTAAGAAAATATAAACTAAACTGAAATTTAAAGAAAATCACAAATGTAATATTTAGTTTCAACTAGAAATTAAAAATGCTAATTTTAAATTTAAGAAAGAATATTAAAAATGAACTGAAATTTAAAGAAAATCACAAATGTGATGTGTAGTTTTCAACCCGAAATTAAAAATGCCAATTTCATTTTAAGAAAATTAAATTAAATTGAACTAAATTGTAAAGAAATTCACAAATGTAATGTGTAGTTTTTAACTAGAAATAAAAAATGATCATTTGAATTTCAGAAAGTATAATTGAATAAACTGAAATTCCAAAAAATTGTAAGTCTAGTAAGTGTAATTTTCAACTTGAAAAAATCTTTAAAAATCTAAAAATCTAAAAAATCTAATTTCACAAAATGTACAAATGGAATGTAGTTTTCAACTAGAAATAAAAATGCAAATTTGAATTTAAGAAAGTATAACTAAAATGTACTGAAATTCACAAAATTTCAACTAGAAAATGAATATATAAATAATAAAATGCAAATTGATTTTTTTTTTTTACTAATTTAAGGAAGAAATTGAAAATAACCTGAAATTCAAAGACATTCACAAATGTAATGTGTAGTTTTCAACTAGAAATAAAAAAAATGCTAATTTGAATTTCAGAAAGTATAATTAAAATAAACTGAAATTCAAAGAAGTGTCATTTTCAACGAGTGAAATGTATTTATAAATAAAAAATCTAATGTCACAAAATTTACAAATGTAATGTAGTTTTCAGCTAGAAATAAAAATGCAAATTAGAATTTCCAAAAAAATTTCAACTAGAAAATTAATGTATAAATAATAAAATGCAAATTTATTTAATTATTTTTTTAATCAATTTGGGGTAGTAAATTGAAAATAAACTGAAATTCAAAGAAATTCACAAATGTAATAAGTGTAATTTTTTTAAAACAAGTGTATAAATAATGTGAATTTGAACTTGAATTTAAATCAGTATAATTAAAATTAATAAAAATGTTTTAAAAAGCCATGTAATTGAATTTTAAAAAATGCTAATTAGAAATAAACTGAATTGAACCGAAGTTCAAAGAAATTCACAAATACAATTTTAATTCTCAACTATAAGAGTAACGCATACATGAATAATAAAATGCTCCAAAAGTAATCATGATGCTTGCCTTTTTTCAGAAAATGATTCTCTCCCCAAAATACCTATTCACAAATATAGCCGATCAGTTATCAAGCACCTGGTTTGCTTCAGTGTCTACCTTCATTGAGATGGTTTGATGAGACGCTAGTCCAATTATGAGCAGTAACAATAGACAGCCTGCATCAGAATCGTTGTGAAGGTGTGCACATTCAGAGCTCCATTAAACCTGGCCTGCATTCAATTACAATGCCCTTTTTCTGAGCGCATGCCTTTGTCTTCTCACTCCCAAGCCTGATAAATTCAGTTTGTCATCAAATGTTACCTTGAAACAATGCAATCGAAGTAATTGTGTCCAGAACAATGAAGGTGTACACAGGAGACATCAGCACGGACATATCTTATCTAAAAGTCCCTAGCAGTTCAATGTGAACAGGACGCATAACACGGTCACCGCTCGATACAAATATCAGCAGTCATTGTCACTAATCTGACAAAGTGAAAGAAATTAACGGATATTGCTGTTTTCAGCTGTTATCTTTAAAATGGAAAGTCATTGTTTCCATATGTAATTGCATATGTAACATTAAAATTGACATTTTCTTGACTGTATTAAGCTATAGCTATGTAGCCTAATGTTTTTAAATATTATTATGTAAGTGACAAAGCCATCTGATAACAGCAATATTTTTTTTAATATATTTTAGAATTTAAAATATCTGTTGTCTATCTGGATATATTAAAAAATGTAATTTATTATTTTGATGCAAAGCTGAATTTTCAGCATCATTACCTTCAGAAATTATTCTGATACAGTCAAGCCCAAAATTATTCATACCCCTGGCAAATTCTGACCTAAACTTTTTACTGTTACTTTTATTCAACCAGCAAGTTTTTTTTTTATTAGAAATGACACAGACGTCTCCCAGAAGATAATAAGACGATGTACAAGAGGCATCATTGTGGAAAAAAAATATTACTCATCTTTTATTTACATTTGAACAAAAAGTGGCATGTCCAAAATTATTCATACCCTTCTCATACCCTAAGAATATATTAAATCAATTGGATTTAAGTCAGGACTCTGACTGGGCCACTGCAAAACGTTAATGTTTTGGTCTGCTAACCATTTCTTCACCACTTTTGCTGTGTGTTTTGGGTCGGTGTCGTGCTTAAATGTCCACTGTTGCCCAAGGCCAAGTTTCTCTGCAGACTGCCTGATGTTGTTGTTGAGAATTTTGATGTATTGCTCCTTTTTCATGGTGCTGTTTACTGTGATTAGGTTCCCTGGTCCACCGGCTGAACCCCCCCCCCCCCCCCAAAAAAAAAAAAAACATTAGGTTCCCACCACCATGTTTGACGTTGAGGATAGTGTTCTTAGGGTGAAATGAAGGCTACATCATTGTGGCCAAACAATTAAATTTTTGTTTCATCTGACCATAGAACAGAAGACCAGAAGTCTTCTTCTTTGTCCAGATGAGCATTTGCAAAGGCCAAGTGGGCTTTTGTGTGCCTTATCTGGAGAAATGGTGTCCTCCTTCGTCTGCGTCCATGGAACCCAGTGTGCAGTGTCTGTTGGACTGTCTGCCTTGAGATGTTGCCACCAGCAGAGCCCAGATTCATCAGGATGGCCTTGGTGGTGATCCTTGGATTCTTTTTTACCTCTCTCACTATCCTCCTCTGAGATTTTTTACAGTGCGGAACTTTGCACTGTAGACTCTGGAACTTCAAAACATTTAGATATGGTCTTATAGCCCTTTCCTGACTTGTGAGCAGCCACAATGCGTAGCTGCTCCTTTGTCTTAGCCATGACTGTCCACAAACCAACAGCAGAGAGCTTCTGTTTTTCTCCTGTCGAGTTGATTAAAACAGCTGTTCCCAATGAATCAGGGTAATTAGGATGCTTTAGAACAGCTTGGACTATTTGGAATGGTATAGAACTTTGGATTTTCCCATAGACTGTGACAGTTTGCAAAGGGTATGAACAATTTTGGACATGCCACTTTTTTTTTGTAAATAAAAGCTGAGAAATATTTTTTTTCCACAATGATGCCTCTTGTACATCATCTTATTATCTTTTGGGAGAAGCCTGTGTCATTTCCGGTCCAAAAAAAAAATTGCTGGTTAAAATAAAAGTAACTTTAAGTCAGAATTTTCCAGGGGTATGAATCGGGCTTGACTGTATATGCTGATTATATATGCTAAATATGCTGATTTGCTGCTAAATTATTTATAATGGTTCTTATAAACATTAATAATGAAACTAATGTTACCTTTGTGAGCATAAAAGACTTCCTTTAAAAAAAAAAAACGAAATAGCTAAAGAAATAAAATATTTAATTATTTATTTATTTTTACTTTTTTATTTTTTTGTAAATGTATAATTTATGACATTTTGTTTTATTGGAAGAACATAATCTGACAAACTGATAAATGTGCCAGACGCAGCACTGCTCAAAATCATCCATATTTTGCAATGCACAGTCAGGATCTTATATTTATAGCCTTTGTACTCACCGGAGCTCATTGTAAATGCTAGTGCACTCACTTCCTCTAGGAATACTGCTACCTGAATAATGATCTTCAGTCTATTGCATGTGATCCAGCAGCTGAATTTCTCATGACTTATGCCAGAAATCCCAGCAGCAAATATTTCATGATTAATAATTTAATAAATTAAAGGGCCATCACACGGAAAACATAATTTCCCTTGCTCTTCTGAAATAAATGTGTTATGTTAATATAATCCTACATTTCGTGATCATGGCAAAAAAAAAAAAAACGAAGCGAAGGAATAGCTTTAAAGATCTGCGACACAAAGCAAATTATCTTTCAAACAAACCTAGAAAAGCAGTACTTTGTGTCACTGTGTGAAAATAAGACGCTAGCGATTTTTCTTGGAACTAGGTAAAGCCAAACTCCAGTTGGTGTTAGTTAGTTGTTGCTAACCCCCAGCTGAGACGTTGTGCAGTTCAGGAATGAACTCATCTAAGGTTGAAAAGGAAAGTAAATGCAGCACAACTCAATTGTAATTGCAGAATAGCTTGTGTGAGTCAGTCATCTTATGGATTCCTGAAAAGTCAGCATGTCATGGCTCAAGGGACTCGCTTTACTTGAAACCGTGCAACAGCTTCATTTCAAATACTCCTACTGCAGCAGTCTACAGATAAAACCGTAATCAAAGTAAGATTTTTATTTGTCAGAATTGCTGTAGAAATCCAACTCCTATAGGGAAATTTAGCATATTTCATATTTAGTATTAAATTAAACCTATTTTTTTTTTGTTTTTGCATTGTGACATTAATGAGAACTAAAGCCATTTTCCCACAAATTACCATAATGCCAGGTTTTACTTTTAAGTTCTCATTATTTCCATTATTAGATTGTTATTAATGTATTACAATAAAGGAGTACAATATATTTTTTATGAATTGCAGTACAAAAAAATATAAAGCATTACTTCTTTATATCTAAAAACATAATGTGACCCTGGACCACAAAACTTGTCATAAGAGTCAATTTTTAAAAAATGGGATTTATACATCATCTGAAAGCTGAATAAAATAAGCTTTTCATTGTATGGTTTGTTAGGATGGGATAATATTTGGCCATATTTGAAAAGTTGTCTTTTAAAGTTTAAAGCTTTAAAGCTTTTAAAGTTGTCTAAATAAAGTTCTTAGCAATGTATATTACTAATTAAAAATTAAGTTTTGATATTTTACAGTAGGAAATTTACAAATTTTGACCCATACTATGTTTTGTTGGCTATTGCTACAAATATACCCATGCTACTTGACACTGGTTTTGTGGTCCAGGGTCACAAATATATGTAAACATTTTAAAATAATAAACATATTATTTCCGCTATTACAAATACAATAATGATAATGTCATACAGGGTTTCTGCAGCATTTATGAAGGTAAATTTAAGACTTTTTCATGGACTTTTTTTAAACTAAGTTTAAAAAAAAGGAATAAATTGAAGGGGACCAAATACTTCAATATGTTCTCTAAATGTAAATGTCTAGGAAGCACAATGTGTTGCATTAGCAACATTTTGAAATACAATCCCCATTACTTGAATTTATTTTACAAAAACAAAAGCTTAATAGCTCTGCTTCCAAACACGAGAATATTGAAATACATTTTTACTTTTAAGCATGTAAATGCATAAACATTCTTAAATCAAGATACATTTTCTGTAGATGCAAAATTACATATGTGACCCTGGACCGCAAAACCAGTCTAAAGTAGCATGGGTATATTTGTAGCAATAGTCAAAAATACATTGTATGGGTCAAAATGATCAAAATTAAAATTATATTTTTCTTTTATGTCAAAAATCAATAGGATATTAAGTAAAGATCATGTTTAATGAAGATATTTTGTAAATGTCTTACTGTAGATATATAAAAACTTAATTTTTGATTAGAAATATGCATTGCTAAGAACTTAATTTGGACAACTTTAAAGTAGATTTTCTTAATATTTCGATTTTTTTGCCCACTCAAATTCCAAATTTTCAAATAGTTGTATCTCAGCCAAATATTGTCCTATCCTAACAAACCATACATCAATAGAAAGCTTAGTTATTTAGCAGTTTATGTCTAAATTTATGTCTGGTTTTGCTGCAAATATCTGTCAACAGAGGCAGAAAAATCTACTTAATTCGACTGGCAGATCTCTTCTTGTTTTAAGCTAAACTTAATTTTGAATTTTGAAATCTTCTTTTTCCTTCAAAAGTTGATGTATTATCATTTAAGATTGTGTAGAAATTTGAATTGGAAAACGGACAAAAATAATGAGGAAGATATTTATAAATGTAAAGCTTTCCGCTCTGAATTAATGTCTTTTTAAGACTTGCAGAAATATTATAATGATAATGTGATAAATATCACACTGAAAAATTCACAATCACAGTTCGAAAAATATTCTTCGTCTGATTTAAGCTATTCATATTATTTCTTCATTTTGATTTGAGAGTAAAAATCCTCTAAACTCTGAAAATTGTATTCTTTATGGGTTTGGATTGTGATTAGATGTCTAGAAATATAAACTGTTAACAGGGTAAAACTGGTCTGATACCCATCCCACACTCCTCGCTCTACTAGTTTATGCTCTGTCCATTAAAAAACCATGAGCTGAACCTTGGACCATTTTTACAAGGTGTTTCTTTATATAAATGATTCAGCTTACTACAGCTAGCGCATAAAGTGCTTTCTAGTAGCCCAGAGACTGAGAAGTAAAAATATACCCTCTCTTAAGCAGCTAACTGTCATTTAAATATCACACACACTCATCAGATATGGGCACGCCATGATGGTTATGTATCTACAGCCATAAAGATTTTATGCCATCCATTATGCATAAAGAGTTAATTTATTCATGAGGGCAAAATGTGATTGTCCTCTGCCTTTGGATTCCTTTTCATAGCCGTCAGTTCTCCCTGTGAATAGACCACTGTTTTGTGCCTGGAATATAAATAGTCTGTGTGTGTTGATGTGTGCAAGTCTGTGTCCCCCATATATACCATAGTATGTGCAATAAATCATTCAGGGCCCCTTTTAGCCTCTAAAATTGGCTAACAAAAGCACTTATGTAAAGTCACAAGTATATTTGTTACAGTTAATTATGTTAAAGGTCTAAACTAAGACACCATTTGCTCCAGAAAAAAAAGTCATTTGGAAGTCTTCAGCCACAACGGACCCCAAAAATAGCAAACACATGTATAAATGATCTTATAAATCTTAACAGGAGCATTCCTGGCATTTATACAAACAATGGAGTTGGCATTTGTTCCCATGCACTCTGCAATAAGTGCAAGCTACGGGTATCCAAAAGTCATCTATTTTTAACACTATTGTACATATGCACACATCTTCATAGTGACCCATATACTGCACTATATAATGAGGATATACTCCAGGCTAGTTAGAAGGTCAAGAATAGCGACCTTTAATAAACACACCGAAATTATTTCCATAACCATTTAAAAATATTCATTCTGAAACATGCGATATGTAGCCATATGGAAGTATTTATTTTTTTAATGTGTAAAATTCATTCAGATTCCCTTAGAAGTGCCACAAAATGGTATTCATAAACATTTTACTTCTGTTAATACTTCTGTATTTCTAAGTGAAACAGTATAATAAGCCAAAAAGATTAAATAGAGTATAGAATTGTGTTTTGTCCACATACATGCTGTAAAGTTTCAGGAGTGGCAACCGCATTTAAAAACATGGGTGAATAAATTAGTTTTGTCTATTTACGGAACTCACTTTTGGAATCATGATGATTGATATCATGGTAACCATAGCAACAGTTTGGCTATTTTTGACCGAAGTAATATTACGGTGACCAAAGACTCATTATGTTCTGAGATTTTAATTAAACCATCGTCGACAGAGCCGTCATGTTTTGTTTATGTTTGGAGGGTTGCTTGGCAGAGCACGCTCTTGAAAGGTTGCCATGTCCACTTATTATAAGCAACATTTTTAAATGTCTTCGGGTTTGTTGTTTGGCCTCAGCTCATAAAAATAATCAAGCTTATGAAGTTAATAAAGAGTGCAGGCGCAGGTCGCGATATTTTGGTATGTTGCATATTTCCAAGATAACACACCTGGGCAGAGTTTACACTGCAAGTCTTAATGCACAGATCCGATCTTTTCGCCAAATCCGATTTTTTGACCCGGCTGTTTACATTCACTTTAGACATGCCTAGTATCCAAAATCAATGTTTACACTAATTTCCCAATTAAAATCATTCCACTGGCTTTCATGACAATGAGCGCAACGACTGACCCTCAAATTCTGAAGGGACTTTTGCTTATACATCTTTTCCACAGTCAGCATCTTTTCCAAAGTTGGTATACCCGACAGCAAATAATTAAACAAAGAAAGCAAAAGCAGCTGTTTAATGCTGCCATCATAAGGACATTGTTAATGCTTTTTTATTTTTTCATTGGGAAAGACCAATGAGACAGGAGTGGTGGAATCAAGTTGACTCCTTTGACGAGTTTCTATGGACTGACAGTCTCTGTCATAAGACACCCCATTAAGAAAAGTGATCCCAGTGCGCAAACGTGTCACCCTTGCCTTACGGTGGCTTGCCACAAGGACTGTCAATCTCTTTCAAGCTTAAAAGTGCCATGCGCATTTTACTTTCATGTTCAAAGTAGTGGCAACTCAGCAAAAAGCAATTGTTTGTTTTTAGTTTGTTTAAATGCTCCCTCTTTTCCTCCTTTTCCTTCGATTTAAAGGCAATTCAAGCAACAACAAAATGCAACGGCAAAATCACTTAGCCTATATATATATATATATATATATATATATATATATATATATATATTGTATACGTTTTTTTAAACAAAACGATTAAAATACACCATGCTATGGTTATGCATAATATAAAATAACAAATTACTTTGACAAAGTGTAAATAGGTATACAAAACTAAGTAAACACTGTGGCACCAAATAAGAACAAGTAAGTACAAGTTAAGTTTAAATAAAAGTAAAAATCAGCAAAAACTGGGGAACCAATTAAACAAATTAAAAAAACCTTCCAATATCACGGCAAATGTCAAGGGCTTTTTATAATCCACAATATTGCCAAACAGGCGCTTTTGCATTTCGTTACGACAATAAATCATCTATCATCTTCTTGTCAGTCAGCTCGACACATTTTTCTTAAGTGTTAAATTAAATCTAATTTGTGATGCGACTGTTTTTAATTGTACCGTCTGTTCTCTAACTTAACTAAATGATTTTTATTACTATAAAAACATCTAAATGACGGTGGCGGGTGGTGCCGTGGTGGGCAAGTGACGTTTAGATGTAGGTCGGATGTCTAGATATCAGAAATGTATCTGATTTAAAACCACATTTGAAAACGGCTCAGATCGGAAACAAAAAAAAAAAAAGTATCTTGTGTGGATTTTTGTGTTTATACGCATGCATCAAATTCTGATCGGATTTTGCAGATCTAATATAAACATGAGTTCTTTCCTAACAATGACTTTTTACCAACAGACTGTTTTAGTAACTTGTGTGTTTTAACATAAATTTATGTGTTCCTGACCGTTTAAGCGCAATAAGACATGAAAGAGAAGTTTAGTTTAGTTTTCTCCTAATGCGGTTGTTTATACTGACCGCAAACTTTTGAACAGTAGCGTAAATAGAGTTAAATTAGTTTTCCCTTTGACTATTAATTGTATTTTTTTTAACCAACCCCATTGAAATCGATCCCAGCATCAAACAGTGAGATGTGTACTCACAAGTGGTTGGCTTGTTGCAGTTGTGTCCATGTCGAAAGTACTGCGGGTTCTCGATGACAGGAATGCGACTCATGCCGATTACGACGGCGTCAGGTCCGGCATCGAGAGAGCATGGTGTGACGATACCATGGTTGACGTGATGAAGAGGGCTTGCGGAGTCTTCCTCACCACTAATGACTGCCACTGGGCCTGTAAAGCAAGCAAAAAGTAATGATGATAAACATACAACCAGAGTGAATGTTATTTAGAAGCATTGAAGAAAGCAAAGATATTCTACCATAGCATGGCTTTGATCCAAACACTGATTACCATCTTTGTAAAGAGCCAAAGGAGACATTACACTTTAAACACCAGCTAAACAGGATGACTTAACAACCGTCGGCTCATTTAGCAACATAAAACCTTCACTAAACTACAAAGACGTCTAAAACCGTTTCATCAAGTTTGCTTATTTATTCTTTGTGAAATTGACAGTGGTTTCAAAACCATCCCTAGGGAGAGCCATTGAGCTGAATTGGAGAATTGGGAAGGAAGGAGGGTGTAACTGCTGGTAAACATATAATTTCCAACAAGCCCACCTCAAAACAGGACTCTTCAAAATAGTCGTTTGTTCACAAGCACACTCAGGGGAAACGTTTAAACATGGCCAACCAAGCAAATCATCAACAGAGGGACTGAAGTACTGAATGTTGTTTCTCTGTCTCTTCAAATGTCTAAAACCTGTTTGTAACAGATCAAACTTGGACAGATATCTGTAAACCCACCCAATGAGCATTATTTCATTGAATTCACTCCAAGCTGAGCTCTTGTCAGTTAACGTTTGATGTGAACTTCTGTTATCCTAATGTGAAAACGAATCCCATTTGTATGGATACCCAGATCTTCTAATGAAAATCTCTATAGCTCTGTTCCAAAACCTAGTGAGCTGCCTTGGTGTCTTTATAGAGTGCTGCAAAACGAGTGCTAAAATCCAGAAATATCATTCCTAAGCCATTGGGCTTTTTTAGTTAGATGCCTGAAATAAAGTCTGTTTACACAAGGTTTTCTCAACTCTGGCCCTCAAGGTCCACTTTCCTGCTGAGTTTAGCTCCAACCTTGATCAAACTCACCTGCCAGAAACTTTCTAGTGATCCTGAAGACCTTGATTAGCTTGTTCGGTCTGTTTGATTATGGTTGGAGCTAAACTCTGCAGGCAAGTGGACCTCGAGGGCCAGAGTTGAAAACCCCTGGGTTAACACATGCTTATGATATTTTCACAGTTTATTCTACAACATAATTCCCCACTAGTGATGTAAGCTTGTTCATTTCTTGAAAAAGTGAAACTAGAGAGCTTGTTAGGGACATTATGTCATCACAGTGAACAGGTAAATACATTTTCTCCAATTTTACAGCCTTGCGGTGGTTATGATCGTGCTCTATTCCAGCGGTTCCCAATTCCAGTCCTCGCGCCCCACCGCTCTGCACATTTTGCATGTCTCTCTTAGTTAACACACCTGATTCAGATAACCAGCTCATTAGAAGTGAGGTCCGTGCAGGAACTGCGATCCGATTGACATGGTCCCTGCAAAGTGTTCATTGCTCCCTGCTCCCTAAGCGGGGGAAATCTGTTTACTGTACATCGAAACAATCATTCACATATTTGCGCTACGCCACCGCATGTAGCGTCTTTACACAGATGAAACTTACTAGAGAAGTGTGACATAAGTGCATCTGTAAATAAATGCATTTTAAATTTATGTCTCGCACGCTTTAATGACCTTCAAATGGAACACATACGCTCGCTTCGAACTAATGAATAATGGCGGAATATCCTGTGATGTCCACTTCGAAGGGCAGCAACGTTGGAATAGAACAAACGTCGGAAGCGATGCGTGAAACACACTAAATGTGCAGAGCGGTGGGTCGCGAGGACTGGAATTGGGAACCGCTGCTCTATTCCATCTAAAAATTTCTTAACTTGTTGATTTTAAATAAAGATTTTAAAATAAAGAGTTTAAAGCGTGATGGAGGTGACACTGAAGTAATGTGTTCATTGTGGTGTTTGTTCAAAATTGTGAGTGATAAAGTATCTTTATGAACAAACTGTGTAAGTATTATACACTGTTGCTCAGCTTGTTTTTTGGAAACAAATCCTATGGGGTTTTTGTTAAGGGAATCAGATGGAAACTTCCGGTTTGTCATCTCTGTGCCCCTATATATGTGACCCATGCTGGCAAAATGAGTCAGAATAAGCACATTTTCTTCACATTTTTATGTTCATCTCTGCTAAAATAACTTCAAATGATATATGACTTGTTGGAATCAGACAAAAAATGACCGTATGAAGGCGATAGAGTCAGCAGAGTGAATTTTTAGAAAAATCTAGTTGAAAATTCTGAAGAAAAGTCACAGCAAAAAACCCAGCCTGGTTGGCTGGTCTTAGCTGGTTTAAGCTGGAAGTAGCTGGTTTTAGCTGGTCTCCGAGCCTGGCAAGGCTTGTTTTAGATGGTGGTCTCCCAGCCTGACCAGCTAAGACCAGCCTGGCCTGGCTGGGAAAGTAGCCAAAACACCTCTAAAACCAGCCTGCTGACCTAGCCTAGGCTGGTTTTAGCTGTTTTTTCAGCAGGGTATTTTCCTCCAATTCTTTTCGTAATAATAATCATATTATTAATCAAAATATAGCTATTTTTTATTTTATCTTTGTTATTAAAAATAAGAACAAAGATGCAAATAAACAGTAGGTTAATCAAGAGCAGCAAAGATTCCTCTTTTCTTTTAATGTTTGATTAACACTGAGACAGATCTATATTAAGACTTACTGTAATGCACAGATCTAATATAATGTTATAACAGATTATATTTGTGTGACATTTCACAATAATGTACTTTATAGGAAGATTGCACGGAGAGGTGGGTCTTATGTACGTGCTTTGCAAAAACAGACCAACAACTTGCAGCAGCAGCAGTTATCCACAAATGAGCAGAGAAAAAGGTACTCCTCTCAGAAAGCATATGAATAAAGATCATTTTAGATGTTTAATTACCCTTTGGAGCATTGGGATTGCTAGAAGAAGGTATAATGAATTCATTTTTGTGAAAACCTCAAGTTTTACCAAAACTGGCATTTTTCACTTCTTTTGCCTGTAGCTCAAAATTAGACTGTGCGCATTTCGACTCATTTTTGCCAGCACGAGGTCACATACACACACACACACACACACACACACACACACACACACACACACACACACACAAATAAGAAAAATATAAGAAATACTGGGTAAAATGTGACATATTAAAATATATTCCTACAAGCCATCTTGGAATAATTTGTACTTGGCTATCATGACCCATTTTGGTTTTGTCATGCAAATTGGCCAAATGAAGAAATCTTCAAAGGCCACTTAAAGGGATGGTTCACCCAAAAATGAAAATTCTATCATTAATTACTCACCCTCATGTCGTTTCGAACCTGTAAGACTATTATTCATCTTCAGAACACAAATGAAGATGTTTTTGATGAAATCCGAGAAATTTCAGACCCTGCATAGATTGAAATGCAACTGACATGTTTAAAGCCCAGAAAGGTATTAAGGGCATTGTTAAAATAGTCCATGTGACATCAGTGATTCAGCTGTAATTTTATGAAGCTACGAGAATGCTGACTGACACAGAAAAGAAAAGAATGTTGAATAAAGTTGTTATTTTTGTTCTCTTTGTACACAAAAAGCTTTCACATAGCTTCATAACATTATGGTTGAACCACTGATGTCACATTGACTATTTTATCGATGTCCTTACTACCTTTCTGGGCCATAATACATATCACTTGTGTTGCTGACTATTCAGGGTCGGAAAGCTCTCTGATTTCATCAAAAATATATTAATCTTTGTTCTGAAGATAAACGAACGTCTTACGGACTTACTTACTTTTTTCTCAGAATTGTAAGTTTATGTCTTGCAATTCTGACTCTTTTTTTCAGAATCATGAGTTTATATCTCACAGTTCTGACTTTTTTATCAGAATTGTGAGTTTATGTCTTGCAAATCTCTTTTTTCCCTCAGAATTGTGAGTTTATATCGCAGTTTTGGCTTTTTTCTCAGAATTGTGAGTTTGTCTTGCAATTCTTTTTTTTTTTTCTCAGAATTGTAGGTTGATATCTTTCATTTCTGGCTTTTTTTTTTCTCAGAATTGTGAGTTTGTCTTGCAATTTTCTTTTTTTTCTCAGAATTGTGAGTTTATGTCTTGCAATTCTTTTTTTTCTCAGAATTGTGAGTTTATGTCTTGCAAATCAGTTTTTTTCTCAGAATTGTGGGTTTATATCTTTCATTTCTGGCTTTTTTTCTCAGAATTGTGAGTTTGTCGTGCAATTTTCTTTTTTTTCTCAGAATTGTGAGTTTATGTCTTGCAAATCTGTTTTTTTTTCTCTCAGAATTGTGGGTTTATATCTTTCATTTCTGGCTTTTTTTCTCAGAATTGTGCGTTTGTCTTGCAATTTTCTTTTTTTCCTCAGAATTGTGAGTTTATGTCTTGCAAATCAGTATTTTTCTCAGAATTGTGGGTTTATATCTTTCATTTCTGGCTTTTTTTCTCAGAATTGTGAGTTTGTCGTGCAATTTTCTTTCTTTCTCAGAATTGTGAGTTTATTTCTTTCATTTCTGGCTTTTTTTTTCTCAGAATTGTGAGTTTATGTCTTGCAATTCTTTTTTTCTCAGAATTGTGGGTTTATATCTTTCATTTCTGGCTTTTTTTCTCAGAATTGTGAGTTTGTCTTGCAATTTTCTTTTTTTTCCTCAGAATTGTGAGTTTATGTCTTGCAAATCTGTTTTTTTTTTTCTCAGAATTGTGGGTTTATATCTTTCATTTCTGGCTTTTTTTCTCAGAATTGTGAGTTTGTCTTGCAATTTTCTTTTTTTTCCTCAGAATTGTGAGTTTATGTCTTGCAAATCTGTTTTTTTTTTTCTCAGAATTGTGGGTTTATATCTTTAATTTCTGGCTTTTTTTTCTCAGAATTGTGAGTTTGTCGTGCAATTTTCTTTTTTTCTCAGAATTGTGAGTTTATTTCTTTCATTTCTGGCTTTTTTTTTCTCAGAATTGTGAGTTTATGTCTTGCAATTCTTTTTTTTCTCAGAATTGTGGGTTTATATCTTTCATTTCTGGCTTTTTTTCTCAGAATTGTGAGTTTGTCTTGCAATTTTCTTTTTTTCCTCAGAATTGTGAGTTTATGTCTTGCAAATCTGTTTTTTTTTCTCAGAATTGTGGGTTTATATCTTTCATTTCTGGCTTTTTTTTTCTCAGAATTGTGAGTTTATGTCTTGCAAATCTGTTTTTTTTTTCTCAGAATTGTGGGTTTATATCTTTAATTTCTGGCTTTTTTTTCTCAGAATTGTGAGTTTGTCGTGCAATTTTCTTTTTTTCTCAGAATTGTGAGTTTATTTCTTTCATTTCTGGCTTTTTTTTCTCAGAATTGTGAGTTTATGTCTTGCAATTCTTTTTTTTCTCAGAATTGTGGGTTTATATCTTTCATTTCTGGCTTTTTTTCTCAGAATTGTGAGTTTGTCTTGCAATTTTCTTTTTTTCCTCAGAATTGTGAGTTTATGTCTTGCAAATCTGTTTTTTTTTCTCAGAATTGTGGGTTTATATCTTTCATTTCTGGCTTTTTTTTCTCAGAATTGTGAGTTTATGTCTTGCAAATCTGTTTTTTTTCTCAGAATTGTGAGTTTATGTCTTGCAAATCTGTTTTTTTTTCTCAGAATTGTGAGTTTATGTCTTGCAATTCTTTTTTAATGATATATGTCCTGAATTGCCATAAAAATGCAGTCTTAATGACATCAGTAATTCAACTGTAATTTTATGAAGCTACAAGAATACTTACTGACACGGAAAAGAAGAAAATGTTAAATAAAGCTATTTTTGTTTTCTTTGTTTACAAAAAGTATTCTCATAGCTTCATAACATTATGGTTGAACCACTGATATCACATTGACTATTTTATCCATGTCCTTACCACTTTTTTGGGCCATAATACATATCACTTGTGTTGCTGACTATTCAGGGTCAGAAAGCTCTCAGATTTCATCAAAAATATCAACCTGTGTTGTGAAGATGAAAGAAGGTCTTACGCACTGCAAAAAATCCTTTTCTTACTTGGATTTTTTTGTCTTGTTTCCAGCCAAAATGTCTAAAAATTCTTAAATCAAGAAGGATTTTCTTGACAAGTAAAAAACAAGTCAAAATTAAGTGAGTTTTTGCTTAGAAGATAAATAATTTGCCAATGAGGTAAGCAAAATAATCTTATTTCAAACAGAAAACAACTGTACCCCATTGGCAGATTATTTTGCTTGTTTCACTTAATGCTTTAATTTTTCACTTAATGCTTTAATAATGATTTAAGAATTTTTTTTATATTTTGGCTGGAAAACAAGGCAAACAATCCAAGTAGGAAAAGCATTTTTTGCAATGCAGGTTTGGAATGACATGAGGGTGAGTAATTAACAGAATTTAAAATTTTAGGTGAACTATCCCTTTAAATCTTTGTGCCCATGATGTTTTCAAATGCTGTCTAGATAGGCAGCTCACTAGGTGAGTTTGTCACATCCTGTGAATTTCGAAGGCTAATGTCAGAAATAATAGTTTTTCATCGAATCAATAAATCTCACCAACTTCTGTGTCAGTAGCAGTTGAAGAGACCTGAAAATGTTTTTCTCACCTTGACTGTCTCAGGGTTATGGAGCATTGCCCAGACTTGCTAGGTGTAACCCCCGCAAATACAACCCTAGGTGTAAGGTGTGTGAAGTCTTGCCACAACAGCAGAGCTACAGGCAAGACTGAAAGTGATGTGCACAAGTGACATGGCTTGTTTATTTGCATTGCATGTTGGATTTATTAGGCTTTGAATAAGACTTTAGCTTTAGTACTCACGTTTGACCACAACAGTTTCTGTAGAGAATTGAGTAATCTTGATCTACTAAATGTCTTAAACATAAATGTACATGAATGTCAGGTTGATACAGTTTTGCAATCTACTGCAATTCTCTGAACTGGTGAACCTCTACTCGGTATCTCATGCGGTGACAGAACACGTAGGTAAAAGTAAACACACCTCGTGAACGAAACCACACGTCTTTTGAGTTTGACATTTAGGGTCCTAGTGAGAAATGATGCTTGTTGGCACAAAGTAAATCTGAGAGTTCAATATTAAACATTTGAGTGTAACTCTTGGTGTTCCCAGTCAAATCTCACTCTGAGGGATACAGACCACCATTATTGATGATCCTTCACGAAGCAGGCTATAGGAAATTTATGACTCCTCCATTGGGCCGATCATTTATTTTGTTTACGATTGTATAAAAAGCTTCGGGAGAAAAGCAGGAGCATATTTTATTCTACAAGAACGCTCAACCTACCGAACGCATGATACAAGCTGATTTTGTCTTTAGCCACTGATGCTAATGGACTGAATATCACAAAATGCTAGGTAATTTTGCCCTGAAAGACTAATAAACAAATCATTTTAAATACTTATTTCTTGCATTAGGGAAATTGGGCATATTTTAAGAGCTTTTAAGATTTTAGGACATTATTTTCAAAACATTTAGCACATTTACCCTCAACATATTCTCATTAGATCTGGATGTTGCATTTATTTTATTTATGTACTATTATTATTTTATTTACATTTTTTTTTTTTTTTTTTTTTGTTACCAGTTATTCTAAGTGGTAAATCTGATTAGGTTAAAAACGGGTAAAACAACTACCATGAATACTACATACTGTGCAATATTGACTTTTTTCTCAGAATTGTGAGTTTACATCTTGCAATTCTCTTTTTCTCAGAATTGTGAGTTTTTATCTCGCAGTTCTGGCTTTTTTTTCCTCAGAATTCTGAGATTATGTCTTGCAATTCTGACTTTTTTTCTCAGAATTACGAGTTTATATCTCACATTTCTGGCTTCTTTTCTCTCAGAATTTTGAGTTTATCTCGCAATTCTCTTTTTTTCTCAGAATTGTGAGTTTATATCTTTCATTTCTGGCTTTTTTTTCTCAGAATTGGGAGTTTATGTCTTGCAATTCTCTTTTTTCCCAGAATTGTGAGTTTGTCTTGCAATTCTCTTTGTTTTCCTCAGAATTTTGGGTTTATATCTTTAATTTCTGTTTTTTTTTTTTTTTTTTCCCCAGAATTGTGAGTTTGTCTTGCAATTCTCTTTTTTTCTCAGAATTGTAAGTTTATATCTTTTTAATTTTTGGCTTTTTTCTCAGAATTGTAAGTTTAGTCTTGCATTTCTCTTTTTTTCTCAGAATTGTGGGTTTATGTCTTGCAATTATCTTTGTTTTTTCTCAAAATTGTGAGTTTGTCTTGCAATTATATATTTTTTTCTCATATTTGAGAGTTTATATCTCACAGTTCTGGCTTTTTTTCCCTCAGAATTGTGAGTTTGTCTTGCATTTCTCTTTGTTTCTCTGAATTGTGAGTTTGTCTTGCAATTCTCTTTTTTTCCTCAGATTTGTGAGTGTATGTCTTGCAGTTCTCTTTTTTCTTAGAATTCTCACAATATTGATAAATAAATAATGAATATTTTTTTGAATAATGATTTTAATGGGATATTAATGGGAATATGTCCTGAATTGCCATAGAAATTCAGTCTAAATGACATCACAAAAGGCTTAATTTCATCAATTTATATTTTTCTTAGATTTTTGTGTTAAATATGAGCCAGATGTGTTTGTATTCATCAAATTGTTTATGTAAAAAAACAACAACAAAAAAAAACTGTCAAAATTAAAAAAATGTCAAAATTAAGTTTGTAATTGTACAACCACATCAGTTCAAGGGTAATCCATAAACTCAACAGTTGAGAACATTCTGCAAATGCATTCAACGGAATAAAAAACAGAGTCATAGTAAAAACTACAACTCAACATGTGTAATTTACTATGTTACAAAGGAAAAGCTAACCAAGCACTACAAGCATTGACCCAGCTAGATTCCTAGTCTACACTAGCACATAGTCTCCTGAACTGAAGTGCAATGAAAAAATAAAGAGCCGCTTTCATCAGTCAGACTCCAACCATTTAAACAGGGGGAGGTGTGATCAAAATTGATAACATTGCATCATCCTGGGCAGTCGGTGGTGGGCCACGATTGAGCAGGGGCCATTAAATATTTACCTTTTATTACAGAGTCACAGGGAGCGCACAGAAACATGTGATCACTCAGATACTGACAGTAAGACTGCTATCGATCAGGCTACTGCGTGGCCCCATGACTTCACTGATCCAACAGTGCAAAGAAAACTCTCTTCACCGAGCCACATTCAAAACCCACAGCGGCAGGCCCAGACACAGAGAAAATAGATTTGGATTGTTTCGTGCTAGCTCAGCACTTCACACAGTACTCAAATGAATGGACACTCTAGGCTGTATGTAGACTAAATGTTCCAAATGTATTCAGTCTAATAGCGGTTATGCGCAACATTCTTCCGGGTTTTACAAAACAGCCTTAACTACTTCCGGCCGTCAGCTACTGGTACAGCGAAGTTATGGCCACCTTCTATAGCTGATGTTTACAGGAGCTACCACAAATAACAATTTCAGATGTACACCGTATATCCAAACGGACGTCCGGAGCCCCGAGTATTCTGTTAGATAAGGGATTTAACTCGGACCGCAAAAAAAAAAAAAAAAAAAAGAAAGGAAATATTGTACCCGACCCGCATGTTTAATATTTTGCGACTGACAGCAGCGATTATATGCGGCTATGCGGTGGAGATGCGTTCACTGTCAAACATCATTAGGTAATTTTGTCAAAAGAAATGTTCTTGATTACAAGAAAAATACAGATTGTTCTTGTTGTGATTTATTTTGTACAGATTTAAATAGTTTGGTTTTCGAAGTACTCTAAATTATGTCAGTGATTCTCCGATGTTAAATATGATCAAGAATTATTTTATTTCGATCTACAGTGTAATAAAGGTTAAGAAAAAGATTAGCCTATAGCCCTAAATATATATATATAGACTACAAGCTAATTCCTTTTTTCTTAACTTTTAACTTCTTCTAAAAATTATCAAGAATATTTAATCAACTTAATAGGCTAGGTTAACAAATTTTCTTATACAAACATAACGAATGCACTTCAAAACGAAGTTTTCATATGTAAATTCAGGAATCACGAATATGACAAAATAATATTATTTTATATATATTATTTGTATAGCTATAATAGTTGTATCAAATGAAGGAATGAAGAATGAGGCAAATGAGGAAATTATAGTTCCTTGAATTTATTAAATAACGTTTAATTTCATTCGTTTCGCTCTCTGGAAATGTAAAGAAAAAATACAATTTTTACTTGGTTTTTAATCCCTGGTTTTAAACAAGCAAATACATGAGATAATTTATATATTATTGCTTGAATAAATGTTTAAAAATAGTTCTAAAAATTTTATAATTAAGGAAATGAAACAGACCTAGGCATTTGAAAAGACATAGTGAAATGAGTCTAATAATTCCAAAAAGAAAGAGAAGCATTGGACATAATCAAAATATTCTAGACATTTATTAGGAATACCATTTTCTTAACATTTAAGATGTTTATCCAGTCTAATCGAAGTGTGCATCTCTCCCCCGACTTTCTCAACAAAAATCCAGCCCCCTCTCAGAAAATACATAAAACTGACATTACTGAGCTATATGCGTTTAAAAGTAGCCTATTAAAATGGTACAATGGCATTGCTCAGTTCAACGTTGTCAGGATTTATAGTTTGTTTTCTGTTGGTTCCTAGTGTTTTCCCCCTCTCATGGACTTACGTTGGTTTCTCCCTTTGTCTCCCCCTGTAGTTCTGTGTGTATTGGTTTGTTCCTGCCCCATTAGTTTTGATTTGGTTCACCTGTCTTGTTAATCTGCTACACCCCCTTGTCACTGCTATTTATGTCATTTGTTTCCTCAGTTCTTTATCCGGTCATGAAGTTTGTTGGGTTTTGCTCCTGTTTGTTTTGTTTAAGGTTTTTGTTAATAAATAAGTGGTTCTTTATATCCCTGACTCCTATGTTTGTTCTCCTGGCTTCCCTTTCCCTGCACGGCGTGACAAACGTGTTGGGAAATCGGGCATTTTGTCCTGCGTCAGCATTTATTCAACAGTTAATAACGCTCAACATTCAAAAGGTAAATATTATTCAGCCAATAAAGTGTAGGTCTATGTATTTCATAGAAAATTGTGTCTAGTACTATATCAATTACAAAGATTTAATTAGCATCTTTATTTCAACCGTCGTCAACCCCCTTCAATTATATCTTCTGGCATAAAATGCCGACTGCAGACAGTGGTGTGTCTTCTTATAACTAAATTATCATGTCTAATATTTCGGACCCAAATCGTCCTGACTGATTCATCCTATGGGAACTGGTGGAAACTTACCCCTGAGTTAATTTTCCCCGAAACAGAGCATCTCGGCACACAACAAAAACTGCTGTTCGGATGTTCCTGTTCCTAATATTTTAATTTTCGTGACATTTTAATTAAACCAAACAGCCTACACAAAAGTTTGATCACAAGTAAGACGTGTTTTAATAATTAAGCGAAGCGAAATTTAACAGTAACATCAGCGATCACCTAGGCTACTGCTGCAGCTGTGTACAGAAGTGAAAAGCGGAAGTGATTAGTCCTGTTTTCCGAATTGCTGCAAATGATCTGACAAAGCAAACTTTGGTTGTATAGATATCTATGAAAGTTTGTTTCCACTACAGAATAATAATAAAAAAGTAATCTCACAATTCTGCTGGCAGTTTATTTCTGGCAGTTGCAAGTTTTTATGTCGGAATTTCGAGTTTACAACTCACAATTTTGAGTTTGTCTCAGTATTCTGATTTTATATCTTGCGATTCAGAATTGTGAGTTTATATCTTGCAATTCAGGCTTTTTCTCAGAATTGTGATTTTTTTATCTTGCAATTCTGTTTTTATATCTCTGAATTCTGAGTTTTATTTCTGGCAACTGCAAGTTTTTATGTCGGAATTCCGACTTTATTTCTCAGAACTACAACTTGCAATTTGTCTCAATTTTAATTTTAATTTTATATCTTGCAATTCAGACTTCTCAGAATTGTGAGTTTTTATCTTGCAATTCTGTTTTTTTTTTTTCCTCAGAATTATGAGGTTAAATCGGGGATTTGTTAGTTTATATCTCGGAATTCTGAGTTTATTTCTGCCAATTTCGAGTTTTTAGACTTTCATTCTCAAAATTCTGATTTTATTTCTGGAAATTGTGAGTTTATTATGTTGGAATTCTGAATTTATTTATCAGAATTATGAGTTTTCAACTCGCAATTTTGAGTTTGTCTCAGTATTCTGATTTTATATCTTGCAATTCAGAATAGTGAGTTTATATCTTGCAATTATGTTTACTTTTTCTCAAAATTGTGAGTTTATATCTCAGAATTATAAGTTTATTTCTGGCAATTGCGAGTTTTTCTGCTGTAATTCTGACTTTATTTCTCAGAATTGTGAGTTTACAACTCACAATTTTGAGTTTGTCTCAATATTCTAGTTTTTCTTGCAATTCAGAGTTTTTTTCCCTCTGAATTCTACATTTTACAATTCTACATATCTTACATTGTGGTATAAACCTACCTTCCATAGATGTGTTGTATTAATTGATTTGATTTATTGATGCATTATCTGTCATAACATACAGTACTACAACACTGTCTTACAAATACAAAAGAACAATTTTTAACATGTCCTTATTTACTCATTATTTCAAAATCTAATGTAGTTTTTATTTCTAAAATATAATTGTGATGCCATTTTCTACATTAAACATGGTCATATGATAAGTGTAGCATGCTACTGTTTGAAACATTGTGCAACATGCATTGTTTCTGTGCAGTATACGAACAGCATTCCAAATATAACCATGGCTTTTGTTAATGGTTAAGACTGATCAATAATCAATCTCAGTTTTATGGGTTGCATTAACTTGAGTGTGCGGTTTATTGTTAGCTATTATGGTAATCAATGTAAACTTCTATAAAAAACAGTCGGATGACAGAACCTGGCATTAAAACAAAGCCTTTTTTATTTCAACCAATCCCATACAGGTTTTTCAATTAGTCAAGAACACAACCACCTGTCAATAATGAGGTCAAGACACCCAATAGCTGATTACAACAAGGGTTTAAAGCAAATACATTATGCTAAATTAACATTTTGACTTCATTGTCAATGGTTGGTAAAATGTATTTTGTTAAAAAGTTAAAAAAGAATATAAAAAATATAGATATTTGATTATATTTATGACAATGCAATTATTTAACCAATTTCCACTTTCATATTGGTGATGAAAAGTCATGTGCAAGTTTTTATCTTTTACAAAAAAAACACAAAGACCAAAAATAGATATTTCATTCCTCGTGATGTATTAATGTGGGGAGTATTCCCAGAGAAAATTCTTCAGAAAAAAGCTTGTAAAGTTTCCACTGTGATAAATGTTAGGAGATGTGCATGTTTTTGTAGATAGTTTGTATGTCTTCATGTGAATCCAAATGAATTTATAGACAAATAAATGCAGGGTGCCAAGTTTGGTTCCATAAAGCCTGAAGGGAAGGAAATCACATCAATAACCACAGACAATTACAATCTCCTAAAGCTCCCAAGACCAAAGCACCAGCGTGGGTTCAATCACAACTCTCAGAGTCTAGGAAATACATCTGCAAACAGAAAGCTGAAATACACACCAGCTAATCTTAAATGTGCAGTACAGATAATCACAGAGGTGAGCCGCTGTCACCCAAAATCTGGGTTAGCATAATGGGCTCAATCAGACACAGTGCTGGAGGCAAGAATGTAATTATTGTCTGATTCTCCTCAAGTCGTGCTGCAGATGGTTATGTAACATGTATCAAATCAGCATTTCTTTTTAGCTCTCCAGTTAATTCTAGATAGAATTCCCCGGGTAGTCCAAGAGGTTCATTAAAGCCAAACGAAACACACACACACACACATGCAAACACACATGAAGGAGCCCTTGGAATACACTCCGCAGCTCTTAAATCATAATGTAGCGGTGGTAATCCCATCACAAGAACAAAACGACATGCACACAGGAACAAACAAGCTCAGATTGAGAACAAAATGAGAGAAAGTGCAAAACACTTAATTTAATAATTCAACACTTGTTAAAAATAAAAGCATTTCTGTTTTCGTGTCGTGTCTGTGACCCTGTTACAGTGTCTAGAACGCAGGGATTCCCCTGTCAACACTTGTTTTCCCCATCAAAGGCAGATATGAGAAATATTTCATTTAGATTCATCTATTTATAGTGAATTACCAGAGTTGCAGTTTTGACTAGTCGTTGCAGATGTTATTGGAGAAATAAATATATTAAATAATTTATTTTTATCTTACATCTTTACAATAAATGTAATTAATGCTCATTAATAAACAGTAATGAGAATCAATTAAGAATCACATCCAAAAAAAATCCCTTAAATGTAAAACATCAAAATGCATTAGACTGATAGTCTTTTTTATTTGTTTTATTATTGTTGTGTATTTGGACCCTTTCCAACAATGACTGTATGATTTTGAGATTCATCTTTTTAAACTAAGGACAACTGAGGGACCCCTATGCAACAATTAGAGAAAGCTCAAACGCTCACTGATGTTTCAGAAGGAAACACAATGCATTAAACCCAGGGGTGTAAACTTTTGAATGTGTACATTTTTCTTATTTTGCCTAAATATCTTTTTTTTTTTTATCATTTAGTACTGCCTTTCAGAAGCTAGAGAAGATCCTTACATGTTTCCCAGAAGACAAAATAAGTTACATTTACCCTTATCTTCAAATTAAAAAATTTGTCACCCCCCGGCTCTTAATGCATCAGTGAGTGTTTGAACCTTCTGTAATAGTTGAATATGAGTCCCTCATTTGTCCTCAGTGTGAAAAATTGGATCTCAAAATCATACAGTCATTGTTGGAAAGGGTTTAAATGCACAAAAATGCTGAAAAACCAAAGAATTTGTGGGATCTGAAGGATTTTTCTGAAGAACAGCAGGCAGTTTAACTGTTCAGGACAAACAAGGGACAACTATCACTAAAAAAAAAAAAAAAAAGGTACCAACACAGTATTAAGAATCAAGTCTATGTAAACTTTAAAAGTAAATAAATCACAAAAGTAACATGTATTTTATATGATCTCTTATTTTGGTAAAATAATTAACATTTTGCAGATTTAGCAAGGTGTATGTAAACTTTTGACAACGACTGTATATGATTTTTTTTTTCTCCATTCTTCTTTTGATTTTGGGGATAAATGCCCTTGAAAATGTTTTTTGCATAGACAGTTTTACGAATTAATTGTTACATCAAACTGTTTCATTTTGAAGCATCAAGAATAAAATATATATGTGTTTTTCACAATATGACCTCTTTAAAAAACACTTTAATGCGAAGTGGCACTTCTATTCTAAACAGCACTAATGACAAACTTCAATGTTCAGCTTTAGTCAAAGGGAGAGCATCCGATGCATTTAAATCATTTCTTGAGTTATCAAACATTCACACTGTGTTTTCTTAATTCCTGCTCTTTCAGATGTCATATAAATACTCAATGAGGGGGCTTTGCAGCACTGAATGCTGCCTGAGGCTTATCACTGTTTGAGAGAAAGCAAACAGCTCTTGTTAGGTTTTCAATAAATTCTGTCCATAACCCTTTCAGTTTTTTTTTCTTACACGAGGCAGAATATCCTCCAGCAATCAGTGTGCTGCTGAACGATAGCAACGTTTTTGAAGTTCCAACCCTTTTTTGATTTTCCGATGCTGCCCTTGAAGTCGTTTTGTTATGTGCGAATCAAAAGGAATATCCATATCCCATGCTTGTCCATCTGTGATAGCTGTATTAGTCCTCAGAAAGACTCTCTGCTAATGCCTGTGATTGACATAAGTGGGTAGCTTTTTGTGCCACTTAAAGTTGCTGCCATTTTCCAAACACTAACCAACACTGGTCTGATTCATCAAGTTCTTGAGGATGCAATATGATTTATGGTTTTTCTCTAAGTGATTTCCAGAAAGCCCGTGTCCCAGAGGGGGTAAGTAGATTGTCACTCAAAGTGAAGACCAAATGGGACAAGTAATACATAATATATGATTGACATATATGTGATTACCATTATCTTTGAAGTAAATTTCAAACTGATGTTTGAGAGGACCAAGCCGTCCATTAAATCCTGCCAATTAGAAAACAGCCCTGTACTGTATATAATCACCTGAATATATCACTTCCATTCAGAAGTACTCTTGACGTGTCTCTCTTATTGCAGCAGAAAGACAGATTTACAATAGCTCTTTTCCAAACCCTATTGAGCGGTCTTGCTCTCTGTTGTCTAATTAGGCTGTTACCTTCTAAGACAGCATACTAACGTCGTAGAACCTCATAAATGACTAATATAAAGTGCTCTACATACTGTAGGTAATAACCCTTTTCACGGTCATGGCACACAAATAGCATTTCTTAATTTCCTAATTAAGACACTCATGGTTGAGTTTGATTAGATATTTATATATTCATATACAGTTGAGGTCAAAAGTTTACATACACCTTGCAGAATCTGCAAAATAAGAGGGATCATACAAAATACATGTTATTTTTTATTTAGTGTTGACCTGAGTAAGATATTTCACATAAAGGAAAATAGTTGAATTTATAAAAATGACCCTGTTCAAAAGTTTACATACACTTGATTCTTAATACTCTGTTGTTACCTGAATGATCCACAGCTGTATTTTGTTTGTTTGTTTGTTTATTGATAGTTGTTCATGAGTCCCTTGTTTGTCCTGAACAGTTAAACTGCCCGATGTTCTTCAGAAAAATCCTTCAGCTCCCACACATTCTTTGGTTTTTCAGCATTTTTGTGAACGCTTTCCAACAATGACTGTATGATTTAAGATCCATCTTTTCAAACTGAGGGCAACTGAGGGACTCATATGCAACTATTACAGAAGGTTCAAATGCTCACTGATGCACAGAAGGAAACACTATGCATTAAGAGCCGAAGGGGTGAAAACTTTTTGAATTTAAAGATCAGGGTAAATTTTACATATTTTGTCTTCTGGGAAACATGTAAGTATCATCTGTAGCTTCTACATGGCAGTACTAAATGAAAAAATATAATATTTAGGCAAAATAAGAAAAATGTACACATTACATGTGTTACATTATGTTCAAAAGTTTACATCCCTGGCTCTTATTGCATTGTTTTTTCTTTCTGGAGCATCAGTGTGTGTTTGAACCTTCTCTAATAGTTGTATATGAGTCCCTCAGTTGTCCTCAGTGTGAAAATATGGGTCTCAAAATCATACAGTCATTGTTTGAAAGGGTTCAAAAACACAAAAATGCTGAAAAAAACAAAGAATTTGTGGAACTTGAACTATCATTTTCTCTTGTGGACTGTATGTACATGTCTTTTATGTGAAATATCTAATTCAGGGCAGTACTAAATAAAAAATAACATGCATTTTGTATGATCCCTTTTATTTTGGTAAAATAATTAACATTTTGCAGATGCTGCAAGGTGTATGCAAACTTTTGACTTCAAATGTATTATATAATTATTAAGGCTGTTAGGTGATTAAAATGTGTAATCTAATTACATGATGTGAAATTAATTGCAAAGTTAACATAAAACATTCAGTCAGTCATTCAACCGATTCGTTCAAACCGCTAATTCATCCAAAAAGAAGCAAGTGGCTGTCTTTATGAACAGGTCAATAGATTCTTTTCAAAATGTGGATTCATTCAGTAATGAAACAGTGTCGTGTGTTACTTGGAAAGGCGAAACAGTTCTGCTGTAGCTTGTTTGGAACCATTTCATTGGTGAAATTGAGCAAAAACCGACAATATCATGCAGATATTTGAAAAAAAAAAAGATATATAATATAGTATGTTACATAAAGTAGTATTTAATTGTTTCTTTCAACTGCACTGCTAAAGGCCAAGGGCAAAAGAAAAAAAAACAAGGCTGACACTAAGAATATTCCTTTTGTTTGATCAACATCAGAGGAAGATGAGTGCTTCACGTTCTCAAACACGCAGTGTGTGCTGACATTTTTCAAAAGCAAATTGTGATCTTTAAAAAAGCAACTTCCTCTCACATCTGGGATTAAAACGATTATAGACTATTTTCGGGGTGTGTGATTCTGAGAGCGCAGTGATTTCTGTGCTGTTTAACAAACACTAGAGCGCTGGAAATAAGACTGATTTGCATTCGCCCACTCATCTACAGTGAACATGACGCGTTCTCTGAGGGATGACGCTGGTATCAGAACATGGCAGACGGTGTTTTTGAGATGTACAGTGAAAGGCTACAAGTGTTCCTCTAGCAGATCGACTGGATGGATGACTGTGTCTTTGACTAACGTCTGAGATACGTGACTCGTCGCATGCCTTCAACAGAGATACTAAATATGCTGAAAAGAAAATAAGGAAAACATTCGATTTGGGAGTTGCCAAGGATCCCACAATGCAATATTATCAAAATACGCCATAAATTGTGCAAATTATCCTGTCAGGCGGGACAACAATTTAACCCTGGTGACCGAAAAATGACAGATTTAGAGATTTATTTTCATTTATTACATACTTTTATCCAAAGCAACCTACTACAACAACAATTCCCTTGGAGCAACTAGGATTAAGTGCCTTACTCACAGGCACAATGGTCATATTTCATGGATCTGATCATCTAGGGCTCAAAACAGCAACCTTTCTTGCCTTTAGCCACCACAAAATCATCTACTATGAAAGCATTACATTTAACGTTTATGTTTTACTGACAGAGTTCCTATATAATTCACTTTCTTTGTTTAACGAAACACAAAATGACCGTCAGCTGTTTGAACTCTCAGTGATGCAATACTAAGTTTCTCAAAATCTCTTAGAAACAGAAACAGACCCGTCAGCAAATTTAGATTTTTGTGTGAACTATTCCTTTAACCAGCAACCCCCTATTCCAAGAAGAGTCACCATGTGCCCCATTTTCATTTTAAATTTGTTGCGCACTGCGTGATTTTTACCATCCTTTATGATTATCGCTTTTCAGATTGTACAAGATTCAGCACAAAGGCAATTAATCAGCCGTTGGTGAGCACGTCACACTATGCGACCTGCAAATTTAGTGTCAGACGACAAAATCGTGGCAAGAATCATACAGTGTGCACCCGGCTTTAAGCTAATAGGCATGCTTTGCTCTGTTGAGGTTGCCTAATCTGGGAAATTACTTTTACAATTGTTGCTAATTATCATGCTCAATGAGTAAAAATTGACTGCATTTGTTCCCAGTGGAGCAGAAAAGCAGCACTAAGACAGATTAAGTTACAAAAGCTGTGACATGAGCACGAGCCTTTCAGAAGCAAACGCTCATCTAAACTTCGGCCTTTTGGGTGCTGACTAATTTCACAGTCATTAATTAATGCAGGACATTATGGAAGCCCTAAGAGGCCATGCATTATTTGTTTTTTTTTTATTATGAAGACTTAAATTCTGTACAAAAGTACAGAAGTACAAAACAAAAGTTGTTTTTCTATCTTAAAGTTAGCTTTTTTCAAACATTTTGAAGTGCAGAACATGTACACTTCCATTCAAACGTTTGGGTTGGCAGGTTTTTAAAATGTTTTTTTAAAAAGGTCACTTGTGCTCAGAAAAGCTGTATTTATTTGATCACAAATGCAGAAAAACAGTAATATTGTGGAATATTATTACTATTTAAAATAACTGTTTTCTATTTGAATATATTTTAAAATGCTATTTATTCTTGTGATGCCATGCTGAATTTTCAGCATCATTACTATAGTCTTCAGTGTCTCAGTGATCCTTCAGAAATTATTCTAACATGAATGACATCTGAAAACAAGGCTAAAACTACATTTTTGTAGAAACTATAATGATTCTGAAAATGTGGACAATTTTACTTCCAGCCAACTTGAGTCTGCATGCTTATAGAATGTTGTTTGACAGACAAATTAAACGTTTTGCACCTGAAAAAGACAGAACAATAACAATGCATGACCTCTTAGGGCTTCAATACAGCAGAAAAACATGTTAAATTTACATATTTTTTGCTAAACTGTAAACTACATTAAAGTAGCATTTCATTATATAATTACATTGCTTGCAATGAAACAATGCATTCATTTTCCTTTGTCAAAACTTTTGTTGTTAAGTCAGCCTGAACCATATAACATGAACTTCTAATTATACATATAACTTATCATTTTAGCCTCAGGCATGATATCTATATTTAAGTATTACAAAATATATATATATAGTTTTTAGACTGAAAGAATGCTTGATAGAATGTTCAGTATTCAAATTGTAGCGAATCTGCATTCGGAATTGCATTTGGTCTTGTTACCTGGACCACAAAACCAGTCATAAGATATATACATAGAAAGCTGAATAAATAAGCTTTCCATGATGTACGGTTTGTTAGGATAGGATAATATTTGGCCGAGATACAACTATTTGAATATCTGGAATCTGAGGGTGCAAAAAAATCTAAATATTGAGAAAATCGCCTTTAAAGTGGTCTAAATGAAGTCCCTAGCAATGCATATTACAATGCATATTTTTGATATATTTATGGTTGAAAACTTACAAAATATCTTCATGGAACAGGATAATTTTGACCCAATGCATTTTTGTCTATTGTTACAAATATACCCATGCTATACCCATGCTAGACTGGTTTTGTGGTCCAGGGTCGCATTTATCCATCTGTTTATCCTTATACTGCATATAATGTTTGCTGCCAAGCAAGCAGTGGTATTTCCTTCATGAAATACAAAGGCTTGAGATGTGTACACTGACTCTGATTCTGCACCGCGACAGCTCGCATCATCGACGTTATGAGCATTGTGGAGCCTCTATTAAATTAAGTGACCTATCAATAGATGCAGAATACTGGTGAGGGGGAAACACAGTCTTGATTCGGTGTGGAAAAGAAATGATTTCTCCATCCCTTCAGCACTCTTCACTATTGCGTCTCCCTCTCCTGTGACAACCGTGACAACACACCATGACGATCACAGAAATTGCCTATTATAGATGACAGTTCCGCTGAAGTTAATGCACAAAATGCCCCCGTGTTTTCAAAAGCGTATTGCACAGGTCAGACAGACAGCCTTTGGAAGACTAGGATGTTGAGCGTGAATAATCAGGATCTGGATGAATGCATGTATATGCATACATATACATGTATGGAAACAATTACTACAAAATATTGCAATTTTGCATAAGCTAGGACGATTGTGGTACTTTTTTATATTTTTAATTGATACTTTATTCAGTAAGGTTGAACTTAACAGCTGTATATTTCGTCTCCTCACCTAGAATGATCCACAAACACAAACACAAGCCCAAAATAAACCAAACATGTCTGTAATGAGAATTCTGACCTCGGACTGAATGTTCTAGAATATTTTTTATCTCACTAGTTCACAATTAACTGCACTCAAACTGTTTTTTGTACAATCTACATGTGCTCACCCCAATCATTATCAAAGCACGTCCAGACCGCGTCAGCTTCTATCATGTTTAATGGTGTTACGGCAAGAGGGACTGAGCCATTTCACTGGCATGAAATTGATTTAGTGCACTGCCTTTAGGGGGCCGATAATGACCCCTCATCTCTGCATGACACACACCTTCATCTCCATTTCATACAGCCTTAAGAGGGAGAGAACAGCGTTTATCAATGTCCCCTGTTCCCTATATAATAGAGTTGAGATGGGCAGTATCTGTCTGGTGAACAGCATTGAGAGGTTAAGTGTTTTTACTATGTAGTACTTATGTTGAAAAAAGCAGCTCAGTCACAAAGAAGCATAGTTTATCTACAGGTTACAACAAACAGAGACCATACAGAAAAAAAAGTAAATAATACTATGTAAGTGTGTATTTCTGAGTTGAATTTAGAATGCTTTTTAACTCTTGAATTTCAGTTTAATTTGAATTGAGGTAGCAAATAGGACACACACCTGTGATTGAAATTTCAAAGATGTATGTCTAATTTCATGGATGGATGGGCGGATGGATGCATTGATAGATGGATGGATGAATAGATAGATGTATGCATGGGTGGATGGATGAACAGACGAACAGATGGATGATTGGATGGACGGAATAAAAGGATGGACGATGGATGAATGTAAGAATAGATGGATGGATTTCAGCATGTCAAATTTCAAAGGATGGATGGGTGGACGGATGGACAGAATTAATAGATAGATGCACAAATAGATGGATAGATGGACAATTGGATGGATGTACAGTGGTTGGACATTGAAACTGAAACACTGGCCAATATAGTGTTGGAGGTTTCATGGCTTACATTTTCATTGTCCAACCCCTGTATGTATGGATGGGCGACTGGGTGGATGAATGGACAAAGAGGTGGGTGTATGGACAGAATGAATGGATGGATGGATGAATAGATGGAGAGATTAGATGGTTGGATAGATGGACAGACAAATAGACATATGGACATATGAATAGATAGATGGTTGGATGGAAACAATGAATGAATGGATGGATAGATAGACAGATGGATGAATGGATGAAAAGATGGACAGATGGACAATTGAATGGATGGATGGAACAGTCAAGTCAAGTCACCTTTATTTATATAGCACTTTTAACAATACAGATTGTGTCAAAGCAACTTTACAATATTAAAGCAACACTAAAGAGGTTTTTTTACCTTAAAATAATGTTTCTGAACTCGTGTCAGTGGTTCTTCAACTCATAACAGGGTGAAACGGCACTTCCGCATTCGCTTTGCGGCCCTCTATCGCCATAACAGCACTATGTAAGTTTGGGTCGTCGGGTAGCGGTTTTGTAGTTCAAATGAGACTACAAATGCGACTTGCTTTACGGCTAAAATAAATAGCAAACAATGTCATCATTATGTTTTATTTCGTTTTCTTACTTTCATAAAGTCATGCAACATACTCTACCTTGTCACTGGACATCGTTATTTCCAAAGCCGGTCCTGGATAGCCTCCAAACAAATAATGTGCATGTGACACGACGGTAGGCTAAATTATTTACGACAGCGGTAATGGACAATTCCGCTTCCAACCTGTAGAGGGAGCGAAGTTCTTTGGTGTTGCTTTAAAAAGGACAATAGTGTGTCAATAATGCAGTATTGTAAACAATCAATTTTCAGTAAAAGGCAGTTCATCATTGAATTCAGTGATGTCATCATCCAGCTCAGTTTAGCTCAAATAGTATAAAATATCTCTGGAAGTTAAGTGTCCCCAACTAAGCGACGGCAAGGAACCAAAACTCCACAGGTGACAGAAATGGAGAAAAAAAACTGTTGATGGATGTATGTATGAAGAAACAGATGGATTGATTGGATGGTTAGATAGATGGACAGACAAATGGACAGATGGACATACAAATGAATGGATGAATGCATAGATGGGTGGATGGATGGATGGATGGATGGACGGACAAATGGACAGATGCATATATAAATGGATGGATAGCCAAATGGGTAGATGAACGAATAGATGGACAGATAGATTGGATGGTTGGATAGATGGACGTACAAATGGATGGATGGCCAAATGAATAGATGAACAAATAGATGGATGGACAGATAGATAGATGGACAGATGGACAATTGGATGGATGGAACAGTGGACGGATGTATGTATGAATGGATGGATGACTGGATGGATGTATGGTTGGGATATATGTATGGATAAATGGACTGGATGGATGTATTGGATGGTTGGATAGATGGACAGATGAACACACAAATGAATGGATGGCCAAATAGATAGATGAACAAATGGTTGGAACAGTGGGTGGATGTATGTTTGGATGGATGGATTGAATGGTTGGATAGATAGACAGATGGACATACAAATTGATGGATGGACAGATGGATAGATGCACGAGTAGATAGACAGATGGACAACTGGATGGATGGAACAGTGGACAGATGTATTTATGGATGGACTGGATGGTTGGATAGATGGACAGACAAATAGATGATTGGCCAAATAGACAGATGAATGAATAGATGGATTGGATGGTTGGACAGATAGACATACAAATGGATAGATGAATAGATGGATGGACAGATGCACAAATAGATGGACAGATGAACAATAGGATGAATGGAACAGTGGACAGATGTATGGATGGATGGATGGATAGATGACTGGGTAGATGTATGGACGGGTGTATGTATGGATGGACTGGATGGATTTAATGGTTAAATAGATGGACGGAAAAATGGACAGATGGACATATGAATGGATGGATAGCCAAATGGGTAGATGAACGAATAGATGGACAGACAGATGGATGGATGGATGGATGGATGGATGGATGGATGGATGGACTGGATTGGATGGATAGATTGGATGGTTGAATAAATAAACATACAAATGGATGAATGGCCAAATGGATAGATGAACGAATAGATGGATGGACAGATAGATAGATGCACGAGTAGATGGACAGATGGACAATTGGATGGATAGAACAGTGGATAGATGTATAAATAGATGGATGACTGGATGGATATATGGACTGGATGTATGGGCTGGATGGATGGATGGATGGATGGATGGATGATGGATGGATGGATGGATGGACGGACGTATTGGATGGACGTATTGGATAGTTGGATAGATGGACAGACAAATGGACAGATGAACATACAAATAGATGGATGGCCAAATGGATAGATAATCCATAGATGGATAGATGGATGGATAGATGCACAAACAGATGGACAATCGGATGGATGGAACAATGTATGGATGGACAAATGGATGGATAAATAGATAATCAATAATAAAATAGAAGGGATTGGACGGCTGGATAGATGGACAGACAAATGGACAGATGGAGATATGAATGGATGGATGACTAGATGGATGAATGGATTGAATGATGGAAAAAAAATCTAAACTCTCCGGTATGTTGTGGGTGGTTGCCTACTATTCCATGTCAAAAGCTGTCTCTATTCTGGTCTCTAGATGTGGCTCAAATGACTTATTCGGTGTCTAGTTTATTAAGTTTATGGGTTTTCATCTGTTTTATCGTCCGCAAAACAATGCAAGTCTGATTGCATATAAAAAGGTCTGACTAAGCCACACAATTTGAGGTATCACTTATCTCTGTAGTGCAAACAGTGCAGGATGAGTAATACATCAAAATATAATACTTTTTCAGGTTTCAGGTTTGTTCAAATGCTTTAGCAAACACCACTTATATTACCAAATACTGCTATAGTCAGGCATCATGGGTTCATACTGGCACTGTGTGAGAGCTGGGGAGCACTTAAGCAACAAATGAACCTGAAACATTGATAAAATATGAGATGAGCAAGGATTTTGTGGAACAGAGGTGTTTTCTATCTCTAGAGAGGTATATGTTCATTTTTATTACCAAAATGATGTGATTACAGACACTCGTTCGGTCGCTGGTAGGGCAGGAATATGGTTGAAACCGCACAGTGCATTAATTCAATGGGGAAAGTATCCTTTTAAACCCCAATCATAATGGAGTGAAGTGCTTTTCAAAATTGAAAAATGGAGCTGAATGACCCTGTCCCACTTTCGAGGAGGAGGAAAAAAGGCAGCCGTTCCTTGCCGTGTTTCTGACATCAGAAAACGGTTATTGCTTCGTATCAGCGACAGCTTCTGTGTGTCATTGTACGTGGCCGTCTGTCAAAGCAACCGCGTGTCAGGGTTGCTGCAGACATGTTGGCGGGTGTCTTCACATGTGAGCTGTTGTTCTATGTGCGGCTCCATTGACTGCTTCATTGGCTGGGGCAAGGTGAATCAGTCAGCCGTGAAATCTTTGGGTTTGATGATGTGTGCTAAACAGCCCTTGGCTTATTGCAGTAATGTAGCCGAGGAAGGCTTAAGCCCTTGTGACAGCGATGATAGGATCTTAATAGGCAGGTGAGCTATCAGGGCAAAGAGCATGGAGGGAGGCAAAAGGGGAGGGTTTTCGCGGTGAAGCAAAAATAAACCCTGTCACATGCAGTTAGTGATGTTACAATCATGAGTCATAACTCAGTCATCCTCCCTAATATTGGGCAAAAAGCAGATCTCATGCTATTTCAGATGTCTAATGGCGACATTAAGCATATTATTTAATATTGTTCAAAGTTTTGGGGTTATTTACTTATTTAAATACCTTTATTAAAAATTTATACTTTTATTCAGCAGACACAAGTGATGGTAAAGATGAAAAATGAATAAATGAACAAACAAATGCTGTTCTATCATACTTTCTAACAACCCTGGGGGTAAAAATCATCATGATTTCTTCAAAAATATTGAGCAACACAACTGTTTTCAAAAAATATATTACATTGTTTCTTGAGCAACAAATTACCATATAAGAATGATTTCTGAAGGATCATGTGACTGAAGACTAAAGTAATGATAATAAAATATATTTTAAAATATGTTCAATTAGAAGTTATTTAAATTGTAATATTTCTCAATTATTGAATTAATTGTCAAAAATAATAGTAAACTGAGCTTTGGGGAGCTTTAGAGACTCCAGTAAAAGATTACAATAAGGTTCCAATGTGTTTTTCTTAGGTAACCTAAAATGTGCATCATTTAGTTGCATCAAGGGTCAAATCAAATATAAATAGCACAATAAACTTCAAAGTTGTACAGGTCTGGTATAAAGAAAGTTTTTGCTCAGGTGGCCGAAATGTCTACATAATAGAAAATATGTTTTGCTCAGCAAGAAAAAATGAAGGAACATTTGATATAAACATTACAGACTGACCTCTTTGCTCAATAAAGTGAATACAAACTTCAAAGCTTCTTGGTTTGCAGTGTTCCAGGAAGTAAAGCAGTATATTTTAACTTTTAAATGTATTATTATTTGTTATGTGGGATGTATTATTTATTTAAAACAGAAGCCTTAAAGCACAATATCATACCCTGATTCTAAATGCAGTAGCTCATACTCAACATTAGTAATTATCATAATTCCTGACCGGAATATCTACATATGAGCGCTTACACAATTGCTAAACTTTAGAATTCTAATATTCATTCATTCTAATATGCTCATTTGCTGCTCATTTTTTATTATTATTATCAATATTTAAAACAGTAGAGTGTTTTGTTTTTCAGGATTCTTTGATGAATAGAACGATCCAAAGATCAGCATTTATCTGAAATAACAAGCTTTTGTAACAATACACACTATACCATTCAAAAGCTTGGAGTCAGTTTATAGAAATTAATACTTTTATTTAGCGAGGGTGCTTTATATTGATCAAAAGTGATGGTAAAGCCATTAATAATGTTACAAAGTATTTCTATTTCAGTTAAATGCTGTTCTTCTGAACTTTTGATTCATCAAAGGAACCTGAAAAAATTCTACTCAGCTGTTTTCAACAAAATAAAATATAAGAATGATTTCTGAAGGATCATGTGACTGGAGTAATTGATGCTAAAATTCAGATTTGAAATTACAGGAATTAAATTACATTTCAGAAAACTATTTTAAATGTTACAATTATTTCTAATATTTCTAAATTTTACTGTTTTGCTGTACTTTGGATCAAATAAAAGCAGGCTTGGTGAGCAGAAGAAATTTCTTTAAAAAACTTTTTTTCAAAAACTTTTGACTGGTAGTGTATGCATTAAGATTTGACCATTTATTTTGAATAAATATGCCTAAAAGGTATTTTCTTTTTATTTATGGATCAAGATTTTTAAATAAAAACACAGCACATGGGTTTTATACACAACATGCATGTGTACCGAATGAGATCCAATGTTTTTATAATGTCACTTTTATATCAGGCAAGGATGACGCAGTCTGATTATATTACAGATCTGAGGCTGGACAAAATGTCTGATTATAATTCAGATAAAACAATGACCATAAGATAAGACCCAAGCCTGATGCTCTCTTAAAACATCCTCTCCTGACAGGAAATGAATGCATTATATGGAACTGAATCTAATAAAACATCTTAAATATACCCAGCGGAAATGTTGCAGGGAGAAATACTCGAAAACAACATTTCCTTTGTACTTTCTTCTTGGTAATGCAAATCAATTACCTGTTTTCTTATTGGCATTTTGATTGATAGCGGACAGGAACTGATTAAAAGAAGTTTCCCTCCACAGAATCGGGAAATTATGCAAGCAAAAACCATAATGCACGTTTACATAAAAGATGAGACAGGATATGATCAAGCCAGCCCTTGCACTAAAAATAATTAGGTATTTAGGCTTTATTTGAACAGTATTTGTTTAATATGAAGATCATTTATTGGTGATATGTGGCTTTCTTCCAAACACTTAACCTTAAGAAATAATTACTGTCTGACAAGTCCATTTAGTATTGAAGGATTATCGTAAGTATACTTAAGAGTAAACAAATTCTCAAGAAAATGAGGTAAAACTTGATAATGAGCTTGAATTAAGATGCAAACATTATTTCCCTTTTCTTGATTTTTACTCACAATTAAAACCAAACACCAAAATGAACACTGAGCCAGATTTTGAAGCTTCACCATTAGTAGAAATGCCCTGATCGGCTTGAAAGGCAAGCAAAATCAGCCGGACATTGTGCAGCACAACGTCTGTTCATGATTTGATGATTTAATAGCAATCTAAGGATCCAAACACAGAAAACGAGAAACACACACACATGCACACAAAATCAGATTTTACTGCCTGTCCCGAAATAGTCTGTGATCAAACTCCAACGGCAAAAAAAGGCTCCCGAATGATTGAGCGAGGAAAAAATCCAATACAGCTCAATCTGAGGTAATGGCTGCCTAAGACCTCCAGCTGATTTGAAGAGAAAAACAGTACAAGTGGTGTATTGTGGGAAGGCCAGCGTGCTGAAAAGGGCTCATATTGACGTCACGCTTTAAGTGTCAATCCTTTTATGCCTCTTCAACCTTGCCAGCGATCGTGAGACATAATGAGCCGTTCCTCTCGGAGAGAACGGAGCTTGGATTTTCTCTCGCAGGAGTGTCACAACAAAGTGAGAGAGCATTTCTTGTTATGACACGTATATGAGAAAAGTACAGGGGGTGTTGGGTCAAGGGGGTTATGCATAAACTCAATGTGTTTACGTTGGTTTAGCAGAGCGGTCTTTGGAAAGCAAAGATGGATGTGAGGTCTGCAATGGGGATGGGAAACAAAAGATCATTTTCTGTAATTTGTTTCCTCTTTGACATATTGCCTCGGACACACAGTCATTATTCAAACACAGTGAAATGAGGGCAACGCTGGGATAAGATGGCAGTCCCAGGTAAATAACTGCGATGAGATAGAGAAGGGCTGCTTTTAACACTTAAACCTTTTTTGCCTCAAACTTTTTGGACATGTCAGCAGCAATTTCCAGTGTTAATTAGATGTATATGCAGAGGTTTATAATTATATAATTATAATATATAATTTCTCAGTAGCTGAAAAGCTGATGAATTCCTTTGTCATCTCTAGGATAGATTACTGTAACGCCCTGCTAGCCGGAGTCTCTAAATCCACACTCAACAAACTACAATATGTACAAAACTCGGCCGCCAGGATATTGACTGGGTCCAGGGTATGCAATCACATCACTCCAGTTTTGGAGTCCTTACACTGGCTCCCAGTCCGATTCAGAGTAGATTTTAAAATTTTGATGCTGACATATAAAGCACTGCATGGCTTGGCTCCTTATTATTTATCTGAACTGTTAACTTCCTATACCCCAACTCGGAGACTGCGTTCTTCTCAATCCAACTTGTTGGTTGTTCCTCATACACGCTTACGATCTATGGGTGACAGGGCCTTTTCTTCATATGCTCCTGTCCTTTGGAATTCTCTGCCTCTTGATCTTAGGGAAGCCCAGAGCTACGACATTTTTAGAGGTAGACTTAAGACTTATTTTTTTAAATTAGCATTTGATTGTTGATGTTACTTTTATTGCTTGAGCTTTGTATTGCTTAATTTGTGTACAGCGCTTTGAGAAGTTGCTTTTAAAGGCGCTTTATAAAATAAAGTTTATTATTATAATAATAATATACTTGTTTTATTATAAATGAATTTACAGTTCAAACCAGAAATTATAAAGTTATATTTATTTAACCATTTTACATTTACCATGGTTGCGTCAGTGTTTAAATTGATTACTTATGTTACTTAAAATTGTGATTTTGATCAATTTGATAATTTACAATTATTGCTACTCGTCCCCATGCATCATGTAGTTTTTATTTTATTTATTATATATATTAGAATTTATTATTTTCAACCAGGATGCATTAAATTGATCAAAAGTGACAGTAAAGACTTTTACGTTACAAAGTAGAATTCTTATAAACATGTATCATGATTTCCACAAAATATTACGCAGCTCAGCTGTTTTCAACATTGATAATAAGAAATGTTTCTTAGGCAGCAAATTAGCATATTAAAATGATTTCTGAAGGATCATGTGACACTTAAGAATAAAGTAATGATGCTGAAAATTCAGCTTTGCATCACAAGAATAAATTACATTTTAAAATATATATTTTTTATTATTAAATAAATGCAGTCTAGCATAAGAAAATTCTTTAAAAATCTTACTGACCTCACTCTAAGCATTTCATGCAACTGGACATTTATTGGATGAGACATATTTTGTGCTAGTAGTTTGTCTTCTAATTTTTTTTAAGACTGATCAAAACTTTTCAAAGCTGGTTACATAAAAACAGATTTCACTCATTTGAATGCGATAAATGTCTTATTACCCCTTGACTAACTGCTAGTTGGTCAGACTAGTTCTTAAGACACTGTTTCCTTTTCCTTTAACTCAGGGGTTACAAAACTTGAAGCTGGTTTTGCATTGATGCCAGATGCATGTGTCTAAAATTTGCATACAGGTTTGAAACAAACCTGAACGTGAGTAAATGGGTCAACTGTGGGTGATAAGATTTATAACTTGAAGGATATGATTAGTGATATGATTAATATACATAATACCATTGGCATAAATGTAAAAGCAGTGTTACATTATGCAACACTTGAGGTAAAAAGAAAACTACCTTTAATTTAAATATTTAATCACTGCATTATCCAAAAATATGTATTTCCTTATGATCATTGAATTTCATCAAAAGTAACTATAATGTGATATATGAGCCATATTACACGTTTAGACGTGAGATATGGCTGTATATCGGCACAGCTGTGATTCAGTTGTAGGTAATCACAGCGTGATGATATACAGCCATATCTCACGTCTACGAGTGTGATATAGCATTTATGCAACAGTTCAACGGCACGAGTGTGTAGATACATAAGAAACAACAACGAAGTGTCTTTAAAAACTCTCTTTTGTACAGAACTGCTTCCTTCTGCCACAGATTCAAATCTAAGTTTGACAGTTTAATAACTGAGCCCAAGCCTCCATTACTAATACGAAAACAGCATATAGAACTAGTAACGAAGGAGTGTTGAGTTGTTTCATTAAAAACTTATTGTATTATTGTATTAAAGCTCACTGTATTATGTGTAGTAGAGTATTATGAGAAAGAGAGATGGTCTGAGCGAGTGTGATTACCTGAATCTGATACAGCATTCATTCTTCAGCTCAATCTCAATAAAACATTAGTTTGAATATCCGCTGTCGATTGTCGTAGTGTTAATATTTTTTCATCTTTTTTTTCCAAAATAAAAGTCTTTACTGCTGACTCGTAAATCTAATGGTGGAACAATGTATCTAAAATCACCATCACAAACACACGCACCGTTTCTCAATACTAAACACTGTTATTAAATACTACTATTATTTTTTATAAAATATTATGTATTAAATAATAATATTTATTAAAAAAACAACAACAACCATCATAAAAGTTGCTAGGCAATTCAGTCAAAAGTAAACAGGCAGCGCTCAATAATAATAACAACAGTTAATGGATTAATGAGACCAAAGACTGGCCATTAGATTTACCCAAAACAAATTATATTTCATGTTTACCCACTATAGACGTTTTTCCTGAACACGGAAGTAAGTCCGACTCTTAACTGAAAGTATGCTTTGCATTTCCGGTCTGCATTGTTTCTAGTCAAATTAGGGTATATTCCGAGCTAATAAACTAATGTTAAACCTATTAAAATGTTTTTAAAAAGCACATGGCTCCATAGCGCTATCACTTGGCAATGTCGCAATGACCGTCATTTGTCAGTGCCTCACTTTAATGAGTGTGTTAAATGACACGAAGCAGCGGACCTTAGCTACATTAAAAACAGATGGACGCTATTTGAATGGGTTCCTATGGAGACCGGAACAGAAAAGCATTCAATCTGACGTTAGAATTCGTAATGGCGACGCTCATCGTTTACTCAGGAAAAAGGTCTATAGAGACATCAGAGCCAGCTGCAAACTCCAGAAGAGAAGTGAGGCTTCTCTCTGCAGGTTCATGAGCTCACATGTCCGAAAACGTTGATGACAAAATTTTCAAATAGACATTATCTTTTTTAACAAACTGCATATTTGAACTAAAAACAAGTACATTCTCACCTGAAGACCTCTTAAAACTACATTCCGTGACTCAAAAACAGTAATGTTTATAAAATTACAGCGGATTTAGGCATCCTGTTGAGTTCTGTTTAACCCTAATATTGCACTGTTATTGGCCAATCAGATTCGAGGACCAGAAAGAACTGTTGTTCTTGTGTGTGTGCATATATACAGTTATCGTGATCTAAAATGGCTCATATCGTCATGTTTTTTTGGTGCTGCCCACCTCTACTACAAACGTAGGTTTGAATATACAACTGTATCTCTGAAAACACTGGCCTCACAGTGATATAAACTATAATATTAGCAGAGGAAGTCAGGCTAACCAAAGAAAGACTCGCAGGCATTTCCGCCAACTGCCTCCCCAAGGTCTGAGACTGGAGGATGCATTCAACTCAAATTCTATTCACACAAACCCACACAGCACAAACCAAACCCTATCTGACTCACGATGTGCCAGACCACTGTTTAAAAGCAGGCTCTAAACATAGCCTAAAACCAAAGCCGAGAACTCCTATTATGTTACCGAGTCCCTCGAGATGATTGACAACTGAAAGACTGAGGAAATCTATTGTATTGCTTCAAGAAAGGATGAAGAGAATTAAGATTCTTTTGCTATTTTTGCTTTTTTCACAGGGAATAAAATATCTAAAGTCGTGAAATCAAAATGGACCCTTTTACTTAAAAACACATTCACAAATGTTTGCTCCCACCTGTTGTAAAGAGACCATTTTTCACAATCCAATCAATTCCCTGCATATAAAACCCCATTCAGCCAAATATCCATCGACTTTTCTGAAAATACTGAGCAAAAAGATGCCTTCATTTCGACATTAAGAAAATGTAGCAAAAATAATTTAGTCATACCTTTTATCCCAAATTTGTTGCGTCTGCTGTATTTGTTGATGAGGACGAAAATCACAATGAGGAAGACGCAGCCAAAGCCGGCCAGACCAACAGCAATCGACATCTACAGGAAAAAAGCAATAAAGCAGTCAATGACACAGCTACGTCTGCTGAAACTGCTGAGAACTTCAGCCTTTTGCTTTTTCAGACAAAAAAGAACATCTTACTCCAAATGAATCTTCTTCAGGACTCTTCGCCTCATCTTCAGGTGTTGGAGCTAAAGAAAATAGAAAAGACATTGCACAATAAGGGGGACAAAAATGCTTTCCTTTAGACAGTATTAGTTTTAACTAAAAGTAACATAAAAAGTAAAACTTTTGTTATTTGCAATAAAGCTGTTATATTCTAAATATTATATTAGAGATGTAAAAAATGTTGCAAAAATAAAATAACAAAAATGTTGCATTCGCAACCAACTGAAAAAGCTAAACAGAAATGTAAAATAATAAAAGTACATAAATAAATAAAACAAAAACAACAAAATCAATAAAACTTAAACTAAAATTAAAAACAAAGACTAATTTAAAATATTAAGAGCAGGGCTAGTTGTCACATTTTTTTTTTTTTTATATTCACTTTTTACACATTAATCCTTGGTCAAAAAAGCTAAACAGGTTGAACGTTTCCACCATTGTTTCTCAGGGCAAAAAATCTTCATTCTATGTAAAGTAAGTTGTTATTTGCCATTAAACTGCTTATTATATTGTAAGTTATAATTGTATAAAATAACAAGATATAAAATCAAGTGACAATCACTAACCAAAAACAATTAAAAACAAGACAACCTGCCAAAATGTGTATGTACTGTATCTAAAATTTACTCTAGATTTGTGATGCCAAATTTAAAAATATCCAAATTTAAAGGAATGAATCTATTTTTCATTAAACTTTTGACTCAGTAACTGTTCAGCCCTGTGACAACTTTCCCCTTGACAACTAGCTCTGCTCTGCCCTATATATTGAATTCTTCTATGCAATCTAATATACAGTATGTGACCCTGAACCACAAAACCAGTCATAAGGGTTCATTTTTTGAAAAAAAAAAAAAAAAAATTGAGAACAGCTGAATAAATAAGCTTTCCGTTGATGTTTGGTTTGTTAGGATAGGACACTATTTGGCTGAGATACAACTATTTGAAAATCTGTAATCTGATGATGCAAAAAAATCTAAATATTGAGAAAAAAAGCCTTTAAAGTTGTCTAAAAACGTTCCTAGCAATGCATATTACTAGTTAAAAATTAGGTTTTGATATATTTATGTTAGTTATTTTTGGCATAAAAGAAAAATGTATAACTTACGACTGGTTTTGTGGTCCAGGGTCAAATATGAAATATACCTTACTAGATGTCTATTTTCACTTCACTTCACAACTAGTACATTTATGATGCTGCCTGAGAGCCCCAGTGTAAACTGTTTTGGTCCGGGAGGTTTTTGTCTGAACCTGTGTGGCTTGTTCACAGGTGTCAGGGAGGAATTGCCATTTAATTGAGTCATAATGGCAGAGGTGCAGCAGGGCTCACATATTGCTGCATCACGCACCCAAAGCACGAGCCTTCCTCCACTGGACTCGAAAACAATTACAATGTCCTGAACTCTTAATGCATAGAGCTTGTATACGTGCCAAAAATGTGCTGCAATTCATAAAGCCTATTCTTCAATCTACCTCTGTATAGTGTCATTAGAGATGTCCTCTTTTGCAAATACTAAGGAAAATTTTAAGTATGGGATGGTACAAGGTTAATACGTTGTAATGCATTTTTGTTTGCCAAGATCTGTGTGTTCTTGCTGTACTTGAGAGGAGCTGTAATTATGAGATATTGTTTGAAAGATTATATTGTTTTATCAAATTATTCAATGTTGAACTTAGCATCAGATTATAAAGTATTTGATTTGAAGTGAAATATTTGTTTTATTTTCAACAAGCAGAACAAGGAGATGAGATGTGACTAATATGTTTTGTCTCTGTTTTTTTTTTTTTTTTGGTTAAAAAGAGAGAGGCACTTACTGTACTCAATTATTCCTAAAAGAACAGCATGAGTAGAGAAGAGAAAAATATAAGAGATTAAAAATGGACATTTTAAAATGTGCAAAAGATACACTACCAGTCAAAGGTTTGGGGTCGACATTTTGTTTTTGAAAATTAATGCTTTTATCCAGCAAGGACGCATTAAAATTATGAATCAGATATTTCACATAAATGCTTTTCTTTTAACCTTTAATGCATCAACAAATCATGAAAAAAAATGCAGCCAATCAGAATATTAGAATCATGTGACAATGAAGACTGCAGTACTTATGCTAAAAATTCAGCTTTGCATCCCAGGAATAAATTACATTTTAAAATATATTTAAATAGAAAACAGTTATTTTAAATTATAATATAATTTCACAATATTGCTGTTTTTACTGTATTTTTAAACAAACAAATGCAGCCTTGATGAGCAAAAGATACTTTTTTTCAAAAACATTAAAATAATCTTACCAACCTCAAACTATACAATTGTAGTGTATATAGATAATATACTGAAGTATGTAATCCTATATATATAATATAATATAGTATCATATATTGTTTTTTTATATACAGTGGTGGCCACAATTATTAGAACACTAGTATTTTTACCATCTTAAAAATGGTTTAAGTCAGTTATTTCTATCTTTTGCTATAGTGTGTCAGTAGGAATTATCAAAAAATTCATTTTGACATTAATTGTAATAATAACTAAGAGTTTCGTTTGCACAAGGAGTCTGACAACAGCCAGTGCTCCACGCAACGATCTAACATGACATGAAGAAACAGAACAAACTGAGACAGACTAAATCCAGAAAAACTGTGGCAACGTCTCCAAGCTGCTTCAAGAAACCTACCTGCAAAGCCACTGTTAAAAATTTTAGGCACTTGTGTAAAAAAGTATAATCAGGTTGCTGTCAAACATAATGTCATTAACTTTTATTTATTCAAATTAAATCAACATTTGGTGTGACACTCTGCAAAAAAATGATTTGGCTTGATTATTTGTCTTGTTTCCAGCCAAAATATCTAAAAATTCTTAAATCAAGAAGGATTTTCTAGACAAGTAAAAATGATTTACTTGTTTACTGTTGACTTGTTTTTTTCTGAAAACAAGACAATAATTTTTACTTGTCTACAAAATCCTTCTTGATTTAATCATTTTTAGATATTTTGGCTAGAAACAAGACAAAACATTGCGTTTAAAGCAGCTTTTGCTCTAGGTGCACTTGCGCATAGTTTTTCAGCCAGCTTTACAGGTATGGTTTCTTGAAACATCTTGGAGATGCTGATGAAATCATATCTCTGTGTGGGGCACTAGCTGTTGTCAGACTCCTTGTGCAAACAAAACTCTCACTGGATTATTACAATTAATGGCAAAATGAATGTTTGGAAATGTAAACTGATCATTCCTATTGACACACTACAGCAAAAGATAGAAATAACTGACTTAAAACCTTTTTTTAGCTGGTGAAAATACTAGTGTTCTAATAATTTTGGCCACCACTGTATAAACAGGCACACATATAAAGGTATATATATTAAGGTATAAAGTCAATACATTTCATAGTCATCCCTATCAATAAATATCAAAATCATCCCTCATGCTACAAGAGTAAATAAACAGTTAAATAACTTACCATCATCCTCACTGAACGGCGGCTCGAGGAAATAACCGTATACAGTTTTGGTGACTGACCCGAGAGAGTTCGAGGCTACTAGGGTGTAGTTTCCATTGTCAAAATGCGTTGGGTTCTGAAAAGTCAAGCATCCCTCCAAGTAATCCTGGTAGTACTCCATCTCCATGCGGATATACTCGCTCTGCAGGATCTCACGGCCCTTGTGGAACCAGCGCAGTGTGGGATGGGGAAAGCCCCTAACTGTGAATTCAATGCAGGTGTGATGCCGCCGCTCCGGCTCGTCCAGCTTTAGAATTACTGGCGGAACTGATAGAAGGAAAGAAAACCAAGGGTTTATAGGAAGACAGAGGCTTTTATGTAACAAATACAGGATAGAATGGCTGACAGCCAATTTTCATCAGTAAAATTCACAGATTTCTCACTCATAGTAATTTGCTGTTAGGCAAAGAGAAGTCAGGCTAATATCTCTTTTTATGTTTCACAGATGAAAGAAAAAAATCAACATGATACTGACAACAGTGACAGAGGACAGCGAAAAGAGTGAGTACATGATAAGTGTTGTAGAAGACTCAAAAACTTTGGAAAATGCACCTGTGAAATGCACAAATTTCTTAACAATTGTTATTGTCAAGTAAAAAAAAGGCCCACTGTTATGTTAATATGCACTATATGTTTATAAATTGGGTTTTCGATGTAAAACGGACAGAGCATAAATTGACAAGAGGGACAGCTCGTAATCTTGCTGTCACAGGCTGTATATTATTGTACACTATTCAAAGGTGAACCTCATGCAAACGTCTTGTCCGACACTGCCGTTGGTTTGTCATTCAAATGAGAATGCATCATTATTGTCAGCTGCCTTCTCTCGCCGAAGTGATTTGTGCTTGGCTGACTGATGAGACTAGACGAGAGATAGATCCCTCCTGTAGAGCGGCTCGGCACACATCCCGCCTAAACAGATGACATGTGTTTTAGAATCAGCATGCAGCAGCACCCTTGCTCTAGGCCTGTCTGCTCTCACTGCTGCATGAGGCCTGTCATTTAGAGAGTCCTGCTGCAATCCCACCAGGAGAGAGAAAGAAGAACAGGAGGGATGTGCATCCCATATGTGCGTCTCATATTCCAGGGCTTTTGATCGGAATGCTAAAATCCAACTGGTGCACTTTTCATTAGCATTATTAATGCGGCTAAGTGGAACTGGGCCAAAGCTCTTGGCTTTGTTGACTCTGCACCCAGTTGTGATGTTTCTCAAATCCGATCATTAGGACTGATTGTCCACGCTGTCAGGTAATGAAATCTGTCGGTTCTCACATCATAGTCAAGAACTTGGCTATAGTGGCTGCCATGAAAAATCAAATCAAATCAAATAGAAATGAGATGTGACACTTAAGTATCATGGGTATATTTTTAGCATTAGCAAAAATACATTGTATGGGTCAAAATGATTGATTTTTCTTTTATGCCAAACATCATTAGAATATTAAGTAAAGATCATGTTCCAGGAAGATATTTTGTAAATTTCCTACTGTAAATATATCAAAATTTCATTTTGGATTAGTAATATGCATTGTAAGAACTTAATTTGGACAACTTCAAGGGTGATTTTCTCAATATTCAAATTTTTTTGCACCCTCCAGATTTTCAAATAGTTGCATCTCAGCCAATTATTTTCCTATCCTAACAAACCATACATCAATGGGAAGCTTATTTATTCTCAAAGCATTTAGATGATGTATAAATCTTATAAATCTGTATAAATTTTATGACTGTTTTGTGGTTCAGGGTCACATATAATATACAATCTTTTCTTGCACATCAAATATTAACAGAATAGAAAGCTAAATATAATGTAACTAGCTATATAACGAGTTCATAAGCCATCAGAAACCATTCCTCACTCTTCCTTAATAAAGACAAGACCTTGTATTTGGTTATCAAAACCAAGCTTGACAGTTTTTCCACTCAGCGCCTGTATATCTTGCCAATGTCATTGCTATTTAACGTCAAAGTCATTAGTCAGCAGAGTGATAAGATGTAATGCTTTTCATCTACGCACTGTCTTAAAATCATGCGCTGTTTAATGAACATAATGATGCCTGAGTGTCAGATCATATCTGAGTCCTAAAACATTAATGCCATCAGCGAGAACAGTCCTCCATTCCTATTAAAACGAGGAAAAGTTGCAGAGATGCTTCGAATTCAGTCCTGCCTCTGGCTAATTCTCATCTTATACCTGTTTAACCCAGTTTAACACGGTGCAGCGCAGGTCTATTTTTATGTATGCATCACAACCTCACGCCTTCCCTAAACACGCACGCACCCTCTGATTAAATTAACACAAAGACTTGCAGGTTCATAGCTGTTAATTGGTGTATCAATTCATTTAGTACCTTGTTCTATTTTAAATGTGTCCATACAGTTATTTCTTCATAAGAGAGTGTTATATGCGTTAAAGTTTGCAACATCAAATTACATAAATGCATTTTTAATGCAAGTTCTGAATAAGGATTCAGAACATGTTCAAATAAAATGACTTGAATAACAATTATTCAGCATTTTTTGCAGAGTTTTATCTTTTAAAACTACATAAGCCTTAAAGATTTGTATTTTAGCATTGCTTGAGTTCAGTCAGTTTGATTTGGTCTGAATTGACCAAGTGTTTCATTAAAATGAATTGATTCTTTAACTAACAGCACAGCACTTTGTACTATATTTTAGTTTCATGTGCTGTCAGCGAGGACTACACAACAATCCAGTTTATGTATATTTTGGAAGTACACAAACTCTTTATATATACATTTTGCTGTGCCGTTGCAGATTCTGAAAACACTGCTGCTATCTTGACCTCTCAATTTGTCTGTAAAATGAGGCCATTCTTCGCACACCTGCAGCAATTACAGAACGCAGATGGAATAGGCCTATAACAAATTAAAGCACACTCAACTATTGCAGTGGTTAAATGAAAAGCTTCAGTGCATTTCTTAAAGCTCAGTGTGTTACACGTTCTACTGCAAATGTGAAGGGTATGTGAAATTTTCTTAAGAAGCACTTATTTATTTTCTTAAAAGACTAGTTCACCAAAAAATGAAAATTACCCCATGATTTACTCACCCTCAAGCCATCCTAGGTTTATATGACTTTCTTCTTTCAGATAAATACAATTAGAGTTATATTTACAAATGTCCTGGCTCTTCCAAGCTTTATTATGGCAGAGAACGGGAGATTTTGTTGAAAATAAACTGTCCATCCATCATGAAAAGTACTCCACCCTGCTCCAAAGGATTAATAAAGACCGTCTGAAGCAAATCAATGTGTTTGTGTAAGAAAAATATCCATATTTAAAACTTTATAAACCCTAATCTCTAGCTTCAGCCAACTGTCGTACACACTTAAAAATAAATGTGCTTCAAGATGCCATAGAAGAACCTTTTTTGTCTAAATGGTTCCATAAAGAACGTTTAACATCTGAAGAACCTTTCTGTTTCACAAAAGGTTCTTTGTGGCGAAAGAAGGTTCTTCAGATTATAAAACAGTAAGAATAAGATGGTTCTTTAAAGAAACTATGACTGAATGGTTCTTTGTAGAACCAAAAATGGTTCTTCTATGGCATCGCTGAGAGAGAGAGTGTAGCGTTCCTGCGGGTGATGTAAGATGTAGCCGAACGCAGTGACGAACGCGGAAGCACAGTGAAGAGAGCAAAACAAAATTAGAAGTACAAAAACAAGGATTTGTAAAAAACACACATAAAAAGGGCAGAGGATTTTGCAAGACTACCATTTTCTGGACAGAGCTTACACTTATGCTTACGTCCTGTGTCATCTTCTGGATTAAGTTTCAAATATGCATATTTTTCTTACACAAATGCATCGATTTGCTTCAGAAGGCCTTTATTAACCCCCTAGAATCATTTGGAGTACTTTTTATGATGAATGGATACACTTTGGTTTGCTTTAAAATCTCAACACCCATTCACTGCCATTATTAAGCTTGGAGGAGCCAGGACATTTTTTAATATAACATTTTATAATAAAAGAAGAAAGTCATATACACTTTGGATGGCTTAAGGGTGAGTAAATCATGTGGTAATTTTCATTTTTGGGTGAAATATCCCTTTAAGACAAAAATGCCTATTCCTTTAAGATAAACTATCAAAAATGAACTATCCCTTTAAGACTTTTCTATTTGTTTTTAGATAAGTGTGAGGTTATCCTAACTTTAACAGGTTTTTTACGATG